>NW_027186372.1:12464826-12513260 GCF_028583685.1 Petaurus breviceps papuanus
GATAGATAGATAGATAGATAGATAGATAGATAGATAGATAGATAGATAGATGGATGGATGGATGGATGGGTGGGTAGGTAGGTAGGTAGGTAGGTAGATATGTGTCTGTATGTGGTGTAAATTGAAGATAATTTCAGAGGAAAGGGAAGTTACTTAGTAGCAAAGGGACACCAGGAAAGACCTTTGAAGAAGGTAGCATTTGAATTGAATCTTGATGGAAGCCAGAGAAGCTACAGTAGCACTATGACCTTCTTCATTCTGGGCATAAAATGTCTAGAATTGTAAATATCACCAACAAGGATTATTAAGTGTTTACTTTATGCCATATACTGTGCGAAATATTGGGGTTACAAAGAAAAAGTAAAAAGAAAAAAATGGTCCCTGCCCTCAAGGAGCTTCTCTTCTAACGAGGAAAGATGTATACAAAAATATAAACAACATATACAAAGTAGACCAAGGATTGAGGATGGGGGCCAAGTCCAACTATGGGTGCAGTCATACCTTGCAAGAACTGGGGCAGCCTGTCCCCCAGAAATTCTAGCCAGCCCTCAGCTTTCTGAGGTTGTAGGCAAGTAAGGTGAGTGCCAGGAGGAAAACTCCATGGAGATGTTATCCTAGCATGGGAGGAGAGCAGAGGGGAAGATGGTTTAGGAGTTGTGCTGCCTCTGTTCTAGGAGAGGACTCCTGTTGAAAGGAATTGTGTTCTTCCCACCCCCATTTGCCCAATGTCACTTATAACTCTATGTCAGTAAGTATAATCTAAGACTGAATTAACTTTTTTGGCTGTCCTGTCACGTTCTTAGCTTATACTGAGGTAGCAGTCCACTAAAATGCCCTAACGTTAGCTTTCCCCACTCACGGCTCCTTTGTGCTAGCAAGCTCATTGCTAGGGTTGTTGTCCCTGTCTGGGCCTGCATCCCTTCCGCTCAGTACCCCCATCCCATCCTGAGCCTCCGTCATCTGTTGCAGAAACATCTGACAACCATTTCTCCAACAAAACAAGATCAGGTCCATAGTGATCGAGGTTGGAGACAGGGGAGAGCAGTCTCTGAAGACACCCCTCTCCTTATTCATCTGCTTTTATGAAAACAAGGACACAGGCCTCAGCAGACAAGCTGCTGCGCTGTTTCCTGAGCATCCAGGGCCAAGAAGGAATGTTCGTAGGTGTCAGAGAATGTGCAGACGGAGGAAAGAGAACGAAACTGGCAGCAATGCCCCCAGAGAAGCTTTGTGTCGCTTTTCCCACCCGCCAAGTCCTCCCCCCAGCACACGTACTTGCCCTTTCCCAGCAATGTCAATGAAGTTATGGTCAGGGGCTGGGGAGAATAATAGTTCAGGGACCTCGCTGAAGTACTCCAGATTGACTTCATCGCAGATTGTGTGGACCATTTCCTAGTGTCCTTCTGCTGTAGCCACTGACACTTAAGTCTCTGATGGAAATGTGGATCCTTTTATGGAAGGCAACCCTGGCCGTGCCCTCTCCATCAGCACACAGCAGGGTGAATTGTCCTTTTTGTAACATAAAGGAGAGAAGCCACTGACCTAAAAGCTTCTATGGAGATGGCCCCTGGATCTGGAGAGACTTGGTAATCAGCCCCACAGGCTGTGGGATGTGGGAGATGGAGAAGGAGAAATCCTCTCCTGGAGGGATTTTTCAAATTTTCCTGCAATGGAAGATGTGAGCTTTTGGCTAGAGCTAAAACAGCACTTAAATTAGAGCTGATTTAAATCTGATCTCTTAGAAATGCTTTGGCAGGACAGAAGGCCAAGCAGAGCCAGAGTGTAGGGCATCTTAATAGAATTCCAAAAGCCAACTTCTGGCAAGAGGTAGCTTTAGTATCCCATGTTCCCTTGTGGTTTTCTTCTTTTCTACAGACCAGTGTCTATGTTTGAGAAGTAAAATCTCTCAATTATTCTTCTTTTAAGTTATTCTTCCAAGGCCATTTCCCAGGGATCCAAAAAAAGTTTTTTTTCAGTCTTAGCTTTGTTTTTTTTTCATTCAGCACCACCTGATCTAAACCAGGACCAGGATCCATGTAGACAAGAGTACTAGATATCTAGTATCCAGAAGCACTCAGATCGAATTGTACAGTCTCTATGGGCCTCATTTTGCCATCTGAAAAAAATGGGAGCAATATTGTCTGTGCTGCCTCTCGAAAGCATGGATGACATTCCCTGGGGCTAGCCTTGCTTTTCTGTTTCTTCTTGTTTTTCTACAATCAGCGATCCCCAGTGTAAGGAATGAGACAGTTGAAAGTGAGAACAAGGAAATCAATATTGCAGGCAAAGAAAAGAGGCGTTAAACAATATGGAGCAGTCGCCAGCCCAGATGATTCCCTTTTCTGTCTGTTAAAAATTCTGTCAGTGACACTGCTTGATGGATGGGTGATCCTCGTGGGGGCAGCTTCCTTCTTTCAGCAATACAGGTCACATCCATCCCTGCCCGGGACGTCTCTAAGCACCGTCAGTAAATTGAAAATAAGCACTTGTAGAGAAAGGTTTCTAGGGTACCATGGTCTGGACACACGAAGATAACCAGCTATGGACACCAAGACCTGATCATTTACTGTCATAGTGCCAAGGGCAGAATGCCTCTCTGATGTTTATTCCTATTTTCCAGGACATTAGTGATTGATATTATATTGATAATGGACAGCTACATGGTGGAGTGGATAGAGTACCAGTCAGGAAGACTCATCTTCCTTAATTCAAATATGGCCTCAGACATTTACTTAGCTGTGTGACTCTGGACAAGTCACTTCACCCTGTTTGCCTCAGTTTTCTCATCTCTAAAATGAGCTGGAGAAAGAAATGGCAAGCCACTTCAGTATCTCTGTCAAGAAAACCCCAAATGAGGTCATGAAGAGTTGGACATAACTGGAAAAAAATGACTTAACAGCAACAACAGATATGATGATATCAAGTCCTCCTCAGGTCATTACCCCATACAGTTGAGTCTCAGATACTTTTGCAGATATCCAGAACACAGAGAGGCAAAGTTAAAAAGTAAACTAATTGGATGGTGCTGTGTGTGAAATTAGATTATAATCTAGCTGTAAAGTTAGGAGAGAGGGAGGGAGGAGAGACAGAGAGAGAGAGAGAAAAGAGAGAGACAGAGGGAGACACAGAGAGAGAGGGAGACAGAGACAGACGAGGACAGAGAGAGAAGATATATATATATTAGGTTATTAGATAGATAATTGATCGATAGATGAGAAAGAGAGACAGAGAGAGATTAGGTTATTAGACAGACAGACAGACAGACAGACAGACAGACAGACAGATAGATAGATAGATAGATAGATAGATAGATAGATAGATAGATAGATAGATAGATGATAGATAGATGTGAGGAATGTCATTTGTTCATTCAACAGGCATTGATAAAGCTCCTACTGTGAACCAGACACTATGCTAGGTTCTGGGGATACAAAGACAAAAACAAAATGGCCGCTGCCCTCAAGGAGCTGACATTGTATTGACCAAAAGATGCTAAGTAGATAGGTCAAATAAAAGGTATCCACATTAAATGCTATAGGGGAAAGATTATTGGACTTAACAGTTAGTAGCCCTGGTTCGAAGTTCCACTTCTTCCATTAACTAGATAACATTAGCTAACCTTGGACAAGTCATTATTCTGTTTCTCCATGCCTCATTCTCATCTGTAAAATGAGAGAATTGGACCCGATGATTCCTGTGATTCTTTCCAATTCTAACACCTCTCAATTCTGTGCATTCAAAGCAGGATGAGATCACTGTGGGTGGGTTCAAACTGGGCTTGATGATGATGACACTTGACATTATGGAAAGAGTATTGGATTAGGAGGTGGAGACCTGTGTTTGGGCCCTGTCTTGGCTATTAGCTAGCTGAATTAGATAAATGAGCTATTTCCAAGGCTTCTTCCAACTCTCACAGTTTATCAGCTATGATTTCTGACATCAGATGGGCAGAGCTTGGCTAGGTGGAGATGGGTGGGGGGGGTTTACAGGGGACAGAGAGGGGAGGCTGTTCCAGGCAAAAAAGGCTCTGTTTATTCAGGGGGGCACAGGTTGACCCAGTCACTTTAACAGAAGATCAAACATCAAATCACTGAAAGGAATACCACGTGACCTTCAGAATGGAATGGTTTCCGTGATTTCTTTGTGAGATGGAATAAAAAGGAAAGGAAAAGGAAGGCAGGGTGATTGCTCTTCACTTCTTCCCCATCTCTCCATTTCATGCTAGTTGTACAGCAACAACACAGACAAGTCATGAGGTTCTTTACTTGGTTCCCCCAATGGTCATAAGGAGTCATTTGCAATGTTTAGGGTAGGATATGGGAATGGAGGGATTGTAGTATGGAAACAGAGAGCCCTGATTCTGCAGTCAGAAGACCTAGGTCCAAATTCCACTTAGGTCACCTGGGTGATAGATATCATCATATCTGTTGTTGCTGTTAAGTCATTTTTTTCCAGTTATGTCCAACTCTTCATGACCCCATTTGGGGTTTTCTTGACAGAGATACTGAAGTGGCTTGCCATTTCTTTCTCCAGCTCACTTAGGTCACCCTTGGGCGAGTCACTTAAGTTTCCTAGAACTCAGTTTCCTCGTCTGTAGAATAGAGGGGTTGGACGAAGTGACCTCCAAGGTCCTGTCCAGCTTCAGAACCATCAAGTGCCCTAAAATTCAAAAATTGTGTGACCCAAGACTGTACCATCAGCAATGACAACCAAACTCCAGACACAGAGAAGATTCCTATGTCCAGAGAAGCAGGATGGGGTCAGGAAGAGCTCGATTTATATCCTGCCTTGGATATTTATGATATTTACTCTGTGACCATAGGCGAGTGAACTCATTTCTTCTAGACTCACTTTGCTGAGCTCTTTGTAGTGAACCTGTGATTTCATTGGTTAAGAGAACTCCCAGGGGGAGGAAACTCATCCTGTTAATGTAAATTGGCATCTTTTTTGCACCTCATACTTTTAGAGTGTTACTTAGAGAACCGAGAGCTCAAGGCCCTGCACAGTGTCACACAGCAAGTACGTAGCACATAGGACCTTATTTCAGTCCTACTGGCTTCCAAGTCAGTTCTCTATCTATATGATAATAATAATGATAGTACCTTCAATACCTGCTTCTCAGGGTTGTTGGGATGATCAAATGAGGTAATAAATGTAAAGTTCTTTGCATACCTAAGGGTGCTATACTAATATCAGTTGTTACCAGCATCTAACCACAAATTTATCGAAGGGATTTCCATTTGTGGTCATAACTCTTGCTGTGGTTAAGCATAATCAGAAGTCTAGGCTTCCCTGGACTCTAGGATCCTGCCCTGATTGAACATTTCTGAGATGAAAAGGAACATGCCAAGTGTTCTTTTGACGTGCCTACAATCCATTTTTTTTAATTAAGTAAATAGTTTATTGTTCCCATTTTTTCAACATTGTTGTTACCTCTTAATGACCCCTCCCTGTGTCCAGAAGGAAGAAGTAGGGAAACAAGCATTTATTAAGGATATGCGAAGCACTCTAATTATTATGTTTTGATCCTCACATTAACCTTGGAGCAGATGCTGTTATTATCCCCATTTTACTGGTGAGGAAACTCAGACAGATGTGAAATGAAAGAAGTGGAACTGTTCCTTGCAATGAAGTACAACTAAGGGGCAGCTAGGCAGTGCAGTGAATAGAGCACCTGCCCTGGAACCAGGAGGATCTGAGTTCAAATGCGGCCTCAGACACTTAACACAAAAGCTAGCCATGTGACCTTGGGCAAGTCACTTAACCCCAATTGCCTTCCCCCAAAAAAAAGCAAAAAAAAAAAAAGACAGAAGGGTCCAGCTAATCTGTTCCAAATGTCTGTGTATCACACAGCATCCTATAGTTATGAATTGACCACTTAATTTACATGTAAACCTGTTGTGGCCATTTCAAGACATTCCCCCCAAGCAGTAATAGTTTGTGAATAATGAAAAGAGAAAGGAACAGGAGAAGAATATTTTGGAGTCATACTTGATTCTTCCTTCTCTCTCACCTCATATATCTGTTTTCCAAGTTCTGTTGACTCTAACTATACAACATGTCTCATAATTGTTCTCCCTGTTTCTAATCTTCCAAATTAATATTACTAAAACACAAGTTCCAGCATGTCGCTCTCCTGCTCAGAAATCGTCGGTGGCTCCTCATTGCCTCCAGGAGAAATTCCTCAGCCATGCATTTAGAACCCCCCATCATCTGATTCCAGCCTACCTTTCCAAACTTATTTTGTATTACTGCTATTATTCCCCTTCATTCATGCTATCATCCAATCACTCTGGCCCACCAGGTTTTACCTGAACTGGATGGATATTCATTCTCTTGCCTCCATACCTTTGCACAAGCTGTGTCCAACATATGGCTTATATTCTGTGATCACCTCTGCTTCTTAGAATCCCTACCTTCCTTCAAAACTCAGCTCAAAGGTCACCTCTTCCTACATAAAGGCTTTGCTGATCCTCAGGAATTACTTTGAGTTTCCTCTCTCTCTCTCTCTCTGCCTCTGTCTCTCTGTCTGTCTCTCTCTCTTTGTCTCTCTTTCCTTCTTCCTTCCTTCCTTCTTTGAATTATCTTGTATCTGTTTGCATGCTGTGTCCCCTAGTAGACTGTAATTTCCTCAAAACTGAGGGTGGTTTCACTCTTATTTTAATAAAGTTCCCAATGTGATTTTTTACAGATATTAGGTTCTTAGTAAATGTTTTCTGCCCTGAATTGAGTAAAGGAAAAATTGAGGAAGAGAATGGATAGAGGGAAAAAAGTATACATGTGCTTGTGGCTGAGTCTGAGGGTGTGTTCAGTCACTTTCTATCTGAATCCAGACTTCTTAGTAGTATTTCTCTTGGGGCTAATTAGTCTACCTGGGTGAAGTGCACCCTCAGCTTCTCCTTACCACCCACCTAGCTCATTTATTCCACTGATGCCTCTAAGCCTTCCTTCACATGATACCTTTCACATAAGTACCCTCCTTCCTCCAAGTCACCATATGCAGAACTCTTAAAACCCCATTTCCCACATAAAGCTTTTATCCACCTAACTGGAAAAATTCAGTAGCAAAGTCCTTCAGTTTTACTCCCCAGACCAGCCCCACTCCCACAGCTTTCAGCTCTGTTCTCTCCAAACCACCAAAAACCAAGGCACCCAGACCAACATAGACTGTGAAAATGTTTAAGTCATTCTGTATTCCAAGAAACAACTCAATATGTGTACCATTGACCATGTATCATTCCAGTCCTTTTTTTTATACATAGAAAAGTTTATTTTTAAACCATCATTTAATTAGGAGCTAAAATAGTATAGTGCCAATGTAATATTTTCAGTGATGATGGCGACTGTAAATATGCCAGCATAGGTCTCAATCACAAAATATAACAGACTCTCCAGAAGCAAAACATTTATTCAGACACCAGAAAACCAAATCCCAACACCAGAAAGTCAAATCCATCATAGTAGCAAAGAAATTAATACACCATAGCACAGCAGGAAGACACACCATCCTTTAGCCTTCCCACAAACAAACACTCACAAACCTAGCTGTCACAGCAGGGAGCAAACAGTCACAAGCCTAGCTGTATCCCTGGGTGAGTCCTCTCTCTCCCACCGCCTAACTGCTCTGACTCCCAGCTTCCTGTGGGCTCTGTTCCACCCTTCAGCAAACTCCTCCCACCAAATGTGATTACATTCAGCCTATTAAGAGGCAGGGAAAATCTTCAACTAAGAGGTCTTCAAATTCCCTTAGGCTTATTAAGGGGCAGGGAAAATCTTCAAATTTCCATTACCATTACAAATAGTCAGCCAGTCAACTAGCATTTATTAGGTATTTATTATTTGTAAAACATTGTGCTAAACACTGGAAATAGAAATATGAGTAGCCTTGAAAAGGCTATTCTAATGGAGAAGGGCAAAACAGGGGTTTAGTCGGGAGGAGAGACAAAGGGAGACAAGAGCAAAGGGAGATGGTAGAAGTCATCTGGTGTTCTGCCTGGAGAGGAATAAGAGGTGATTGGCCTGGGTGCCCTCGTTAAATGAAGGTTCTTAGAGGAGCCATCCAATCAGAGGGAGAGGCCATAGGGATGCAGACCCTTCCAATGTGTGCGTTCCAGGTATGGAGTGAGGCTACAGGATGAACAGTCAGGTCATGGTGAAGCTTCAAGATGGTAGAGAAAGTCCAAAGTACAGCCTGGAAAGGAATTAGACATGTACTATATGTTGTTGCTGAGTCATTTTCAGTCATATCCAACTCTTTGTGACCCTATTTGGGGTTTTCTTGGCAAAGATCCTGGAGTGGTTTGCCATTTCCTTCTCCAGCTCATTTTACAGCTGAGGAAACTGAAGTAAACAGGGTGAAGTGACTTGCCCAGGGTCACACAGCTAGTAAGTGTCTGAGGCTCAATTTGAACTCGAGTCTCCATGACTCCAGGCTTAGGCTCTGTCCTCTGTGTCACCCAGCTGCTCCAGGTACTGTATATTAGCAAAGAAAAAGGTAGAAAACAATATTCTTGCAACATTCAACAATTAATTCAACAAGCACTCCTTGAGTACCTTCAACTTACAAAATCTACTATGGGTTGGGGAGTAGGGGTTGGGGAAGAAGGATAAAGAAAAATAAGACACAGGCAGCAAGCCTGTTGGCAGCAAGAGTCACAAGGTACATGATAAAGAGAGGCATAACTCAATAACAGGAAAATAAATCTCTTTCAAGTCTCAGCTCAGGTGTTAGCTTCTATACAGTTAGGTGGGGCAAGAGAAAAAGCACTGGGCCTGGCGTCAGGAAGACCTGAGTTCAGATCTAACCTCAGATACTTACCATCTGTATGATACTGGGAAATCACTTAACCTCTGCCTCAGTTTCCCCATCTGTAAAATAGGGATCCTAATAGCACCTATCTCACAGGATTGTTGTGAAGATCAAATAAGATGATATATGTAATAATATATGTAAAAGAGTTTTACAAATCTCCAAATGCCATTATTGTCATTATCTATGACATTTATGATTTTCTAGATTCCATTTGTACCTTCTTCCCTGGGTCTTTGCCTTCCCAGGCTCAAGAAGCCTAGTCTTTCTTTACCTGTCTTCATAACTGGTTTTCCTTTAATATGACTGCTTGCTTTGTTCACCAGCATGGTACTGTGACAAGAAGCCTGGCTTTGGAGGTGAAGAACCCAGGTTCAAATTCTGCTTCTGCCAGGAATTTGAATTGTGTCTTAGATGAGTAACTCCGTGGGCCTCTGTGTCCTCACCTGCAAAACCAGGGGGTTGAAACAGATTGCCCCAAAAGTTGCTTCCAGCTCTAAAGCTCTGATCTGATGGTCCCATTCTTACCCTGGGGAAATGGGCGTTTGTGCCCATATCTGTCCTTGACTGCCTCCCTGCAATCTATTTTAGGAGGTAGGGCGGGTAAGGGATAGCTTGCAAAGCAGGGGTAGAATTGTGATTTCCTCGTTGCAGGGAACTGCTTCCCTCTATTAGCACAGATCTGCAGTTCTTCTCTCGTTTGAACAATAACTTTGAGTGACATGGAGTCACGTGGTTAGTATGTGTCAGAGGCAAGACTTGAACCCAGATCTTCCTGAGTCTAAATCTAGTCTTCTTTGCCACACAGTCTTGCTACAGCAACCATGTGCCAGATTTAGAATGTACAGTAATTTCAGCTAACTGTTAAGAGGGACATTTTAAAAATCTTACTTTTTTCCTTCCAAATGTGTACTGTATGCCCTTGAATACTAAATGGTTGTCCCTGGAAGGAAAGATAGCAATTCTTTCCAACTTTCACAGCCGAGCTTTGAAAGCTAATCCTGGGCAGCCTGGGGTTAGCATTGCTTGAAGTAGGGGCCCTGAAAAAATGGAACTTGTATGTTCCCCTGTGAAAAGAAACAACCTTGGGCTCAAAAAGTAGAAGTCTTTTTTCCCCCTTCTTCCCATAAATCTTGCCTCCTTGCCTTATTTTCATCCATAATGCATGGGGAACAGAAACTCATCTCTTAGGAATCTTTGCCTGAAGTGTGTGAGTGTGTGTGTGTGTGTGTGTGTGTGTGTGTGTGTGTGATTTGTTTCCCTTCATTCTGTCTTTTTTTTTTCCAGGTACCTGGAAGGAAACCATTTAACAGCTGTACCCAAAGAGCTGTCCGCCCTCAGACACCTGACATTGATGTAAGGATCCTGGGGCTGGGCTGAAACTACATGAGATACTTATTTTTGCCCCTGGCACTGGGAGGTTAGCTGAGTGGACCCCATGCTTAGAGTGATGGAGACAGCCACAGAGTTTTGCCCCTGTCTCACTATGAGAGACCAGGGGGCAGTTACACACCAGCAGAACTTGGTGGATTTCAAATACCTTAACACTTGGTAGTATGTGTACTGCTGCCCCTCTTCCCCTTCCTTAATTCCAAGCAAATAGTCTAAAATGAGCTGGAAGAGATACATGAGACTCTGTCTTGAACCGAGTTTCCTCCCTTGTTAAATAACCAGCCCTGCAATGCTTCTCCGCAGATAATGCAAAACTCTGAGTGAAGATCTGGGTTGCCCTGTACTGAGTCAGACAGAGCTGGCTTGTCGTGGGGTAGCTGGGGGGGGTGGAAGGAAAATCCATAGACTTGTTCTGGTAGTCACTACTAAATATTCTTGGAGCCTCTTTAACCTCCAATGGACCCAACAAAAATAGGGCCTGTTCAAGTTGGTCAGCTTGAGGTGGAAGGAAGGTACTCCTTGGCCAGGGCCCTTAGTAGGGGGCAAATGAGAGGCCATCCCCCACCCCCACCCCCATGAAATGACCTGTGGAGAAGTGAGTGACTGGGAAGTGAGACCTGGAAAGAATCAACCATTCAACAAGAATCAATCAGTCATTTGTTGAGCCCCTGTGTGTCAGGAACTGTACTAGGCACTGGGGACATTCAGATGAAGAATTAAATAACCCCTACTTCCAAGGGGCTCACATTCTAACGGGGGAGACATCAAGTTTGGATGTGTGTGTATACATATGTATCTATGTTGCATGTGTAAATGACACATGCATATAGCAGCTAGGTGACACAGTGGACAGAGCGCCAGGCCTTCAGTCAGGAAGACTCATCTTCCTGAGTTCAAATCTGGCCTCAAGACACCAGCTGTGTGACCTTGGGCAAGTCATTTAACCCTGTTTGCCTTCGTTTCCTCATCTGTAAAATGAGCTGGAGAAGGAAACGGCAAACCCCTCCAGTGTCTTTGCCAAGAAAACCCCAAATGGGGTCACAAAGAGTTGGACACGACTGAAACTTCCAAACAGCAACAACAAAATACGTATATTCTTGTTGTCTCCACCATTAGAATGCATCTTCCTTGAGGGCATATATATTTAAATATATATTGTTTATATTACATATACACACATATATATACACATATACCTATCATATTTGTATGTATATGTGTATATATATATATACTTACCATATTTGTGTGTATACATATTATATATATATATACACACACATATATAAAACAAATAAATAAAATGGGAATAAATACCAGTACATCCGTAGTAGTTCCATACAAAGCAGCTTGGGAGGGGAGCAGGAAGGGTCTGGTTGCTTGATCAGGCTTGTAGTTTGTCTCTGAGTATCCTTTACAGAAGAACCAGGACTCCCTCCCAAACCCACAGCCTCGCTCTCTTTTAAAGGGAATCTGATGAACTGAGATTGGGGGCAACCGTAAGGTCCTGGCGTAGTATGCAGGATCAACGTCAGGAAACAGCCTATGTGAGAACACAGGGAAGTGGCCTTTGGCTGCAGTGATGGCCACAGTGGCCATCAGAAGTGACTGGTCCCCAGAACCAGGGTGGCTGTGACTCTTCTGTTGTGTTCCTTCTCTAGAGACTTAAGCAATAACAGCATCGGCGTCCTGGCCAACTATACCTTCAGCAACATGACTCAGCTCTCCACGCTGTAAGTAGCACAAGCTAACCTTTGTTACCGAGCCTGTGGCCCCTCTTTTCCTTTATTTCCCTCCCCTCTCCCTACCCAGCCCCACATACAATGTATAGTAGGCTAAGGACCAGAGAGTTTAGGCATTTATTCAGTATCATTCAACTCAGCAAATATTTATTAAGCACTTTGTCAGGCTGAGGGCTAGGTGCTAGGGCTGCAAACATTAAAAAAAAATACCCCCTGCCCTCAAGAAGCTTATATTCTACCCAGGAAAACAAGTAGTACTCAGGTACTTGGCTGGATCTGTGATCTCTGTGGATATTGCCTCCCAGTGATTTAGAACAAAACACAACTATGCGGCTCCCCAGCCATGGGTATGTCTGTGTCCTTGGGGAGCTACCCAACATCTGCCGCCCTTCCTCTCTTTTCTCCTGGTATCTCAAGAATAGTAGTGGACCCTCTGCCATTTCAATGGAGGTGAACTTGGTCATGTAACAAGCATCAGAGAAATTCAGTAAATATTTCTATTGATTTTTGTAATTCCTCCTGTTTATTTGAAGAGGTTTCCCCCCCTGCTTGTAGTGAATTTTCCTGCCTGATTACACTTTGTTCAAGCCACTTTTATTTCAGTTAGTTTTGTGTGCTTTGAGTACACACCACTTGAAGGCAGAGGCAAGTAGTCCCAGAGGTTTACTCGGTGACAAGGAGGGAACTGACCTGTTAGGCAACCTTGGTGATGACTAATCTACAAAGTCCTTGACTTACCTGTAGGTAAAATGAACCAACTGACTGTTACAATCATGTCTTTTTCTTCCTTAGCATCTTGAGCTACAACCAGCTGAGGTGCATCCCAGTCCATGCCTTCAACGGCCTCCGGTCTCTTCGGGTGTTGTGAGTAAACCCTAGCAGGCTAAGGGGAGGGTCAGCAATTCATTCCGTCTGACTGTGTGACCACTAGCCATGGAAGAATCTTATTTCATTCCTCACTCTGGTAGCTCAGTATTCTCCCTATATAAATTGGCTATTTTCAGAAAGAGGTGATTCTAGGCTAGTCTAGACTAGCCTAAAGGAAAGAAACTTGTTTCAAAACACAGCTTAGTAGTAGGAAAAAGTGGGGAGGGGGAAGTGTCACTAGTGGTCATTCCAGCTCCTAATATCAACCACTACCATAAGAATAATAGCTATAATTTATGTAGTACTTTTAAGATTTGCAAGGCACTTTACAAGTATTATCTCATCGATCCTCAAAAGAATGCTGAGAGATAGCTGCCATTTTTATTCCCATTTTATAGATGATGAAACAGAGATAAGTGACTGACCCAGGGTCACACAAGCAAAATTTGAATTCAGATCTCCTCGACTCCAAGTCAAGTGCTGTATCCATTGTGCCACCCTAAATTCCTATTATTGTGATTCTTGTCTATCATGTCTCTTATCATTTCTATGTCTTCTTGTCTTAGGCTCATATTAGTGGGAACGGCTTCCTGGCACTTCCCAATCTGTTAACTGGATACCCACTTGAGCCCATGCACGATGACATTAGTAAAATGGATCCCCAGTAGCTGTGCCCATTCAGAGGCCTCCAGATTGATATGATTTATTGCAGCCCACAAAACTCTGGTGTCAGCTACTACGCCCGCCACGTGTCATCTGCGTTGTTATTAAAAATCAATTCTCCAGAGGGGAAGAAGTGCCTGGGACTGACAGTGCGCAATCTGTTATTGTCACTTATTTATTATCCATGTTCTCAGGAGAGTTTCAGAAAAGAAAACATCAGCAAAACAATTTCCCCATTTCCAGCTTAATACAAAGGAAGGAAAGTACATCTCGCTGGCCAGAGCTGAGCCAGAGTTGTCTACCTCATACCCCTTATTTGTGAGCATTCTTCCTCTTTGCCAGTTCTTCAGGTGGCTTCGGTGCTATCAGCTGAGGCCCACCAGATTTGGATGGGGCGTGTGTGTGTGTGCGTGTGCGTGTGTGTGCGTGTGTGAGTGTGTATGGGTGCACGTGCGTGCATGTGTGTGTGTGCGTGTGCGTGCACGTGTGTGTGTGCGTGTGCGAGTGTGTATGGGTGCACGTGCATGCATGTGTGTATGTGTGCGTGTGCGTGCGTGTGTGTGCGTGTGCGAGTGTGTATGGGTGCACGTGCATGCGTGTGTGTATGTGTGCATGTGCGTGTGTGTGTGTGTATGCCATCAGAATAGCTTTGATTGGGGCATCTCAGAGGTCCTGTTGGAGATCCATTTCCATTCCATCCCGGGCACTGCCCTGTGCAATTTTATTCCTTTACTCAAACTTTGTCTGTCTTGTATTCAGTGGACACTCAACCATACATACATCTGCCCCCAACCGAAGATTTTTTAGCAACAGAAAAATATAAAACCAGGGAGGAATTTTAGAGATCATCTGACTCAATTCCCTAATATTATTGATGAAGAAAGGAAGTGATTTGCTGAAGGTCACACAGCATATTAGCACTCATCATGGCTAACATAATTAAAACATCTTAAGGTTTGTAAGCAGCTTTACACAATTCCTCTCATTTGATCCTCACAAAAATTCTGTGAGGTAGTCACTATAGGCATAATCATCCCCATTTTACAGATGAGGAAACCAAGGCTTAGGTGAAGTGACTTTCCCACAGACACCCAGCTAGAAAATATTGGTGGGGGAATTTGGACCCATGGTCACCTGTGTGGAGCTCCCAGGCCCTTCTCTGCTCTTCCCTTTTCACCACATTGCTTTGTGCGTTGTGGTGAGTGTTGGGAGGCTCTTAGGTGCACTTTAAAACAAGATAAGCTTGTGCTTGCAGTTTGGAGAGGACTGAACCTGTGCTTTCATTGGAAGCTCTCAATAAGGGAAATGCTCTTTCCCTGCAGCTAAGTCTAAAAGGGTTACCTAGAACAGTAAGAGGTAAAGTGACTGGCGTAGAGTCATAGCCAGTATGTGTCAGAAGTAGGAGACGAACCCAGGGACTCCTAGCTCGGAAGCTGGCTCCTTATCCACTATACTATGCCATCCTTGAGATAAGGTAAATACCCAGAAAGCAGCCCTGCTGGTGGCTACATTGATTTTGGCCAGGGAGATATATAACGTAAAAGGTGAAGCGAGGGGTAGGAAATGAATGCTGTTTGTCCAAACCAGCCCCCAAAAGTGTGCTCCAAAAAATATTGAAATCCCTTTGTAACCTTCTTATTAAGGGACCGGGCTAGCCACTGCCTCAATATGGTGTGATATACTAGCTGTGATTTCAGATTCTTGGTATGTGAAGTTATGTTTGAGGGCTGGGGTGGGGGGGGGGGAACCCAGAAGCTTTACTGCATGATAACCTGAAAGCATGTGCCCCACCAGCTTCTGGCCAGCATCCTGCCAAAGGCAGGGCTAGAATGATATACTATCCCTCACACCGCTTTAGACCTTCCAGCTCTTCACCGAGTTGTGGTCCATCATATACCCAGATGAGCTCACAAGCACCTGAGAAATGTCATCTTAGACAGCTGGTTGGTGCAATGGATAAACCTATGTGACCCAGGGTCATTCACTTCACTTTTCTATTTCCTTATCTTTAAAAGGAAGGCATTGAACTCTATGGCCTCTAAGACCCCTTCCACCTCTAAAGCAATATTAGGACCACCATCATCTATCCCCATCAGGTTTCTGACTCTGACTGTAACAAGGTTAGGGTTACCTTCTAACATTTACTCCAAGATGAATCTTAACTGAAGCGTGACCTTCCCTAACTTGCCCTCAGCAATGCATTATTAGTCAGAAGCAGAGAAAAGGAGGAGGAAGTTCCAGGGACCTGGAATAAGTCCTCCTTTTCTCAGAGCCACTCAGGGAGGACACCAGTGGAAGAGAAAAGGTGGATGCTGAGGCCTTCTCTGAGTGGGCTCTTGCTTTCTTTCTGCTTGCTAGCTTTTGCTTAGTACTGGGTTTTTGAAATGCAAGATTTCTTCTTCAGGGAGGTGGGAGACCAAGAAGCGAGGGAGGTGGCAAGGAGAGGAGAGAATCTGCTGACCAGGCAACTCTAGGCAGCTTTGTGCCCATGAATTACAGTCTGTTACTGTGTAGAAAGTTTATAGAGTTCTCAGCAGCAGAGCTAATATATGGGTGTGTAACCAAGAGAAGTCATAGCACCAAAGCTGCCTTCGAGTCATTCAGTGTTTTTAAATTAATACTGCCTGTTCCCCTCCAGGGGCCCAGGTCTCATTCGGAAATGATTAACAGTGTGGCTGAAGTTCATTTGCAAAACAGTGAGGAGCCTTCAAGCCGTCTGGGTAAATGGCATGGAAGGGCCTGTATGATCCATAAATAATCAGATGAATTGGGGAATAAATGGCTCCTATAAAAGCGTTTGGAAGTGTCCCTACCCTGGCCTCCTTCTCCTTCCTTACAAGAAGTAGCTAGTCCCTCCTGTACAGTGAGTGGATATGGGTCCACTGCCACCTTCTCCATCACACTTAACTTTACCCAAAGTTTGTTGCCTGAGATGGAAAGAAGTTTGACAACTCTGCTACTTGAGGGGTTCCTTGGAAATTATATTGTTTATTATTAGAGGAGTACAGCAAAGCCATTGTTTTCATATGATTTTAGAACCCGTTCTAAACCCTTCTATTTTTATATACATTAATATATCATAAGTGAAAACCAAATGCATTTTCATATTTGTCCTAAAGAAAAATAGATTGCAAGTTCATTGTATATTGTCATGTTCATAGTTTTACTGTCAAGGCTAATGGTTTGTTTTAACTAAAAACATCCATGCTTTATTAAAATGATTAGTGCATGGATGGTTGGGGTTTTTTTTTAATTCTTTTCTGTAATTGAATGTTCTTATTGATGGTTATTAAGTTTGAAATAAGTTAAAGAGAAAAAAATCATTAATGCCCACTATTAAGAACTTTCATCATTATTTTAAGTGGTGGGTAGTGCTCATCATTAAATAAAAATGTGTTTAAAATTCCATAAATGAATTTCAGACATCTTACTTTTCCCAAGTATAACCTATGTTCACCCATCACTTGCATAATCAAGGTACATGCATTCTTACTTAAGCCACAAATGACTCATTGTTTACCACACGACTGACTAAAAGAGAATTTGCTTTAATTGATTTAATTTGATTTAAGAATTTGCTAATTGTTCTTCCCTGCTGAGACTTTAGCCTCTGGCTATAAGGTAGTTATATCACATACAAGTATGAATGCCTAATCAGCTCTCACATGTCTGCTCTGATATAGGGTAAAAGAAGTAAGGGGGGAAACAAGTAACTGTATTATCCAAAAATAATTTCTAGTTTTCTTTGTAATGCAATCAGAAAGATGCACTCAGACACTGACATGGATCTGAGTCTTAGGTGCACAAATATGATATCTGGTGTTTGGTATATACCAGTATACCACATCCTAGGAACAACTCTGATAAATTGAAACCCATACAGAGGAGGGCAACAGGCAGGACTCTGAGAGGTCTGGAGAGCACACACTCTGCAACGGTCTCTTGAAAGGCCTAGGGATTTCTAGCCTGGGGAAGAAAAGACTTATGGGTCTCAGGACAACTATCTTCAGATATCTGAAGGACTGTCACATAGAGAAAGGTTTAGATTTTGCTGGTGGGCATCAAAGAGCAGAAGAAGGAGCAATGGTTGAGAATTAAAGAGAGATAATAAACTTTTGCCCAGTGTGAAGACAAATCTGACAGTGAGAACTAACTCATAAGGTAATGAGTTCCCCATCACTGTAGGTATTTAGACAGAGGCTAGATGATCATTTGCTGGAGACGCTAAAAAAGAAGTGTGGACTCAGGTACAGAATGAAATAGATGTCCTCTAAGGCCCTTGCCAGTTCTGAAGTTTTGGCATGTGTAGACACTCACCTATGTGACCAGTCTCAGACCTTTCCTGACTAAGTCCATTATTGGGACCAGGGAACCAGCTGCAGGGTAGAGGGTGGAAGTCTTCTCATTGTAGTGTTTGTCTTTTGATTTTGAAGAGGACCATGGCATCAGGGAAACGATGACAGGATTTGCAGTTGACTTGGATTTGAGTGAGGGAGGGCTGTGCAAGGTCACCAGCCTCACTTTCTCCTCCAAAGCCATCTGTATCCAGTGACCTGATATTCATCAGGATGACTGGAGATGGCCTAGGATGCAATGGGAGACCCTTTTAGGCTAAGGCCTTTTCATGTACTCACTTAGAGTGAGGTAATGCTCATTTAATGAATAGGCCTCTTTAAGAAGTGAGTCAAAGGATGGCCCCTTTAATGAGAAAAAAAAAAAGCAAAAAATCCGGCTGGGAGGGGAAGACCCTCAGGCTTGCTGTTCCAAAGAGAAACAGTTACCTTTGACATTGACTCTAAGCCAAGAGGACCCAAAATACAGCCATTAAGTAGAGAGAGCCTAGGCAGGGACCTATTGTGGTTGAATCTGTGAGCTTCAGAGTGAACTGGGTTTAAGGTGTTGTGAAAGAAGGAAGGAAGGAAAGAAGGAAGGAAGGAAGGAAGAAAGGAAGGAAGGAAGGAAGGAAGGAAGGAAGGAAGGAAGGAAGGAAGGAAGGAAGGAAGGAAGGAAAAAAGGAAGGAAGGAAGTCTTTTTTATGTTGTTATGGATAATCTGCAAAGCAAATAAGCCACTGCATATTATCAATAATTGGTTTTTTAAGTACTTTACAGCTTTAATCTGAATGTTTAAAAATAAAAAGTCCTCTCTTAAGAGTTATTTTCTCTCCAGATTGGACTGCTCCAAACCTAAACCATGTAGATTGTCATTCAGCTTGTGAGAATCTCCAGGTGGGAGGTCCTGCAATCTCCATTACCACCTGTGTCTCTCTTAATGTATCCCAACATTGCTGTCAGTACCGCTTTCTGGCTGCTTATGTGGACTCATAATCAAGCTTGAAATCCCTAAAACCTCCATATCTTTTTGCAGAAAAAAAAAATTGTTCTCCAGCTATGTCTCCCTCCTCTTGAATTGATGAGCTTTATTTTTTTTTTAATCCAAGTATAGGAATACAAGTTATATTTATGCCTATTAAATCTCATCTTTTTGGATGTAGTATGATGTCATTACCTTTCACTGTCTTTTTGGATCTGGATTCTGGAATCCAATGTGCCAACCATCCCTCTTAGCTTTGTGTCTCCTACAAATTTAATAAGATTTTGGCTTGGAGAGTTTCCTGAGGCAAGGAAGGTGTCAGATGCTAGTATAAACATCAGGGTTTCATATAGTATGTATGTATATACTACTTTCACTGCATGGAAGCTTTCTACCCAGTTTGGGGTAGCTAGCGGAATTTGTAGCTTTCAGAAATGTGATGAAATTCAACAAATCTTTACTAAGTATTAACTACGTGCAGACTCTTGTTTGTCCTAGGTACCCGGGGGAGATACAAAGATTTAATAAATCCTTGTGGCATCTATAATCTGGGAAGGGTGGGCATAGACATGCAAATAAATGAACAAAACAATGTGAGAACAGCAGAATAGATTCACAGAAAACTATGAAGGTCAGAGGAAGGCAAGATCATTTTTAGGTAAGGGAATTGGTCAGAGCTTCATGAAAGAAAGGTATAAAATTTGAGCTGAATCCTGGAGGGTGAGTGGAATTTCTTTAATTTCATCTTATTTTGGTTAATATGTTTTGTTTTATGTCACATTCATTTCCAAAGCGATCCTTCCTCTGCTTCTTTGTAAAGCACTTTGCCAGCCTTAAAGATTTATCTTCTTGTATGTTAGCTAATTATTATTGTTGTTATTTTTGTGTAATAAAGATTTAAAAATCAATCCATAAATAAACACTTATTTAGCACCTTCTCTGTGTCAGGCACTGTACTGAGTGCTGGAGGTACAAAAACAAGTAAAAGATATTCTCTCCCCTCAAGGAGCTTACAATTTAAAGGGGGAAAGGAAGAAGAAATTAAATCGGTCAGCAAAAGTAACCCAACACATTGACTGTCTCCCACTTTACTATAAAAGGAGGGAGGTACACTTTCTTAACTCTTGGGGGAGGGAGGCAACTTTGGTCATAATTTCAAAACCATTCAGTTTAGGGCTTTTGTTCTTTCTGTTTGTAGTTCCCTACTCATTCGTGTATTACTTTTCCTGGTTCTGATTACTTCATTTTTTTAAATTCATATAAGTCTTACAAGACTTCTCTGAATTCCTCACATTCTTACATTTCATTAATAGTCCACTGCACTGACATATAACTAATTGTTTAGGGATGGATGGTATTTCCACAGTCAAATTCAGTTTAACAAAATGAACAAATATTTATCAAATACCTTCTACATATCAGATACTGTGCAAGATGACAGGGATGCAAAGTCAAAAATAAAACCATCCCTGCCCTCAAAGACCTTACGTTCTGCTGACAGAATACCAACAATGTCAATTACTGAGGCAGGTGGGTAAAGTGCTAGTCTTGGAATCAGGACGACCCAAGTTCAAATACTGCCTCAGACACTTCCTCGCTGCATGACCTTCAGCAGGGCATTGTTCTTTCAGCCTAAGTTTCTTCATCTGTAAAATGGGGATGAAAATAATATCTATCTTACAGGGTTGTAAGGTTCAAATGAAATAACATAAATAAAGCACTTTACAAACCTTAACGCACTATATAAATGCTAGCTATTCTTTCCCCTAAAGGAGCTTATAATTTAAGGGGGGAAAGGAAGAGGAAAGCATCTATTAAGTACCTACTATGAGCCAGATATTATTCTAGGTGCTAAGAATACAAATTTAAATAATGAAATGCCCCTTTTGTTCTAAAGGAAGAGACAACAAATATAAGTATATACAGAATAAATGTAAAGCAAAGTACTAAAATATAGCATGTTTGAGAGGGTGCTTGAGGGGAGCAGGAAAATACTCATGTAGAAGATGGTGCTTGAGCAGAATCCTAAAGGAAAAGAGGAAGCCTATGAAGTGGAGATGAGGAGAGAGACCTGGGGAGGAGCCAGTACCAAGCAATAGAGAAAGAAGATTTAAAGTCATATGTGAGGAACAAAGAGAAGTCAGTTTGACTAGATCCCAGTGTGCAGAAGAGGGAGTGTCTTTCCAGAGAGGTTGGGGCCAGGTCATAAATGATTTTATTTTTTTTTTATTTTTTTCTTTAGTGTTTTATTTTTCCCCAATTACATGTAAAAATACTTTTTATCATTAGTTTTTAAAATTTTGAATTTCACATTCTTTCCCTCCCTCCTCAATCCCCTCATTGAGAAGGCAAGCAATTTGATATAGACTATACAAGTATAAATGGCTTTAAAAGTTGAACAGAAGAATTTATATTTATTTGTTCCTGGAGGCAATAGGGAGCCACTGGAGTTTATTGAATAGGAGAGCCACAAGCTCAGATCTCCACTTAAGGAAAATCACTGGCAGCAGTGTGAAGAGAGTACAGGGCAGACTGCTGCCATAGCCTAGGTGGGGGTTGATGATAAGGTAGTAGCTGAGTTTGTGAGAGAGAAGGGATGTGAGAGATGTTATAGAAGTAGAAACAGCAAGATTTGGCAACTGATGGGATGTGCGGGGTGAGGTTACAGTTCTAGAAGATTGGAAGAACTATGCCTTCACAAAAAAAAAAAAAAGGGAAATCCAGAAGTTAAGTAAATAAAAAATGTGTCCAAAGTTACCCAAAGTAATTTCAGGAGGTGCAGAGCATTAGTGCCTGTGTGGGTAAAGAAAGGTCTCATGTAGGAGGCAGCACTGTGTTATAAATAAAATGAGGGATTCCATGAGGTGTGAAGAACCAGTGCATTCCAGATAAGGGGGGGACCATCTGTATAAAAATTTAGAGGTGAGAAATGGGATTTTTGGTAGGGATAAAAGACAGCAGGTGAAGATGGGATGGATGGTATTCCAGGCACAGAAAAAAATGTTGGATTTTAATGTTTCAATTTATCCCTTCTCTAGAACTCTTCACGGCAATGACATTTCCAGTGTTCCTGAGGGCTCCTTTAATGACCTGACCTCTCTTTCCCATCTGTAAGTAGCCATTCTCCCCTCCCTTCGTCTACCTTTCCTCCCTTCCCCTGCCCTTTGCTTCCCCACTTCCATACCACTCACCCACATAACACACACACACACACACACACACACACACACACACACACACACACACACACACAGGATTAGTTTATCTTACTGAATGGATGCATTGAGCCCATTCCTGGGCTGTTAGTTTACTAACCTATATTTAATTTTGCTGAACTGAGAGGCATCAGTAAGTGCCTTGTTGAAAACTCACCATGTCATTTACTACCCTCACTCTCATGAAGCAAATATGGTTGTGATGAGTGCAAAGGCCCAATTCTATGACTTTTTGAGAAATGTGCACAGGGAAAATGGCTGTTCTTAATGACCCTCATTATTTTCTGTAAGGTACACTTCCAGGATTCTCCTGTTTTATTCCTGTGTTTTTATAATTACCTGTGTAAGGACAGCTTCCCAGGGAACTTCAAGCATTCAGGCTTGGACCATCCATAGGCCAGTCCCTCAGCGTCCTTCACCCAAGGCTCTGGTGTCAGAGGTCTCTGAAAGAAAACAAGCAATCCATTCTCTTTTTGAGCCTTCTTTTGAAAAGGATGAGTCTTCATTTCCCCTCATCTAGAGCCAGAGACCTCTTAGATTACTTCCAGCTTTGATATCCTATGATGCTATAAGTAAATTTAGGCTTTTTTTTATTTTAAAGCAATTCTCAGGGAAGAAAAGAATGAATTTTTTAAATCTCCAGCTTCATGCCTAACCTTATGAACCTTGGAAATATATGAGTGTGGCAGCTGGGAATCAGGGAAGGATAACACTGCTTATCTCTCTCTTCCCAAGAACTGGACAGGTTTCTGCATACTTTATCTTAGTTCTTTGCACCTTCTTACTGCCTCACAGAGGCAGCGGCTGTGGTGGATGTTCCTGAACCTATTTTACAGAAGGATCCAGACCCTTTTTGCATGAGGTCCCACAGCAAGCAGTGGCAGAACTAAGAGCAAAACCTAGACTTTCTGAAAGCTACCCCAAGATTCTCTCCATTAGTCAGGGCTAGATACCCCAATTTTTAAAGTTTGGGCTTTTAAAGTCCATCCTTTGGGAATCTGTATTTGTATGATTCTAGAACTCCCTAGGAACTTGTGACCCCTTCTTTATTAGAGCCCTTTCCACAGAATGAATTCCCCCATAAGCACAACAAATATGGGAGAAAGATTGATGCCTAGGTCAGATGAGACTTAGAAAGGCTTCCTAGTAGTGAGATATGATCTGAATGGTGAAGGGAGGAATGGAATTCTGCAAGTGTGGGAAAGGAAACTTTCCCAAGTTGGAGAAGAACTTGAAACAAAGGTTCTGGGATGGGAAGGTAATCGGGTGGGCCAACCTAGGTGGGACAGGGAGTGTTTAGGGGCCAAAGTGTCCAAGGGTAACAGAGACCTTATTTCTCCACTCATCACTGCCCCAAACCCCAAAAGACGTATGCACTTGAGCAGCTAAAAGCACACCAGTACACAGTAAGAGGAGCTAACATTGAGATGATGCCTAAAATATGGGACATGTGCCAAGAAGATGGAAGTCGGGGCTAATAGCTGGTACTACTGTTTCTTCAGGGCCCTGGGAACCAATCCCCTGCACTGTGACTGCAGCCTCCGCTGGCTCTCAGAGTGGGTGAAGGCAGGTTACAAGGAGCCAGGAATTGCCCGCTGTAGCAGCCCTGAGCACATGGCAGACAGGCTCTTGCTGACAACACCCACCCACCGCTTCCAGTGTAAAGGTAGGAGGCGGGCCCTGAGACTAAGCTGCAGATCTGTCCCTCCTTAGGGTCCTTCTTTAGCCATCCTCAGACCCCCAAGACTTCTATCTTTCCTCTGAGGTCTGCCTTTCTAAGTCTCATCTTAGTCCCTTGTCCACTCCCAAAATCGGGCTTCTGACCCATCTGTGACTTCAGAAGCCAATTCCATTTCTGTTCCATAGTCTGGGAAGGTCCATCCTAGACATTGAATTCACACTGAAATATATTCATCTATCTCCTCATCCGTCTCTTCCTTAACATTCCCCTTTCACTCCCTCTTAATCATCCCCAAAATTTAAAAAAAAGAACTCCTCGGGGCTTTTAGGGAAAGGAGTTAGTTGCCTGGGTATGTTTCCAAGGAGTCGCCTTAACCACATAACTGTTTTGTCATGTCCCAGCTCATGGCAATAACCTTAGTCCTTTCTGATTTCCTCCTTACCTCTCAAGCTGTTGAGGAATTCAAATATGTTTCTTAACATTTTTCTCCCCTCAGATTTTTACAAACCCTTCAGTATCTCTCCTGACTAATCAATCTTTATGAACTAGAGAGAATGAGAGAAACAAAGAAAAAGAAAAGGAGGGAGGGAGAAAGCGGGGCAGGGAAAGAACATCAGGAGAATAGATAAATACGTGTCAGAGTTGGGGGGTTTCCCCCAAAAAAATAGATGGTAGCTTTTTTCCCCTCCAAATGGAAAAAAATCCCCTAGTCTGTCTGTGTCCTTGCATGCCTGTCCCCAGTGTCCCAGATGTGGCTGAGATGACAGCCAGACTCTCTATTCATCTTTTTCAAGGAGAATTTTACATTGCCCTTTTCCATATAATTTGTTTTAACTGAAATAGAGGGGAAGACACTTTGTTGTCAATACAGTGCATTGGGATTCAGGAGTCCTCCATTCAGACCAAGTGAGGAGGAGACTTACCAGAGGCCCTGACCCCTGCTGAAGTTTGGGAAAGTTGCATTGATTTTTATTTTGTAAAAAGCTCATTTTTCATTTCTCTGTCTGCACGTGGAGCCTCTGAGGCCCAGAACCACAGAGACATGCTGGAATTTAGGAGCCATAGAGAGGCCGAGAAGAGCCATTGATCCCAGGCTTGGAATCAGGTTTGCCAGTCAGGTCTTCGTTTGAGAATGTCAGACAAGCATTAGGCCTGATCCCAGACCAGGGTTCTATGGCCTTCTTTGTAACCTCTTCTGCCTTGTTCCCAATTAACAATAATAGAAAGAACTAACATTTATATGGCATTTTCAGGTTTGCTAAGTGGGTTACATTCATCATCTCATTTGATCCTCACAACAACCATGTGACATAGGGGCTATTGTTATCATTGTCATTTTACAGGGAAGGAAACTGAGGCACAGAGAGACTAAGTGACTTGTCCAGGGTTACATAGCTAAGTAAATATCTAAGTCAGGATTCAAACTTAGGTCATTAAGACTTAAGTCCAGCACTCCATATACTGTGCCACCCAGCTGCCCAGGAAATAACCATAAGAAATGCATTAAGATAATTCACTTAACTCTAGGATGGTTTAAGGTTCTCTTACACTAAATGATGCTTCTTTTCGACAGATCATCACTATAATTGCCTTCTTTGATAACATAACCTCCTTTATTAAGAGATATCATTGTGCATTGCAGTGGGTGGGAAAACTAGGGGCCCGAGGACCAGCATCTGCCTGTTTTTGTAGTGTTGGAGCTCAATGATTTTTACATTCTTAAATGTAATAAATCTTTATTTTAAAAATATAAATATCGGGGCAGCTAGGTGGCACAGTGAATAGAGCACTGGCCCTGGAGTCAGGAAGACCTGAGTTCAAATCCAACCTCAGACATTTAGCACTTGCTAGGTGTGTGACCTTGGGCAAGTCACTTAACCCCAATTGCCCTCCAAAAAGCAAAATATATATATGTATATATAATTCTTAGCTCCCTGGACATGCAAAAATAAATGGAAGGTTGGATTTGGCCCTCAGGGTATAGTTTGCCAGCCCCTGCTGTAATGGTTTGGAGAGTTAGACTTGGAATTGGGAAGGTCTAAATCCCACTAACACTTGGTACTTGTGTGACCTTGGACAAGTTTTTTTTTGTTGTTGTTCAGTTGGATTTCTTGGCAAAGATCCTGGAGTAGTTTGCCATTTCCTTCTCCAGCTCATTTTACAGATGAGGAAACTGAGGCAAACAGGGTTAGGTGACTTGCCCGGGGTCACACAGCTAGTGTCCAAGGACAGATTCAAACTCAGGAAGATGAGTCTTCCTGATTCCAGACTTTGCACTCTATTCAGTTCACCACCAAGCTGCCTTTGGACAAGTTCCTTAACTTATCTCAGCCTTGGGTTTGCTCATCTGTAAACTGAGGGGATTGGACAAGATGGCCTCCAAGATCTCGCCCAGCTCTAAATCTATGCACAATACAAAAAGAAGCATTTAGACATGGTGCCTATCCTCCTGGATCATGCAGTGTAAAGTCCACCAGAGCTATTACAGATCCTGAGAATATGTCAAGGCAGTGAACGCTGTTCTTGTGGAGGACACACCTAGGGTCCCTCCCTCTGAATGCCTTCCACCCCCAACTAACTGTGCCTACCACAGTCTGGCCAAGGCTAATGGCATGAGGGTGGGGGAGCTACAGTAGTCAGAGCCTGGGAGGTCCAAGGTGGGGTAAATCAGGAGCCAGCATGGGGGGAGCAGATGGAGTCCAGGCACTGAACTTCCTGCATTATGAAAAGATGCACAGAGTGTTTCTAATTACAGTGTATTGTTTGCAGATTAGCACTGAAATCAGATCAGACTAATTACAGTAATTGATTTGACTGCAGAAGTGTTTTGAATGATTTCCCACTGTGATTGTTTCATCATCAAGCAGCAGCTGAATTAATGGAAACTTTCCTGGGGAGGACTATTCTTCCTGAATAAAACCAGACTAAAACTGGGGCTAGTAGTCAGCTGAAAAGGAAAGGGGGATACAATGAGAGGGCAAAGACTGGCATCAGGGCAACAAGGTAGGCAGAGATACTTGGGTGAAATACTTTGGAGACTCTAAATACTTTGTGACTTTGGCTTCCTAGGCCCAGTGGACATCAACATTGCAGCCAAGTGTAACCCCTGCCTCTCCAGTCCATGCAAGAACAATGGAACATGTAGCCCAGATCCGATGGAGCTGTATCGCTGTTCCTGCCCTTATGGCTACAAGGTACCACCAGGACTGACTCTCTTCCCTATCCAAGAACATACTTCTCATTCCCCTACCATATTTTCCTCACTGCCTAAACCCAATGGAGTGCGCTTTCATCCAACCTTCAAATTTCCATGATAAATCTGGACAATTAAAAAACCACAGATAACCTCAAAACAATGGTTTCACCTTCACTCAGCCCAGGCTCACCCACCTAATCTTAAATAGGAATACTGAAAATGCACAAAATAGAGGCATCCTCATTTCACATCCTTGCCTTTACCCATCCTCCACCCTCTAAATAAAATACAGTGAAAAAGAAATTAGGCATAGTCAATAAGAAAAAAGAAACAATAATGATAACTGACATTTATAAAGTACTTTAAGGTTTGCAAAGTATCTTTTCTCATCTCAGCTTCAGATGATTATTGATTGATTGAGGTACATATTGCAATTTACTGATGAGAAAGCTGTTTGAAAAGGCTAGATGACTTGCCCAAGGTTTCACAGTAAGAGTCAGAATTAAGAAATGAAGCCTAGGTTTTCCTGACTCCAAGTCACTATGCTATTCCCTATGCCACATTTCCTTCCAAAAAGGAAAAAGAAGGGTTACCATATGGAAAAGGGATTGGACATGTTTTCCTTGGCCCAAGGGGAAAGAACTACTGTAGGAGCAATGGGTAGAAGTTTCAAACAGTCAAACTGAGGCTTGATGAAAGGAAGATGCCCTAATAATGAGGACTGGATCCAAAAATGAGACTGATGAGGATGTCCAGAGATGGAAGGTCACCAAAGGTCTTCCAGCACAGGCTGTATGACCATTTATCAAGGACATAGTGGAAAGTATTCTTCTGGAGATGTGAGCTGTGAAAATAGTGGTTACCAGTATTATTATTAATGCGACTATACAGCTCTTTCTTCCTCCCTAGCTCCTAGCATACAATATCTTACAAGTCAGTGTTCATAACAATTCTATGAGGAAGAAAAGTGTGATGATAGCTAGCATTTCTATAACACTTTAAGCTTTGCAAAGCACTTTGCAAATATCATGTCAATCCTGGAAGGTATGTGCAATTATCATCCCCATTTTACAGATGAGGAAACTGAAGCAGGCAGAGATTAAGTGACTTGCCCGGGGTCCCACCATTAGTAAGCATCTGTGGCAAGATTTGAACGCGAGTCTCCCTGACTCCAAGCCCAGCATTCTATCCCCACATCACCTAGTTTCTTTTATAATAGAGTTCCACTGATAATATTAATATTCTCTTGAAATTTATGAAAATATGGTGTAAAAATCATAGGTATGGAATATTGCTTAACTGTTTTACCTTTTTAGAAGGGAAAGCTAGTGGTTTTCAAACAGAGATTGCTTTATTCATTGTATTTCTATCCCCCAGCACCTAGCACAGTGCCTGGTACATAGTAGGCTCTTTTTTTTTAAAAGCAATTGGGGTTAAGTAGCTTGCTCAAGGTTACACAGCCAGTTATTTTGTGTGGGTGCCAAGTATCTAAGGCCAGAACCAATCCCGGGTCTCTCGACGCTGGAGCCGCGCTATTACTCACTGCACCACCTGACCGCCCCTCATAGTAGGATCTTAAGTAATACTCATTGATTGATTATGGGAGGGAACATATCTGGAAATAACTAATATAAAAACAAAAGACTTCAATAAAAGCTATTTTTAAAAGAAATTGAGGAAAATAGAACATAAAGAAGTTAAGTGACTTCCCCATTGTCACACAAGTCATTGGCAGAGAGGATCTTAGATATCAGGTCTCCTGCTCCAATTGCCTTCCCAGATAATTAGCTTCAAAATGCTCCAAGCCCAAGGACTACCTCTTTGGAAGAAAGAAGAGGCCAGACTGAATAAGTGAGAACCCCTGTAGTTCTAAAAAGCCTAGAGGCAAAACACAAGGCAGAATAAAGGGGAACAGCATGAGTTCATACCCAGAAGGTCACAGGATCACAGATTTAGAGCAGGAACATATCTTAAGAGCTGTCAGATCCAACCTCCTACTTTTACAGATTAAAAAAAAATGAGAGACAAAACTTTTAGGTGACTTGCCCAAGGTCACACAGGTAATAAGTGTCTGAGGTGCAATTTGAACCCTTTGAGACTCCAGGTCCAGCGCTCCAACCCCTACACAGCCATGCTTTTCCCCAGACTGTTCTCTGCCAACGATCCAGACTAAATCTAGAAAAACACCTCAATCCCTTCTCCACACCTACTACCAGAAGAGGCTGCTCATCTAGGAATGGTTTCTCAGAGCATGATCAATTAATCACTCTCTATACTCTCAGAGTTTAT
The DNA here is from genome assembly GCF_028583685.1 of Petaurus breviceps papuanus. Taxonomy (NCBI): domain Eukaryota; kingdom Metazoa; phylum Chordata; class Mammalia; order Diprotodontia; family Petauridae; genus Petaurus; species Petaurus breviceps. The sequence goes on from NW_027186372.1 coordinate 12,493,994, forward strand.
ATTCCACGTGTGAGTGTAACTATGGAGGGAATATCCTTGGAGGAGCAAAGTCTAATTGCAGAAGTGGGGAGGCTTAGTGATTAGAGCACTGACCCTGGAGTCAGGAGGACCTGAGACACTTGACACACTTACTAGCTGTGTGACCTTGGGCGAGTCACTTAACCCCAATTGCCTTGCCTTCCCTCCTCCAAAAAAAAAAAAGTGGGGAGACTTTAGCTCAATAGAAGGAAGGAAGGAAACAAGCATTTTTAAGCACCTCCTATGTGCCAGACACTGTACAAATATTTCTTTTGCTCCTCAGTACAACCCTGGGATGTAGGTACTATTACCTACCTATTTTACAGTTGAGAAAACTGAGGCAGACAGCGGTTTAAGTGACTTGCCCAAAGTCACATAGCTAATGTGTCTACGGCCCCATCTGAACTTGTCTTCCTGATTTAGGCCCAGTGCACCTCTCTTTTACTGCACACTGCCTCTAATGTTTCTAAAAGTGTGATCTGGTCACCCCTGGGGATCCCAGAGGCCCTTTCATGTGATCCACAAGGTGAAAACTGCTTTTCATAGTAATACTAATTTCCAATATCATAAATATGGATAGAGATGACCCACATAAAAAACTCTTTGGAGTTCTCAGTGGTTTTTGAAGAGTGTAAAGGAGACCTTGAGACCAAAAAGTTAACTTCTACTTCAGCATAAAGAAGATACACTAGGTAATCTTTAAGGCCCCTCTCAGCTCTAACATTTATAATTCTATGAAGTTCTGACCAACAGTTTGGCTGTGGTTCTGGGCACTCCTATACAATGGAAACACATACCTCATCTATTTCATGACTGTCAAAGCTGCCCAGAGCTGCCCACTTGGCCTGGTATTTCTCCCAGTGGCCTTCACCCTGAGCCCTGGCCCTTTATCCTTAACCTCACAACTCCTCCAAAACTAGACCCCAGTGTGGAAGCACTGGGCTCCCAAGAGGTGTCTGGGAAGCCAGGCTGGGGGGACCCCACTAATCCAGTTGCCATGTGCCACTCCTATGTGCCAGACATATCAAATGAAGGAAGTTAAGTTGTTTAGCCTAGAAGACAGAAAGTTTACTAGGACAGAAGGACCGGTGCATAGGAGAGGGACAAGGCTTGCTCTGCTTTGTGGTGATGTGTTTCTCATCTATGAGCTTAGGACCCACTGTAGTCTCAATGACTTGAAACCCACTTCAGTCCTAAGGATAGGACTCATAAGGCAGTTATTCCTGCAGTCCCTAGCTGATGGTATCAGAGTGCCACCTAAAGGCCTTGGCTGGAGGTCTAGTTTGGGATGAAATGCAAGCCATTTGATATCCCCTTGAGCTTAGACAGGAATTACCACATCTCGCCATTATGACACCAGTAAGCTGCTCGCCGGATTCATAGACACAGCAGTGTCCTGACCCATTTTCCTTTGCATACTTGGCCATTAATGAGAGAATGCAGGAAGAGTTGAAGACCTGGGTCAGAATGTTTAGGAGGCACACTACAGAGCCTCTCTCTAAAAAGGAATGGAACCAGAGTGGGGACTGTCCTGTCATGTGCCTCTTCCCCACTCCCAGGTGTGACTACCCCAGAAAGTAAAGGAGCTCACAGCTCCTGGGATTCAGAACCACAAGCACCATTAGAGGTCATCCAATACAATCCCTTCCTTTGGCACAAGTCAAGCAGGTCACAAGAAGCATCCTCTTCTGACTCGAAATCTGGCGTGCTTTCTGTCACACCACACTATGTTCCAGGGAGAGAGGAATAATAAAAGCCCTGGTAATAACTTATATGCGTATGGTTTTATTGTTTGTAAAACTCCTTATATACATCATTTCATCTGAAAGTCTGTGACTAGCACTGAGCCTCTGTAACTAATGTGCTATCATTCCGCATTAAGCAAGGCATAGTATCCAAGGCAATGGAGGTAATAGTCCCACCAAAGACTAAGTCCTGATCAGCCTCCATATGCAATATTGTGTTGAGTTCTTTTGTGCCATATTTTAGAATAGTCAGAGAACACCCAGGAGTGGGTGATCAGAACGTGAAGGGTCCCAAGTTCATGTCTCATGAGGATCAATTGAAGGAAGTTTAGTTGTTTAGCCTAGAAGAGAGAAAGTTTACTAGGACAGAAGGACCAGTGTATAGGAGAGGGACAAGGTTTGCTCTGCTTTGGCCAAGAGAGAAAAGCCAGGGTCAGCGTATGGAAGCTACAAAGAGGCATATTTAGACTTGACTTCTAGAAAAACTTCCTAAAAATTAGAGCCTTCAAAGAGTGGAATGGACTGCCTTGGGAGGGAGGGAGTTTGCCCACATTGGAGCTGTTCAGGCTCCAATTACCAGAACACCACTTGACCATTTTATTATAAGGGAGATTCTTGTTCAGGTAGGGATTGGACTAGATAAGCCCCAAGGGACGCTTCAACTCTGAGACTGTGATTATAAAGCTGCTGAGTAGAAATATATGTTGAAAGGATTTTCACCTGCCTATAAGGGTAAAAAGTCTGGTGAAAGAAAAGATATTCATTCACAAGTATCTACTGAGTGGCTGTGTCTAGCACTGAGCCCTACAAAAAAAGGTGAGACACATACTCTGACCTTGAGAAACTTGTAATCTAATAATTAGGAATATAAGACCCAAGCATGAACAGGTAACTAGCAATATAAGAGGTACCACAAGATGGTAAGAGAGAGGGGGGGTGGGGAGGGAGAGAAGAGAGAGGGAGAGAGAGAGGAGGAGAAAGAGAAGAGGCAAAAAAGGGAGAGGGAGAGGGAGAGAGGAGAGAGAGGGGAGGAGGAGATGGAGAGGAAGGAAGGAGGAAAGAAGGAATCAAGGAAGGAAACACACTAACAGTTGGTGTAGCCAAGGCATCCTTGCTGGCGGAGAAGCTAGACCACAATAGAAAGCTGGAGACCTGAGCTGCTAACCTCAGCCAGGCCCTCCCACAATTGTGTGCCTGTGATCAGCAGAGGCAGCTCCAAGACATATCTCTCACTTTTCTCCATTGCTTTAGGGGCAAACTATAACTCACTTGGGGTTTGGAAGGACGCTAACACTCAGAGCCCCTATTTAATTTAATAAACTGAGAAGGAGCTTTGACCCTCTTAACCTGGTCCATCTCACTCTGCTTGGATACTTCCCGGGTCTGGCTTGTTTCCTCCTATGAGCAATGAAGAAAGATGGGGAGCAAGGCTGAGATGCAGAAAGCTCACTGGGCCAGGAATCATCCTGTAGATGGTTGCTGTGCCAGCGAATTTGGTTCCACCTGGACTTGATGCCAACTCCTAATGACTAGATTTTTCTTGTACTTCCAGACGTTAAGAGGATGGAGAAAAGCAAGCTATAGGTGATTGCTGAAGTGAAACAAAATCACAGAAGGACTCAGGGATGTAGGGAGGAGAGGGATTCAGTTGGCCCAAGACAAAGAATAACATATTACAGAGACTTGTAATTGTTGATAGAATTCAGCATATCCAATAATATTCAAATCCCAGTTCTGATGCTCACTAGGTATATGACCATAGCCAAGTAATTTGAACTCTCTGAACCTCAGTTTCCCAATCTGTAAAATATGGATAATAACTATATTATTATAATTACATAATTAATTACATTATTTATAAATTAATTATAATTATGTAATTAATTGTAACTATATAAACTATAATAACTATATTACCTGCCTCACATGAGGCTCAAATGAAATTATACATTCATTCAGCAAACATTTATTAAGTACCTGCTCTGTGCTAGGTGCTAAGGACACAAAGGACAAACACATAACAGTCTCTGCCCCCAAGGAGATTACACTCTATTGTGGAAAAGCAACATGACAACTACATAAATGCAAAATACATACTAAGTAAATATTGAGCAACTTCCAGGGGGTGGGAAGTGACGATTGGAGGGAATTGGGACAGATCTGCTACAAGAAGTGATCAAAGTCTCAAAAGAAGCTATAGATTCTACAGGCAAAAGTATAAAAATAAAAAAGCATTTTAAGTTTACAAAGGTAAGGTTGAAGAACTACATTAATGCAGTTGTTATTAGTATTATTAATACCATCACTGAGGCTTCCAAAGCATTTTCCTAACAACCTGGAGAGGTAGATAGAGCAAGTATCACTATATGCATTTTACAGAAAGGGAAACTGAGTCCCCCAAAAGTAAAATGGTTTGTTCATGACCATACAGCTGGGTATCTAAGTGAGAATTATAGCCTAGTTCTGATCCCATGACTTGACAACTCTCCTAGTCCAACCCTCTTGATTTGCAGATGAAGGAACAGACCCAGAGACGGAAGTGACTTGTCTAACACCATAGAGCTAGTTGGTGACTGGGCTAGGCTGGTTGCCTGACTCCTAGGCCAGTGCTCAGCTCAGCTTTCAATCACCAACCTGTGTAAGCTATTCTCCAGGTTGGTGTTGCCCATCAGTCCCGGGTTGTGCATGCCAAATGTGACATGCTGGGGGTTACTGACTATAACATTGTGAATTGGCAGGGATGACTGCATGTCAGCTGCTGCCCTCATACAACTGGCTATAATATGTGATTTCTATAAAATCCAATATGAGAACAGACAGTACTCTTCAAGGGCACTGGAGGGAGAAAAGCATTTATTTATAGCTTGTTTGTAGACATGTGAATGTCTACAAAGACTTTAGAGGGATGCAGAGGGAGGCCTTGGCTTTTGCTAAAGCTCTTGATGCCCAGGCTTGGATTCACTGACAGAGCTGGGCATGCATGCATGCTCGGTTACAAACACAGTGATCAGAAAGGCTTTTTGGCTCTTATATACTTGTCAGCATCCTCAAATGGAGGTGAAAAGGCCAATGGTATGTGTTCTGGTGCAAAGAATATTAGCAGTGAGAATATTAGCAGATCCAAGTTATTGCTTGGTCTTTGCCACTGATTCCCAGGGTGACTTTGTGGAGTACCTTCTCTTGCCTGGGCCTCAGTTTCCTCATCCATAAAACTGGGAGGAGAGTTGGACATGATGACCTTTAAAGTCCCTTTTAGCTGTGATATTATGATATTCTAGTTTAGGTCCTTAAAATTTTTGTGGAGAGTGGGACTAGAAACGTATAACCTAAATAGAGATTTGGGGTATTTGTGCATTATCTTAACCCCTCCTGCTCTTGTCTCATCCCTGAAATCAATCAAGAGTTTGTAATGATTTTCTCCCATCCCTTAATAGGATATGGAGAAAAAGGTCCCGTAGTTGTGAGTGAATAGCTGAGGAAACTATGCCATCAGCCAATCAGATGAAAAATTGCAAAGTTGCAATAATTGAACATTTCAACACATCTGTATTTTGGTGCTGTGTGAATCAAATGTCCAGTATTTGGCTGGTTTTTTCAAAGATTCAGTTTCATGCAGACACATCCTGGCCCCATCCTCCAGACTGGGTCTGAAAGCGTTCCTACTTTCAGTGGTCCCTGAAACCCAGCCTGCTCGAATACTGACCAGGCTCCCCTACCCCTGCCCTACATTCGCATTCGAAGAGTTAAGTCTTGAAGATAATAGAAAGGGGAATGTGGCCAAGGAACATCATAAATCTTGTGGATTTAAATAAAAATGAGGCTGGAAAGAATGGAGTTGACCTAATTTTCTAAAAATTGACAATAGTGATTTATTAACGAGGACAAGGAAGTCACTGAAAAGTGCCACCGTCATGCCCAATTACAGTCTCATCAAGTGCCAGGCGCTGCTGCCTGGATCTGAATCACATTCAGGAAAGATGCAAAGTACATTCTCCAATCAGGGTTTGACACCGAGTCGCTAATTCCTGAAGCAGCTAGATCAGCGGGAATGCCCCATGCACAGTAGAATCTTCCTCCCCAAGCTTTTCTCCTTCCATTGTCCTTCAGGGTTCCATCCCGGCCCTTCTCACTGAGATCACTTTGTGTTGTTGTTCGGTCATTTCAGTTATGTTCGACTCTTCCTGCCTCCATTTGGGGTTTTCTTTGCAAAGACACTGGAGTGGTTTGCCATTTCCTTCTCCAGCTCATTTTACAGATGAAGAAACTGAGGCCAAAAAAAAAAAGTGAGTGGTCCAGAGTTACACAGATAGTAAGTGTCTGAGACCAGACTTGAACTCATGAAAGTGAGTGCTCCTGACTCCAGGCACTGGCACTCTGTCCACTGCACCACCTACCTGCCCCAGCGTACCTTTTTGGATCTGCAATTTTCACCTAATTCCCCACTTTTAAGGGACTCATCTAAAAAGAAACAAGCTGACTTGGGTGAATTTAGAACCAATTTTAGTAAATGCTATTTATCCACTCACTCATTCATGTATTAAGTTAAAATATAGATCAATTTATTAGGCAAAAGTGCCTAATTCTGTGCCAGGCGCAAAGGTAAGTGGAGAGGTCAGCATGGGTTTCCATGACGACAGTGGCCAGCACACATTGGGCAAGAATGGGAAAGATAAGAAAAGGATGGGGTGGCTAGGTGGCACAGTGAATAGAGCACTGTCCCTGGAGTCAGGAGGACCTGAGTTCAAATCTGGCCTCAGACACTTAACACAAAAACTAGCTGTATGACCTTGAACAAGTTACTTAACCCCAATTGCCCTGCCTTCCCTCCTCCAAAAAAGCAAAAATAAAATAAAATAAAATAAGGAAAGGGCCGGTATAGGGCAGGCCCTGTCAGCTGGGTCTGGAGATCAGCGCATCATAGATGGAGAGCTGGTAGCCAGCTTAAAGATCATCAAATCCCAACCCCCTCTTTTTATAGATGAGGAAATTGTGGTAAAGAGAAGCTGTGGTTTGCCCAGGGTCATACAATTACTCAGTCTCTGAGGTGAGATTTAAACCCAGATCTTCCCAATTCCAAGTCCAACACTCTACCCACACTGCCTTTGCACTCATATATTGCCTCAGAGCTGCGTTAGGTAGAGAGACGTGGTAGAGAGAGTAATGGAATTAGACTCAAAAAGACCTAATGCTCACACTCTTTCTTCAGTCAATTTAATTCAATATTAGCTGAATGCTCACTGTGTGCAAAGCATTATGCTGGATATTGCAGATGGAAATGCAATAAAAAGTCCCTACCTTTAAGTAACTTACTTTATAATGTAGAAACATAACATGGGCACCAATCAGTAAATAGAGTAGCAGGTATTTTGGAGGAGTTTCTGTCCAGTCCTAGGTCTGAGCAGAATTGCCATGTAGGCAAAGTGTCAGTCCTAACTTCCATTTTCTGCACCCCTCGGGTGTCCAAAGCCCTCTGCCATCCCCAACTCCCATCCTCATCAAAACCATGCTCTCAGGAAAGGATCGGCTATATCTTTCATTTCCACCATAATTTGAATTTCTCAGTAGGTTTTACCACCTAGGGATATTTGTATTTAATGATCCTGGTGCCTCGCTACTGAATAAAAAAGATTGCTTCATAAAGGAGAACAAGAGATTTGGGGACACAGAAGAGCCTCACCTGCAGCCCTGAAATCACATAAGGAAGCAGAAGTCAGTCTCATTTACAAACCAGGCCAAAGCTTTGTTTGAGATCCTTTGGTTTGACATGGCTGTTATCATGCTCAACATAAGCAGATCGCTTTTCTTTAGCCATTCGTTGTTTACTGTGCTATACCATGAGGTCTGAAGGCTCTGACTTTGGGTAGCCCAAAGTCTGAGACAGAAAGGGCGGTCTGTATATACATGCAAAGGACATACATACCCCAGAATGGACACAGTATCACTCAGATGTAAAGGAACAGTGAGGTATGTGGTGTGGATGAGGCAGGGGTCATAAGACGTCATAGTACAATGGACAAAGGACAGGATTTGGAGTCAGAGAATCCTGGTTTGAATCTGAGCTCTGCAATTTACTGTCTCTGAGACTCCAAGTTCTTTGACCCCTTTGGGTCTCATTTTCCTTATCTATAAAAAGAAGAGATTGGTTAGATGGCCTCTTCTGTTCTTTCTGGCTTTTAATTGATGATCCTGTATTATGATCCTATCCAAGGTAAGTGAAAAAGAAAGTTGATGTTCTTGGATGAAAACCTGCCCCCACTAAGGGATACCAAAATCCCTGGTCTCACAGTTCAGACTGTTGGTAATGCCACTAAAGCATAACTTGGCCTCATTCTAGATCATATCCTGTTGTAGGCAGCAGCAGAGCAGGAGAGGGAGAAGGGATTTTCCCAGCCAGATGGGGAACAGGTGGCATGGCAGTGGGTGGCCTCCCATTAGTGCCCATGGCTGGCAAAGTGGCCAGGCCACAGAGCATGTGGCTCTGAAACAAAAGCAGCAGGAGCTTCCCACCCCCTCCTCCACCCTGGATGCCACCCCTCCCAGCCCTCTGGGAGGTAACTTCCCAAGATAATGATGCCAGGCTGCTTGGCAGAGAAGCCAGGCAGCAGGCAGGGCCATTTGCCAAGGCTCAGGTGCATCCCTAGCCCATCTGCCAGCCTGGCTTGGTTGACAGGAGGAGCCAGGGCTCTCAGCAGGGTCATGGTGTATGGCTTCAGAAAAGGGCTCTAGAACACTACACAGAAGGCATTCTCTCTCTCTCTCCCTCCCTCCCCCTCACCCCCTTCACACCATTAACCAAACAGCTCACCAGAAATGCCATTCCCAATCCTCCCAACCTCACAAAGCTCACACATATACAATGAAAGAGGAGAGAATCCCAAGGGAAAGGAATTGAGCTTTCCTGAGACCTGCTGGGGGAAGGCCTTGAACACACAGCCAACTCTCCCCAAACACATCTTGGCATTCTCTGGAGAACAAAAGCACGTCTCCTATACTTTTTGTCCCCGCAAGTACCTCCTAAGGCCAGCTCATCCACTGGAGGCATCACTAACCTGGTATATCTTCCTTCTCTTCTTCAGGGCCGGGATTGCAGCATACCCATCAACACGTGCATCCAGAATCCCTGTCAGCACGGAGGGACCTGCCACCTCAGCGAGACCAGTAGGAATGGATTCAGGTAGCAAGAGCTCCTATAGTACTCTCCCTCACCCACCAAAGGGGCCTTAGACTTCAACAGGAAAGCTTTAAATTAGAATCCCCTGGGACCCAGACAGGCAGCTGAAGGAGGTGATTGTGCCTGCCTGAAGACATCAGGATGACCTTCCCTTTGTGGATGACAGGGCATGATTGAGGATTGAAGTCACACCTATGCTGGCCTTGGCCCAGAATTCACTGGACCTCACTCAGATCCACCTCAGCTCTTCCTCCTGTAGAGACTGCCTGAGTATCCATGATCATCCTCCCTTCTCTTCTCTTTGCCTCATAATCAATCATCCAATCAGTAAACATTTATTAAGTACCTACTGTGTGCCAAACACTGTGCTGAGTGCCTGATATCCTCACTCTAACTCTAACTCTAATGCCTAAAGCATTAAGACCTCAGGATTTAGGAGGATGAGACCATTTGAACCTGGGGGAGGGGGGTTGCCCCAACCAAGGGGCTCAGCGGCTACCTCTGCCAGACCCTTGGGTACCCTGTCCAGCAGGCCCAGGCTCTGCCAAGGAGAGCATCTTAAGGGCCTGTTTTATGAAGCTATGGCCTCAGAAGGCAGAAGCCTCAAGTAAGGGGCACAGACCAGGGGTTCTGAAATCTGAACCTATCAAGAGAGTGGAAATTCAACCCACAACTGCCCCAGGAGGCTTGAGACTAGTTTGCCAGCAGGCAGAGGAGGGGGTGTAGAGGCAGTTTGATGTCAAATTCTTTGAAACCATCACAGCCAAAAGGGGAAAATAAGTGACTATCCGAAGCATTACGGGAAGAGGCCCTCCTTAGCCTGTCTGCTGTGTGGTCTGTGAAAGAAATTATCTTTTTTCTCTCTGTTCCTCTCCCTGGAGGGCCTAGCCTGTACATACATTCGCCTGCCAAGCCTGTCAAATCTTTACTCTTATAAACTGAAACTTAAGCTGAGGTTAGCTTTCCTGCCTGAGAAATGCCAAGCCACCCACTCCCTGGTGCTGGGGCTCACAGATCGGCAGTGAATGGGGGCGAAAGGAGACCACATGGAGATCATAAGGAGGTGGTGACATGGACAGACCAGAGGCAGGAAATGCACCTCAAGGGCTGAAACCCCATCCTTAGACCCAGCGCCCACCCAAGGGATTCATGGGTGAGCAAAAGGTTGCTTCACAAGACAACAGACTCTGTTTCTCGTATTTGGCTCTCATCCCTAGCCAGTGAGGTGAAAACTTAACCAGTGGTATGGTACAGGAGGTCTTGGTTCCATCCTCAGTAGTTGAGGGACTTAACGTTCAATTTTCTGACTCAGAAACAACTTTTGGGGCTGTTTTGTAGGTATGCATGTGATTGGTTTTTCTTAAGGAAAAGTTCTGGATGTGGCGAGACTAGAATTAGGTCGATTCTTCTTTTATGTTTTTGAGACAGACCCAGATTCCTACTGAGGGTGAACCATTTCTTTTTGTTTGCCAGAATCAGAAACCGTCTCCCTCGTGGGGCAAAAAGTCATTCAGTGAGGGCCCTGAGGTAGAAGACCAGCCATGCTTATACCTTTCAAGGTGGGAGTTGGAGGTGGGCTGGGGATAGAGTGACAGTGAACTGCCATCCTGAGCTTCTGGATACACTGTGCGCAATGGCCCTAGCATCATGACGACTTGCTTGCTCCACTTTGGGGAGGATATTAGTTTGGCCCCAAGTATAAAATAACTCTCTTTCTTTAGGTCAGGAGCATATAGAGAGGGGGGAAAGGAAGATGGTGCTGATCCAGCAGAGCTTCCTAGATTGTTCTAGAAATAACTAGAGATTCTGAATAAAGGGTTCCCAGTGGGTTATATTCTTTCGCCTGACCAGTTCACAAAGCACTGGATTTGGAGCCAGGAAAGCTGACTTTGAATCCCAGCTTTGCTACTCATTACCTGTGTGACTCTGGGCACAGTCCCTTCCCCTATCTTTCTCATCTGTAAAATGAGAGGGTTGGACTAGATCAATGGTGTCAAATTCAAATAGAAATTTAAATAAATTATAAGGATCCCTGCGGCCTACATATTGACTTAGAAAACTACATATTAACATTATCAATATTCTGTTGCAGTTTTATTTATTTTGTTGATTGTTTCCCTATTACATTTGGGCCACTCAGGAGTGTTGGCAAAGGCAGGTAACCTGCAGGCAACATTTTGACACCTCTGGACTTCCTTCCAACTCTCAATGCTTGGGCCAACCCTTAAGAGGGCAGTCTCTAAGCCTGATGCCATTAGCATGACCCCCTTCTCTCTGAGGCTCACTGGTATTCCCATCAGGAAAGGAAGCTCTCCTAAGAGTGCCCATACACACTCACACTTTCCTGCCCCCATGGACACACACACATACACTCCAATCAGCAATTTGCTGCTTCTCACTACATTGCGACTCTCTCTAGGTAGTAACCTATCTCCTCCCACCCAAGCTCCACCGCCAAGCAATCATAAGAACTTAAATAAACAATAAATTAAAATAAATTAATAACTTTGACTAAGTCCTCCCAAAAGGCAGGACTTTCTTCCTAACCCAGCTACAAGATCTTTTTTTTCCCTCCTAAAGCCCCAGGTCTGTCTCATGGCTCATGACTAAGCAGGCAATTTGTGAAAAGAGAGAACATGGAAAGGGAGAGGCAGGGGCACTGTTGTATTACCAGCCTAAGTGTGCTCAGACTGAACATCCCCCCCTGTGGTAGCAAGAATATAGTATGGCCAAGGGCAGAAGAGGGTCAGCAACTGGGCAAAGATGAGTGGCTACATGGTATAGTAAAAAGGGTGCTAAGAAGACCTTGGTTCAGAACCTGGTTTCATGTAACCTTGGGCAGGTCACTTAGGACCCTAAGTCTAGAGTTGAGAGGGATCTTTAGAGGTCATTTGGTCCATCCTTTTCATTTTATAGATGAGGAAACAGAGGCCTCCAGAATTCACGTGATTCATTCATGGGTGCACAGGTAGTTTGTGGGTCTGAATTAAGTTCTTCTTGTCGTGATAGCCTTTGTCTCTAAAGATCTTTCCCACTGAACTATGCTGGCTCTGCCTCTCACTTCATTTCTCAGACCCTAATTCCTCATCGTTAAGATGAAGGGGTTGGACTAGATGATTTCTAAGGTCCTTTTCAACCCTAAATTTATGATTCTGTGCATTTTGGGAGTCAGCCCAAGTTGCCTAGTTTTCATTTCTCCCAGTTTTGTAAACTGACTCCCAAGTCAGCTCAGCACTCTGGAGCAGGGAGAGCCACGGTACCACATTTCATCCCAGAACACATTTTTATGGACAAGGTATAAATCTTAAATGGATATAATCTGATCATGGCAATGGTGATGAGATGACTACATTGCTTATTTATAAATGAGGAGGCCTCCTCCCCATTGCCTTGAGCCATAGCTCCCCATGTCCCCAGGGCTGCTAGACCCAACTGCTCTGCCTTATCTCATTCCTATGATCCCAGGGATGAGAGCAAGGTCAGGCAAAGGACATGTCATTGACTGCTAGGACTTTTTTATTTTAAGATTATTAATAAGATAGAGACAAGTAAAGAAAATACTTTGCTCTGATTAATGATGGTTTAAGCTGAGTGAGTTCTTGGTTCCCGGCTCCATAGCCATTCTCCCTCCTCATCTTCTTAACATTGCAGACACTGGAGAGAGCTCAAAAGTAAGCAAGGACAGTAAATTATGAAGTGTGAACATGGCATGTCTGAAGCATGGTTTGGAGAAGTTGAGTCTAGAGAGGCAACAAAGAAATTGTCTGGAAGCATCAGAGCCACTCTGAAGAGGTGAGGGATAGACTGCAAAGGACAGAACTCAAGGACAGGGGAAGGAGACTCCAGATACAGCTGGGAGTATTTAAGTTAGACCTAAGAAAGAACTCACTGCTAAGTGAAGACCTAGAGAAGGCTCCCAAGGGCAGTTCTAGCAGCTCTGCTGTTGGGTATCCAAGAGAATAGAAAAAGGCAAGCATAAGTTTGGGAAAGTGAGAGAGATGAAATCTTGCTCATGGGATCTTCCAGTTAGAGCTGGAAGGGCCCTCGAGGTCATTTGGTCCAATCCCTTAGTTAATCGATTAGGTCAATAAGGTCTAGAAACAAGGAATAACTTGTTCCACAGGCAGGAGATTGCAGAGTCAGGTCCTCTAACTCCACATCTAGTATACTATCCACTGTACCACACTGCCGTCTCATCAAGAAGCTGATGTAGATAACTTCTCCAAGTCCCTCTTAGGTCAAAGTGGTCCTGAATTGAGGATTCTCCCAAGCAGCCTCTAGGGGTCTAGGGGCACAGGGTCCCCCACCCCCAAGAAGGTGATTTGCTGTGTGTCCTTGTCCAAACCGGATACTCTTCCCTCATCCCTTGAAGGGCATGGTGAGAAGCCTTTCTAACCATCTCTGCTCCCCAGTCTCTCTTCCTCTTTGGTCCCCTTCTCCCTCTGACTTCTTCCTCTTCTTTCTGCCCACCAAAGCTGCTCCTGCCCTCTGGGATTCGAGGGGGAACGATGCGAGATCAACCCAGATGACTGTGAGGACAATGACTGTGAAAACAATTCCACCTGTGTGGATGGAATCAACAATTATGTGTGTGTGTGCCCACCCAACTATACAGGTAAGGGAAGGCAGAGGGGCATGGGCTCCTGCTTGTATGCCCCAGGACTCGGCCTAAAAAGACCAGAGTCTGCCCTCTTGCCACAACCTCTCCACTAAGTCCCTCCATTCGTGTCAGTCCCCAGCAACAGAATCACAGATTCCTCACTGCCTCGGAGTGGGTTTTTGACCAATCAGTGGGTTGTTTATTTAACCAATGACTACTCTGTTCACTGTGGGTTGTTGCCCTTCCCAATTGTGCTCACGCCTGGCAAAGTGATCACTTATGCTGTGTTTGCCTTCTGTTCCCAAAGCTAATTACTTTTTTTCCCCTCCAAATACACCTATTTGATATATTAACAGCTTCTAATGAGGACAGTTAAATAAGCCATTAGGTTGAGAAATGAAGTGTCACCAGTCACCACAGGTATAACCTAGGAGTTAACAGCTCATCAGTGGACCTCTGCCAGTTCAGTTCAAGTCAACAAACATTTATTAAGTGCAAGCCCATGTGCTAGGCACTGAGGAGAGGCAGAGATGAATCAGGCACAGTCCTTGACCTGAAGGTGCTTGCAATCCACTTCCATGGAGAGATAAAATGGGTACACCATTAACTGTTGTACAAAACGTACTATCATGAGTGTGTCGAGAAGCCATGGCACAGCAGGACTGAGAGGGATGGTCTTAGAGAGTAGCTCTTCCCTCTCCAACTCTCATACCTTCCTTTTCCACTTTCTTGCTCAGAGGACTAAAATTAATTCAGTTGCTACTAGAAAAGCCCCAACTGCCTATGCCAAGGGTTCTTGACCTTTATTTGTCTCCTGAACCCCTTCGGTAATCTGGTGGGGCCTGTGGACCCTTTCTTGGAACAATATTTTCAAATGAATGCATAAAATAAAATACATAGGATTGCAAAGGAAACCAATTATATTGAAATACAGTCATATAATGTATATATACACACACGTGTGTGTATATGTCTATATTTATATATATATACATATATATATATATACACACATATATTCCTGAATCCAAATCTGGCCTTAGACACTTACTAGCTGTGTGACTTCAGTTTCCTCATCTGTAAAATGAGCTGGAAAAGAAAATGGAAAGCCACTTCAGTATCTCTGCTAAGAAAACCCTAAATGGAGTCACAAAGAGTCAAACACAACTGAAAATTATATAGACATATATATGTATGTGTGTATATGTTTACATGCACACATATACACACATAAATAATTAAAGTATACAGACTTACAGACCCCAGGGTTCAGAACAGCAGCCCTAGACTAATGCTCCCTTCCCTGGCTTCCACCCCCCAATCCTCCTTCTCATTGAATGTAAGGTGCTTGAGGGCAAGTCTCTCTCATTTTTGGATCAGTATCTGCAGTACTTGGCCCATCATGGTTGATTGATTATACTTTGAAAGAAAATTCCTAGGAACTTGTTTCCAGGCTACTGTGTATGTCATTTGACCTGTCACAGGTCAAAGCTAGACTCGTTGGGTTTAAGCCTATGAAGTCTAATCTGCATTCAGCTTTTCTGTTCCCATATGAATGAATGAGAGGCGCTGTTGCCCAGTGGATAGAGAGCTGGCCTCAGCATCAGGAAGACTGAGGTTCATGTCCAGCTTCTAGCATGTACTGGCTGTGTGACACTGGCCAAGTCATTTCACCTCCCAGTGGCCTGAGCAGCTTTCTAAGGCTATAAGTTGCAGAGCAGTTTGCAGCCAACATTGGTAAAAGGAGTTTTCTCACCTGGAGTTCCCCTATACCAATTAAATCTCAGATCCAGAAAAAAAAGAAGACAAAAAGTGAACAAATACCAGTGTTGTAACTAAATGAGACTTGCCCATATGCACAGAGGACATGAGTATTACTCTTCCATGAGAAATATGGGGAAACTGAGGGTGGGAGTAGAAGGGCCCAAAAGAGAGAAAACTGGTTTTCAGATTATCATTATCTTACTATGAAACCCAGTGACTCAGTCTCTCTGCTTCAAGTCCCGTAGTTCAGGAAAGCCAGGGTCATCTCTTCCTGATCGGCATTCCCCTGAGGCATCCTGACATTTCTGTTCTGTTCCCCTCTTCCAGGAGAGTTGTGTGATGAAGTGATTGACCACTGCATCCCTGAGATAAACCTGTGCCAGCACGAGGCCAAGTGTATCTCCCTGGACAAAGGATTCAGGTAACACCCAGGCTCCCAGAACATGTGCCCTGAAACCTGGGGCTGCAGACTGGAGCTCAGTGCGTCTGAGTCCCTTGGAGTCAGGAGTGTGAGTGTATCCCTCTGCTGTGTATGCCTGTGGTATCTGTGACTTATGGTTTTGTGTATACGTGTGTGTGTCTGTACAACTGTGCATGTGTGTGTCTGTGAGGGTGGGGTTTTGCTCCAGTGTGGTTATGTGTATTTACATGTGCCTGGTATGTTTAGATGTCTGGCATATGTGTTGCTGTTACCTCAACAAATGTGTATGTAGATATGTGATGTTCATGTGTATGAACAAGTCTGTGTGATGGTATTGTGTGTATTTGTGTGATGCCTGTGTGTTTGCCTAATCGGGTATGAGCAGGCATGAAGAATCCATGATTTCTGTAGGCAAATGCCATTGTTTTTCCTTCCCCGGAGAAAAACACATGAGAGGGGTGTCCAATAGACCAAAAGCACCTCTTTGTGGGAAAATGCATGATGCTGTTCAGACTTATGCATGGGGCCTGGAAGCATGTGCATATCCATTGACTTTCTTTCTCTCTTCCTGGGCTGGTTTTACTTTATGGAAGCAAGGGTCAGGGTCCGTGTGGGAAGGGAGGGAAACAGAAAGACCTAATAAAAGCCAAAGGATGTTCTGGTCACTTTTCCTTGGTGCTGTAATTGCTCTCCTTTTCCCGCTGTTCCTGCCAGCGTGAGTGTGCATGTATGTGCTGGGGAGGGGTCAGGTTCTTTGGCTCAGTTCCCCAGCCCTTTCCTATTGGTAAATCTGTCCCCACGGTGAGTAGCAGAGCCAATAGAAGCCAGAGAGTGATATTTTGGGCCAACACCAAGAACACAGGGGCCGAGCCAAGTTGAAGAAGCTGCCATGAAGTGGCTGGCATCACTCAGAGGCTGTTCCCAAGGGCCCTGTACCTCCCTCTATCCTTCATCCCCATAGCTTGTTCCTGGTGTAGAGCCATTACCAGGCACCTCTTAAAACCCTCGGGTAACCCAGAGATCCAGGGCTTGCCAGGGCATCTGGGGGGACCACCCATAGCCTCTTGGCGAATAGTTCCCTTCTTATTCAGCAAATGGGGCCTGCAAAGACATAGTTTTTCTTGTCTCCTGCAGAGGTTCTATCCAGCAAAGAGAGGCAAAAAGCCAGCTTTGGAGAGCCAGTGTTTAGGTGAAGCTGAGGAACCAGGACAGGCAGCCTAGCAGAGGCCTTTCTTCAGATGGGGCCCAAGGCAAAGGCATCTGGGACCATCAGTTGTGAGGAGCACTAGACACTGGATTCAATGGACCCTGACTCTGTGTAGCTTTATTAGAATTTGTTTTCTGTCACGGGCACACTCTGGAACAGAGAGAGGCTCCCATCTACTTGTCCAAAGAATGAGCAGATGGTACCCAGCCAATATTGCATCATTCAGTCAATGAGTCAACATATAATTCACTGTGTTAGCTGCAGTGGGAGAAATAAAGATATATGAGACTCAGTTGCTGCTCTAAAAGAAGCTATAGTCTAATTGGGAAAATAGGATTAACACTGCATAAAACAATTCCAGGAAAATTTATGGATAATAGCTATAATATTAACTCTATTTTACAGTTGAAGAAACTGAAGCAGAATAATACTAGTTGACATTTAATAACATTTTTATACAAAACCTCATTTGAGCTTCGTAACAACCTTGTGGGGTATATATATATATATATTCCCATTTTACAGATGAGGAAACCAAGACTCAAAAAAATTAAGTGACTTTCCCATGACCACATAGATATCCAAATCAGAGGTAAGATTCAAATCCAGATCTCTATGGATTCCAAGTACAGGACTCTTTCCAGCCTATCATGCTGCCTAGAGTGGAAGGGGAATAGCATTTATATGGCACCTCCTGTATGCCAAGCATTATGCTAAGTGCTTTACAAATATGATCTTATTTGATGCTCACAGCAACCCTACGAAGTAGGTGCTTTTATTATCCCCATTTTATAGTTGAGGAAACTGAGACAGACAGAGATTAAGTGACTTGCCCAGAGTCAAACAGCTAGTAAGTGTCTGAGTCCAGATTTGAACTCAGGTCTTCCTGATTCTAGACCCAGCTCTCTGATCACTGCACCACTTAACCAGACAGGTGTTGAATATAATAATTCAGAAAAGGGAAGGATCAGAATGAGCTAATATCTTTAGGGACAGCTTTAAGACTGAGGAGGGACTCCAGCTTAGCCTTGAAGGAGTTGAATAGAGAGGGAGTCCTGTGCCTCCTCCGGGCAGAGTGGGTAGCAGGTTGGGACATTCACATTAGTGAGGCCCACAGAAATACAGAATCTGGTACAACCACCACCCCTCCTTTCCATATCTAACTCTTCCAGCCTCCCTCCAGCCTCCAGCACAGGCTCACAAACGGGGGGAGGGTGGGACATGGATGTCTGTGTTTGACCCAGATGGCTACCATCTCTCTTCTTAATTCTCAAGTGCGGGGAAGGGCTTCTATCCCACCGCCTTCTGGCATTTCTCCATACCAGTGCACCTTGGGAAAACAGCATGGAAAATATTAATGATGACTGCCTTGAGGTCATGGACTGTTTTTATTTATCTTTATGCCCTCCATAGCACTTAACACAAGACCTTGCCCATAATAGGCACTTAATACATGTTCAACAAGAGAATGAATGAATGAAAACTTCCTCCCCGTAGCCCAAGCCTCTGCATTCAGAATATACTATTCCCTTGAAAGGGAAAATGGTTATAAAATATTTTCTGATACAAGCTTTGCAAGTGAGGACATTGATCCTGAAGCCTGACACTCTTCTGAGGTTACAGTCACCCCACAAAGGTATCTTCTTCCAACCTGACTGCAGCCTTCTGACTATCACTGAGGTACTGGGGGTCTCAGCAGAACTGGTACTATGTGGACATGTTCTTTTCCACACGTGCTATTCCCTCTTCCCCCTAAAAAGAGAGAATGACAGCATAAAGAGGCAGATGTTTAAAGAAAGCCAAGTACTCCCTTTGTCCTGAAACTGCTAGCCCTCCATCTCAGGGAAGTCTCTAAAGGCCTTCTTTCCCTCCCTTGTCTCCTCTCTTCTCCTCCCCTCCCTTATGCATGGATTGTGCTTATTATTCTTAGACTTTCAAATAGAATGCAGCTGGTGAGAGGAGAGAGCGATTTACAGACCAGCCAGATCAGCACGGGGAGTGTCTGTGATAGTGCATGCATCTGCATTCATTCATTCTGGAATGTGCATGTATATTTGTGTTTGTGAGGGTGTGTATTTATGTACACCAACCTGAATATGTTCTGAAGGGTGTAACTCCCACTTCTCAGCTAGGAAGAAGCAGAGATGAGTCTTTGACCAAGTCCAGGGGTGCCAAGTTTCATCCTGGAGCACATTTTTATGGGCAAGTTGTAAACCTCTACACACAGGGATAATAATGGAAATGCTGTCACATACACAGTTTCTCTCTCTCTCTCTCTCTCTCTCTCTCTCTCTCTCTCTCTCTCTCTCTCTCTCTCTCTCTCTCTCTCTCTCTCTCTCTC
>NW_027186372.1:12513270-12534673 GCF_028583685.1 Petaurus breviceps papuanus
CTCTCTCTCTCTCTCTCTCTCTCTCTCTCTCTCTCTCTCTCTCTCTCCCCATCTCTCTGCCTCTGTGTGTGTGTCTCTCTCTCCTCTTCCTCCCTCCCTCTCGCCTTTTCTCCCTCTCTCTCTGCTCTCCAGAGACCATCACAAAGACCAATATCAATAGTTTGGGGAGCGTCCCTGTCCTCTTTCCTAGGGAGCAAGAGCCCTCTAATGGAAGACAGGAGTACTGCCTGGGCATCACTGTGTCCAGAAGACCCATAGAAGACACTGAGCAGTTATGACAAGTGGCCTGCCCTCCAGGGAATGTAGACCCTGACTGAAGCCAGGACTGCCCCCTGGGAGCTGTGTATGCACACGGCAACTTTCAAAGGATCTCTTGCTGACAGAGTGCAAGCAAAGGCATGGAATGAAGAAAATAGTTTTGCCTTCAG
Source organism: Petaurus breviceps papuanus (assembly GCF_028583685.1). Taxonomy (NCBI): domain Eukaryota; kingdom Metazoa; phylum Chordata; class Mammalia; order Diprotodontia; family Petauridae; genus Petaurus; species Petaurus breviceps. Next base: position 12,513,699 of record NW_027186372.1, read on the forward strand.
AAGCTTTTGCCACTCTGGCTAAAAAACAAAAGGGTTCCTGAGGCTGGATGGTAGGCTTCCTTCCTCCTCTGTTGCCCAGCTTCAGTCTCAAGAGACAGACCATGATGCAGCCTTCAGGTAGCCCTGCCTCCCCCAATCCTGAGCAGCCTCTGTGACAAGAGTCACTTCTCTGATGGAATAATCCAAAGGCCCAAGTGGCTGGGGGAGGGTGTAAGCAGAGCGGCTGTGGAGACATCCTTGCTTTCTCCCAGCAGACAGTATTTCTGCTCCAATGCATGCAGTAAAATGAGCTATTCTTTGCCCTGAGCATCAGCTGGCCAAGGGGAGATGTCCCGGCTTCTCCGAGATACCCGTCATCAGTCATTTACTGAGTGGCTGAGTGCTTAGCACTGTAGCAAAATACAAGAAAAGAACAAGACACCAGCCTTGCCTTTCAAAGTCTCATAGGCCTGTTGAAAAAAAAAAAAAGACTGACAATGGTTTAGAACACATGACATAACCAGAAGTACCACAGGATAGTCTATAAATAACTGCTAAACTGTGCAACTTGGAGTCCAAATTAATCTACCTTTCTTGACTCATTATACATGAGTCCCCCTCCTAAACCCTGTGGTCCAGCCAAACAGCCCGACTTACTGGATCATGGATTTAGAACTGTCAGGGATATTGGAGGTCCAGCCTCCTGATGAGTAAACTGAGGCATGGAGAGATTAAATGACTTGTTTAGGATGACGTAGCTAGGAAGTGTCTGAGGTGGGATTTGAACACAAGTCTTCCCAAGTCCTAGTCCTGTGCCCTATCTACTACACCATGCTGACTCTCAAGCCAACAGTTTCCTATCTTCTTGAATCACTCTCCTAATTTTCCTGTCACTGCTCATTTCTTGACCCACCTCAGCCCTAGATTATTCCCACTAACCACATTCTCCACTCCTCTCTGTCTACTGATGAGAGGTAGAGAAAGTGATATAATTCACCCTGGCAAGTCACCTTACAAATCCAAGTAACCCAGCTTCAACCGGGCCCTCACTGCAGCAAGGCAGCCTTTGGTCCTCCCTTACTGACTCCCCTTGTCACTCCCCACAGGAGCTATTCGAAGCCTGTTCTTCCCTCCTTTTCCCCTCTTACTTTACTGAGAAAACTAAGGCCATTCAACAGAAGCCCCCTTTTCTCTCATTCTCTTCATCTCAGGACCCCTTGATAAACCCCTACTCTCTTCCCCTTTCCTCCAGTCTCTGACGATGAAACGATCCTTGTCCTTGCCAACTCCAGGCACTCCACATACACACTTTATCCCCTTGTCTCCTACCTGCTCCAACAAATTGCAATCTTAATCACATCTCCCTGTTAGAGACAGCTAGGTGGTGCAGTAGAAAGAGCACTGGGCCTCGAATCAGGAAGACCTGAGTTCGAATGTGACTTAAGACACTTTTTAGCTGTGTGAGCCAAGACAAATCACTTAACCTCTGTTTGCCTAAGTTTCCTCATCTATAAAGTGGGTACAATTGCACCTTCTTCCCAGGGTTGTTGTGAGTTCAAAGGAGTTAATATTTATAAGTGTTTTGCAAAGTTTCAAATGCTAGCTATCGTTACCTATTGATTCCTTCTTTACTGCCTTCAAACATACCCTCCAAGTCTCTCCCATTCTTAAAAAACTTTAACTAAAATCTCTATCTTGTCTCCCCTGCTCAGCCAATTTCCCAGGAAAAAGCAATCTACAATCACAGCCTCTCCTTCTCTCAAACACTTCTCAACCCCTTGAAATAATCTAGCTTTTATCCTCATCACTCAGCTGAAAGTAATCTCTCCCCAATGACTAATTATCTCTTAATTGCCAAATCTGATAGTCTTTTCTCAGTCCCCATCCTTCTCACCTTATCTGCTACTTGTTACTATGCTGGCCACCCTCTCTTCCTGAGTACTTTCTCCTCTGTGGGTCTTTGTGATGCTTCCCCTCCATTGTTCCTCTTCTGTTCCCTGTCTAGCCTCCATATTCTTTGCTGGTTCTTTATCCATATCATGATCCTTAACTGTAGCCATTCTATCTAAGACCTAATTTCCTCTCTTTATGTTCTCTCTCTCTCTCTCTCTGTCTGTCTCTCTCTCTCTCTGTCTGTCTCTCTCTGTCTCTGTCTCTGTCTCTCTCTCTCTGTCTCTCTGTCTCTCTGTCTCTCTCTCTCTCTCTCTGTCTCTCTGTCTCTCTCTCTCTCTGTCTCTGTCTCTTTCTCTCCCTCCTCTCTCTCCTCTCTCTGTCTGTCTGTCTCTCTATCTCTCTGTTTCTCTCTCTGTGTCTCTCTGTCTGTGTGTGTCTCTCCCCCCCCCTCCTTTCTCTCTCTCTCTCTCTGTCCCCCCCACCCATGATCTCATGGACTCCAAGGAGTTTATAATTTCTAAGTTTCTGACTCCCAGATCTATGCATCTGGCCCATTTTCCCCGTGACTTTCAGTTTTGCTCTCTCACTTACCTGTGGAACATTTCAAGCTGGATGCATTTCAGATTCACACATGAGACATCTCAACTTCAACATGTGCAAAAACAACTCTTCCAACATCCCTGTTTCTGTCAAAGACACCAGCATCCTCCCAGTCATCCTGATTCATTTCCTCAGCATTATACTAGACTCATTCTCCCTCAACTCACATATCCACTGAGTTGTCATTTTTATCTCCAGGACATCTCGAGTCTGACCCCTTCTCTCTGCTTACACGGAGCCATCTTAGTCAGGCCCTCCAAGCTCCTACCTAGATTGCAACGACCTCCTGATTGGTCTCCTGCCTTATCTCTCCCCTCTCAAGTTCATCTTGCATACTGCAGCTAAAGTAATTTTCCTTACGTGCAGATCTGACTGTTACTCCCCTAGCCAATCTACTCTGTTAGCTCCCTATTGCCTCTAGGATCTACAACTCCGTTTAGCTTTTAAATTCCCTCACAACATGACCCCAACCTATCTTTGCAGCTTTACTATATATTATTCCCCATTTCACGCTCTACAATCCAGCCAAATTGGCTTTCTCTCCATTCCTCTCACAAGTCACTCCATCTCTAATCTCTGTCTCTGCCTTTGCAAGAATATCCTCATGGCCAGAATGCCCTCCCTCCCATTTCAATCTCACAGAATCCCTCTGTGCCTTCAAGACTCAGCTCCAAAGCCCCACTTCCATGTAGAAGGTGGGCTCCCCAACTGCTAGCAGCCTCTCTCCAAAACCACCTTGCATTTGACTACTTTTTAATTATTTGAATTCATTCTCTTTATATTTACTCTCGATATATACATATATGTGTGTGTATATACGTGTGTTTATGTGTTTTTGTTGTCCATCTCATGGAAACTGTTTGTAAGTAGGGCTTGTTTTATTCTCTATTATTTTCTTCCTCAGCATCTTGTAGGATGCCTAGTCCTTAATAAATACTTGGGCAGCTAGATGGTATAGTGGATGGCATACTGGGCCTAGAGTCAGGAAGACCTGAGTTCAAATCGAGCCTCAGATACTATTAACTGTGTGACCTTGGACAAGTCATTTAACCCTATTTACCTCACTTTCCTCATCGGTAAAATGAGCTGGAGAAGTAAATGGAAAATTACTCCAGTCTCTTTGCCAAGAAAACCCTGTAAGGGTCACAAAGAGTCAGATATGACTGAATCAGCTGAATAACAATAATAAATACCTATTGATTAATTGCTGTTGATTTAATAAGTATAGATTCTAATATGTCTGTTAAGGCCCAACTAATTAAGCTCAGAGAGTCCCATCATCAGATTGGCTCCAAGGTGGTAAACTCTAAGATGTAGTAGCCATGGCTACTCAAAGACAAACTGGTAAGAAAAAGAAGGAATGTGGTACACAGGAAATGTTCATATGACAAAGTTACAGCTAGCTCCTAGAAGCATTGAAATATAAATGCTAAGTGTTGTGGGAGTTTGGAAAAGAAGGCAATCTCAAGGGGCTGGAGAAGTCAGGACAAGCTCTATGGAGGAGGTAGGACCTAAGGATGCTGTGCTTTGGAGGATTTTAACAGGTAGAAGAAAGGTGAGAGTAGGACCAAGTATTCTAGCTCAGGAGAGGGGTCTGAGCCAAAGCACAAAAGCTTGTGTCAGAAATGGTCTTCTTTTTCTCTTGGGGAAATCGTATCCATACTTCGAATACCACCTACTTCCTTGATGCCCAGTTATTTTCTTCTCCAGGACCGACTTAACACTTTATTTTATAATCCTCTGACACCTTCATGTGATGTTGTATGTCCCCCTTTTGACTGCAAGCTTCATGAGGGGAGAAGTGTGTTATCTAAACTTTATATCTGTCCCAATGCCTAGGGCATACGTAGACCACAAATATTTATGAAATTAATGAATGCAGTTACTTAAATCTCTGGCTCTTGACCTCTCTCCAGCAGCTGACAGTGCTGACCACCTCCTCCTTCTCTATACTCTTCTCCCCTATAGATTTTCATGATATCATTCTCATTTGGTTATCAGCCTGCCTATCTGGCCACTACTTCTTATTCTTCTATGGTGGATATCTATCAGTGTCCTACCCACTATTTTTTTTTAGGGGGGAAGGCAAGGCAGTTGGGGTTAAGTGACCTGCCCAAGGTCATACAACTAGTAAGTGTGTCAAGTGTCTGAGGCCGGATTTAAACTCAGGTCCTCCTGACTCCAGGCCTGGTACTCTGTTCACTGCACCACCTAGATGCCCCCTATCCACTAATTTTGGAGGTCCCCTTGGTTCTGTCTTTGGCCTTCTCTTTTCTTTCAACAAAACCTTGGTGATTCCATCAGCCCCCATTGGTTCCGTTATCATCTCTATGCAGATGACCCCCAAATTTATGTATTCAGTCCATCTCTCTCCTAAGCCCCAGCCCTTTATCACCAACAGCCTTTTGGACATTTCAAAGTAGTTGTCACAGAGGCATGTCAACCTCAGTATGCCCAAATAGAACTATTTTATCCTTTACCCAAATCTGTCCTTCCTGGCTCATTTATTTTAAGTACCCCACAACTTTCCAAATGCCTAGTTTGGCAAACTGAATCCTCCTCACTTCTTGACTCTTCCTCATGCTCCATATACAATCTGTTGCCAACTCTTACTAGTTCTGCTAGTAAATATAATCTCTCTCCAATCTCTCCCTTTCTCTTCATCCACAGGGCCACCACCCTTGCTTAGGCCTCCATGACCTCTCACCTGGACTCCAGACATATCCTCCTGATTGGTCTCCCTGTCTCCATTGGTCTCCTTCCCGTTCTAATCTATCTTCCACACAACTGCCAAATTGATATTGCCACAGCATCAATCTGACCATGTCACACCCCTGCTCAAGAAGCTCCAATGGCTCCCTGTTACCTTTAGGATGAGCTTCAGATTTCCCTGTTTGCCATTTAAAGTCTCTCCCAACTTACTTCAGCCTACATCTCTAGGCTGATTGTTCGTTACTCCCTTTCACATACTCTGTGCTCAGTCTGACCATGCTACCTGTTATTCCTGGTATATGACATTCCCCCTCCCATGGCTTTGCCTCTGTGTGGATTAGGCCCCATCCTTGGGAGGCCCATCCCATCCTCCTTCCTCTCTGCTTCTTTGAGGTCCAGTTTCTTCAAGGCTCCGTTCAAAGTCCCATTTGCTAAGAGGCCTTTTCTGATGCCCCAGGTGTTAGTGTACTTCCCTGCTGAAATTACTTTATATTTACTTATAGGTTGTTTCCCCTCCCTGCCCCCGCCTCCCCCACAGCCAATAAGCTCTTTGAGAGCATAGCCTGGGTTGTTTCGGTCTTTGTGTCCTTAGCACCTAGTACAGTGCTGGTACTTGGAGGAGCTTGTTGAATTGAATTGACTGACACCACTGACCAGCAGGGATTGGCCTATTTTCTAGGTGCGAGTGTCCTCCTGGCTATAGTGGGAAGCTCTGTGAGACCGATGATGATGACTGTGTGGCCCACAAATGCCGTCACGGGGCCCAGTGTGTCGACGCGGTCAACGGCTACACCTGCATCTGCCCCCAGGGCTTCAGGTATGTGTTGGGGCGTCTAGTCTAGGGAGGGAGAAGATCAAGCCCAGACCGGAAGGAGCAGTGAGGCTGATTCATGACCAAAGGAAAAAATACTCATGAAGAAACAGAAGTGACTCTGGGGACTGTCACCATGACACCTGGTGTTCCTATATTGTGTTTATTTCAAAGATGACCCTCCCAATGACCCAGTGAGGGAGGCAGGGCAGAGTTTGTGGCTATATAGAGGAAGCAAGTGCTAGGCTTGACATCAGAACAGCCTGCACTCGGATCCCACACCTGCCACTTAGTAGCAATGGGCCCTGCGTCTATCAGGGACTTACCTGATAAGTCAGAAAGAGGTTGTGGCTGCAATGAAGGAGGGAGTTCCCCATACTGACAGAAATCACAGATCCTTCACTTATCTATGTATTTTACAGCTGGGAAAAATGTTTTAATCAAGGACATGGCAAAGGAATGTTAAAGCTGGGATTAGAACCCGCCTCTTCTGACTAGTAAGCCTGGGTCATATGGTGTCATATGGCGGCCCCATCTTGGAGTCTAGTAAGAACAAAGCCAGGGTGACATACCAAAGTTTCTCACTAAAATGCAAGCTCTCTGAGGGTTGGGACTATCTCATTTACTGTGTGTTTATCTCCAGAAGGTTACACAGTGTCTGGAACATCATAGGTGCTTAATAAATGTTTGTTGATTGATTGGTAGAAGCCATTCTCCCAGTCCCATGAATGAGAGGCCATCTTTCCATGGCTCCTTTCTATCCATTGACCAGGAATAAGGGAAAGTGGTCTTTCTGTCTCTGGGACAAAGAAAATGATAAAGGGGAGGGGTAATAATTAGGAAAGCATGGTCTCAAACCTTAGATATGGAGCAGGATTCAGGGCAGTTCACTTTGGGGAGAGGCAGAAGTTGGGAGAAAGGAGAGGAGCCCAGATAACACTCAATGGAGAGGCCTAGGGTCGGCAACATCGGAGTGATGTGCAGAGATATGCAAATTATATGTAAATTAGCATTCATCCAAGAATTGAAGAAGAGTAGACTGGGAAGGATCATTGGAGACCATCTAGTTCAACCCCTTCATTTTTCAGAAGAAGAAACTGAGGCCCAGAAGGTAAAGTGATTTACCTAAGATCACATAGCTGATCAGAACAAGGAGAAGAAGGGACAGCTAGATGATACACAGTGGATAGAGGAGCAGCCCTGGAGTCTGGAGAACCTGAATTCAAATGCAGCCTCAGACACCTATTAGCTATGTGTCCCTGGACAAGTCACTTAACACTGACTGCCTCAAAAAAAAAAAAAGCTAGGAGAAGAAGCCACGTGTCCCAACTTCCTGTTCAGAGCTATTTCTTTTCTACACGGGGGTTTTGGTTGTTGTTCGGCCTAAATTTGTAATTTTGGGGGGTGGAGACATTTCTACTGCAGATCAGCAACTTAGTCTTAAAAATTTCCTAGGACCCTTAGAGGTAAAGCATCTTGCCTAAGGTCACACAGCCAGAATGTGTCAGTCATGACTTAGAGCCAACTCTTCCTCCCTCTAAGGTCAATTCCTCTACAGACTACACCACACTGTCTGTCGCTGCACTATCTTTAAAGCCAAGCTCTGGGGTCACTGAATGGAGAGCCTTCTGACTTGAGCTCCTTCTTCCCCTATAGCGGTCTCTTCTGTGAGCACCCCCCACCCATGGTGCTGCTCCAGACCAGCCCTTGTGACCAGTACGAGTGCCAGAATGGGGCCCAGTGCATCGTGGTGCAGCAGGAACCCACCTGTCGCTGCCTTGCTGGCTTTGCTGGGCAGAGGTGTGAGAAGCTCATCACAGTCAATTTTGTGGGCAAGGACTCCTACGTGGAGCTGGCCTCTGCTAAGATCCGGCCCCAAGCCAACATCTCCCTGCAGGTAGGTACATACCCTGAAAACACGCCCCCCACCCTTCCAGCCAGCCCCCTTTCCCCATCAACTCTGAGCCTTTAAAGGAAATTTGATCATTTGTAGGAAGGATACAAGGACAAAAATGTCCGTCTCTGCCCTCAAGGAACTTACATTCTATTAGGAAAGATAGCATGTACTTGATGCAAGATAGATTGAAAATAAAAATGTGGGGAGAGGGAGCCCACTAACCACAGAAGAAAGGCCTTATGGAAGAGAGGATGATTGACATGAGCCTTGAAGGAAATTAAGGCTTCTAAGAGACAGGTGAGAGGGGAGTTCATTCCATAAATGGGAGAGTATCTGAGCAGAGATGGGGAGGGTTGGGGTAGTGAATGTCCTCAAACAAGTGGGGCAGCTTTGCTGGAACACAGAGAGTATGAAGGAGAATACTACGTAGTAAATCTGCTAAGGAAGCCTGAAGCAAGATTGTGAGGACTTTAAATGTGAAACTGAGGCAGGGGCGTTTTATCCTACCGGCAGTAGGGAGCCCCTGGAGCTTCATGACCCGGGTAAGCACAAAGTGTCAGGGAGCCAGGACCCAGCAGAGCAAGAGCCCCACGTTACTGCTAGTCTGTTAGGGCATTGCTGAGATCCTCAGGGACTCGGTTTTGCCAGTTCTCACCACTCCCTTTAGGGATTCGCAGTTTCATATACAACCCTCTTCTCGAGCTCTGCTGTATCTATGACAATATCCCTTTTGGATGCTTAAGTAAAGAATCAGAATAAAATGTTTTTTTGAAAAGTCATCAGGGACAAGATACAGAAGCACAGGAAAGGTTCTCAAGTGAAACGCTTCTAAACACCAAAAACAACTGGTAATACTCCTCAGCTAATTCAGTATTTCTCCTACAACCAAATTGTTTCTTGTCAGCCAAGGATAGTTGGGCCCCAGTGTTGCATGTTAGAGAGGGAGTATCAGGAATGCGGCTGGACTGAACAGCCTCCTGAAAGAACACAACGTGTTTTTCACAGGCAGGGGATGAGTGTGAGACCCAGTCAAAACATAAGTCATGCTACCATGGAGGCGGAGGAATTTGGGTCTGAGTTGCGGTTTTAAAACCAGAAACCTGCTCAGAAAACCCCTCTGGCTAGATTGGCCTCTTCCCTGGCTAAGAAAGGGGTCAGGTCCCCCAAATCAAACAGTTCCTTTCTGAAGGAATCAGATGGAAGAAGTCGGGAATGGAAATGGGGATAGGGAAAGGGATGGGGATAGGCTGAGGATGAGTATGGAGATGGGAATGATGAAGGAGATAGGGGTGAGAATAGAATTAGGAATAAGGAGGGGAATAGGATGAAGACAGAGATGGGAACGGGGTCAAGGACGGGGATAAGGGGGAACGGGGATGGGGATGGAGATGGGCATGGAAGGAGTGGCAGCCCACTCAGACTAGAAAAGAGAAAGCTTTTCTTGTCAGGCTTGAGTTGAAATACAATTTAGCAACTAAGATTTGTTGGGGAAAGGGGAGAGATGGGCACAGGGCTCAGTGAAAAGAGTGCAGAATTTGGCATCAGGATTTGAATCCGAGCTTTGCTATCTGCTACCAGTACCACATTACGTCACTTAACCTCTCTTGGCCTCAGTTCCCCCCTGTATAAATGAGGGCATTAGAGTATAAGTCCATGGTCCCATTCTTCCATGACAGCCTCGCTCACACCCTCAGGGGACAGGTCTCCTGCTCCTTGATGCCCTCTTGGGTCTCAGTTCTCTAGGACACCGATCCCTCTGCTTCTCCTGCCTGTCTGACGGTTCCTTTTCGGTGTCCTTTGCTAGCTCTTCGTCCAGGGCGAGGTCTCTAACTGTAGGTGGCCCCCAGGTTCTCTCCTGGGTCCTCTCCTTTTCTCCCTCAATACCGATAATCCTTAGCTCTGTTCATCCAACCACAGCCTCTCCCTTGAATCTCCAACGGCCTGTTGGACATTTGAACTGTATGTCCTAAAGACATCTTCTCTCATGTCCAAAACTGAGCTCATTATCTACACCCCAAGCCCTTTTTTCTTAACTTTCCCATCACTATGGAAGGCACCGGTATTCTCCCAGTCATGCAACCTGTTTGTTATTCTCTACTCCTCTTTATCTCTTGCCCCCACCCCCCATTTTCAATCCATTTCCAAGTCCTGCCAGTCCTCACTACATAACGTTTCTTGTATGTGCTCCCTTCTTTCCTCTGACGTTGCCATTATCGCCTGACACCCGGACGATTGAAATAGCCTGCTGGCTGGTCTAGCAAAGTGATCTTCCGAAAGCATTGGTCTGGCCATGTCACTCCCCCCTTCAATAAATTTCAGTGGCTCACTATTACCTTCAGGATCTAAATATCTTCTGTTTGCCTTTTCAAGTCCATCACAACCGAGCCCCCCCCCCTTTTAGTCTTCTTACATCTTTCTCCCTTCTTCCTTGTTACAGTGACACTCAGCTGCTTGCTTTTTCTCACACACACACACACACACACACACAACATGCCATATCCCGACTGCATTTTCACTGGCTCTCCTCCATGCTTGGAATGTTCTCTCTCAGATCCACCTTCTGGCTTCTTTCAAGTCTCAGTTAAAATCCCACCTTCTGCAAGAAGCCTTTCCTAGGAAAGTCCCCTTTAATTGTCAGTGCCTTCCCTCTGAGATTATCTCCAAGTTATCCTGTATAAATCCCGCTTCTGCATCAGTGTCTGCGTGATGTCTCCCCCACTGGATTGCAATCTCCTTGAGGGCAGGAGCTGTCTTTGTCTTTCTTCCCCTCCCAGGACTTAGCCCAGTGCCTGGCATGTAGAGATACTACATACATTCGTATTGCCGTGGCTTGATTGGGCCCCCATCTCCTTGAGTTCCCTTGACCATCCAGTGTTCTTTCCACTGTATCATGTGCCCCTCAATTTCCTCCTCGACTCTCTCCTCTGAGGTTGGCCAAATGCTCACTCCATTCGTTTATTTGGCCCTTGACTATTATGGTCTGCATCCATGCCCATCCCTCCCCCTTAGACTTCCAGATCTCCAATGGCAGGCACCATGACTTTTTTTACCTTTGAATCTCCGCCACCATCTAGCTTCAGACCTTGTACTTAGTAGGCATTTTTTTTATTAGTTCTGTTGGAACAGAGTAGGGCTCCCCCTTTGTCCACCCCAAATGACCCAGGCACACACCCTAAAGGACAGAGTGCTGGTCAGAGCACTATACTTCCATTCCATGAATGGAAACGGTACCAGTTCCTCCCCAGGTCCATTCTTTACTGCTGGCTAGAAGAGCCCTACCCTTCCTGAAAATCTTATTGAAGACCAGGAGGCTTGAAGAGAGAACATGAGATAATGGAAAGCACTATAGATTTGGAGTCAGAGGAACTGGGTTCAAATTCTGTTACTACCTGTGTGACATCAAGCCAGTCACTTAACCTCTCTGGACCTCAGTTTCCTCATCTGAAAAATAAGGGGGTTGAAATTCGTGACCTCTAAGTCCTAAGCTTCCTTACAGTTGTATATTCATGATCATTAGAATGATAATCAGCAAACTTATGGAACATCTTACTGTGGTCTCTGTGCTCTACTAGACACTAGGGAGAAGCCAAGCCCATGTTGAGATGTCTTACTTGCCTTCAAGGAGATGTGCAATTAACTGACAAGGTCAGGGATTCTGTGTTAGGTGCCCACTTACTAGTGTAGATCATGAGTGCTGTAGGGCAGCAAAGAGAAGAGGAATCACTGGGTTCGAGCATCAGGATGTCCCTGTCCCCAGCTAACAAGCTTTCTCCCTTCTTGATGCCCCCTTATAGGTGGCCACCGACAAGGACAATGGCATCCTGCTCTACAAAGGAGACAATGACCCCTTGGCACTGGAGCTATACCAGGGGCATGTGAGACTGGTCTATGACAGCCTGAGCTCTCCTCCCACGACAGTGTACAGGTGGGTGGAGCCTTCCCACACAGCCGCTTCCAGGCAGCAGCACCAAGGATAGACCGTGAACATGGCTGTCCGCACTATACCTCTGACCTTCCCAGGGAGCCCGAGGGGGAGAGGAGATGGAGGAGGAAAAAGAGGGAAAGGAGGAAGATAAACTCTCCTTGAAAGATGACACCTCATTACCATAAGATTAATGGCCAGCTGGCTACCTTTGCTCTGAGTGATCTGTTCAGATGGGGAAAGAGGCTGCTTAATGAGCTGCCCTTTTCAAAATGTCACCCTAATCTTTTATTAGTTTAAGGAAGAAAGCAAGATGGGATTAGCATGAAACTCGATGGGAAGAGATTAGAGGGAATAAGGGACCAAAACTGCTCAAGAATACCTGGGAGTGAATTTTAAACACTAGCGTCTTGCTCAAGGACAGTCTTACGGCCTGCCTCCCCCCTTCTCTTTGAAGGGAGGAAAACAGCATATGTGTAGAGGGTGAGGAGGTCAAAGGGGAAACTTAGCACCCTCTTGTGGGTCCCTCGGCCTTTGGACAATCACTATGAGACCATCCAGGGCCTGGGAACTGTGACTCATATAATAATGCCGATCTTAAAGGAAGGAATAGAAGAGGTACCTATATGCTTTTGCAGCAGGAATGCTTATGGTGATTTGTTGAATTAATACAGTATTTTAAAAGAAAAGGAAAGGAAGAAATGCCTCTACTTGGGTGGTGGTTAATAAATGTTTCTGAGTATAATTAAATCAGGGTGGGCGTCCTGTTCCCAAGATCTAGCTGCCAATCCAGGGCCCTTTCCACTACCTTTTATTGCTGCTTTTCTCCTGTATCGTGACTTCAGTCCTCCAAGCAGGGGACTCGCGTGACTCAGGAGAGGCTTCCCAGGAAGATGTCTTTGCTTCTAAATCATCTCCTGTGGACATCTACTAGCTGTGTGACCCTGGGCAAGTAATGTAACCTCTCTGTGCTTCGGTATGCTGATATGTAAAATGAGGGTGTTGGATTCAAGTCGACAAGCATTTGTTAGGCACCTGCTATCAGCCAAACACTGTCCTAAGCACTCAGGGTTCTAAGAAAGGCAAAAGCAAGGTGCTTGCTCTCTGCTCTCAAGGTGCTTCCAGTCTTATTAATGGTGGAGCTCTCTGATTCCTTCCAGCTCTAATTCTGTGATCTCCCAAATATACTCTTAGGCCTGGCTGCCCTCTCTAAGGCACTGGTCACTCGTATTTTCCCCAGCTCTGTGTAACAAGCCCATTAGATGGATTTCACTATCTGGGAAGGGGGAAGAAGGAAGGAGTGCCAAACATGAGTAGGGATGTGGACATGAAAGCATGTTTCTAAAGGGAACAAGTGGCATGTGGGGAGGAATGCTATACCCACTCAAAAGACCCAGCACAGGGCAGGAGGAGTTGCCCAGAAGACGTGTGCCCAGTGGTAACCAACCACTCTGGACCTGGTGCCAGCAAACTACCCCACTGAGATGGGTGCTGTCATCCAGTCAGCTCTCTGTAAATGAGAAGGGCATAAAATGCAAAAATAAGCCCACCTTCAGAATGCATTTTAGAAGCTCCAGGAAATGCTAATGGAGGGTTTAGCATAAGCTTCCAACAGATGAATCTGGTGTCTCCTGGTTTGCTCCTCAGCTTCTCTGCTCGTTCTTTCCCAGAACCCTTCAGGGTAATGGTAAACGTTGTACTCCTGCCATCCTTCCCTGACACTAATCCCACCCTCTCTAACCGTCCCACCTCAGTCTGCCCTGTGCCACCAGAGAACACTGGGGGTTAGAGCTATTTGCAGTTCGTTAATTTCCCTAGCCTGCTTACCAGGACAGTCTGTGGCATATATGGCAGCTAGTGCCAGAGAAAGGCAAGCTTCTGTTGGTCTGACATCTCAAAATCAGAATCTCAGAATCAGAAAAGGATAATTAAGGTGATTTAGGTCAATCTCCTGCGTGGAATAGAGTCCATGCTCCTGCACTTCCAGCAAGTGGCTGTCTTCTAGCTCTGGCCCTCCAGTGAGGAAGGACCCCTCCCTCCTAGCCAGCCTCTCCCACCTTGGGAAAACTGGTTGTTAGGATGCTGTTCTTTAGAGTGAATCTAAACTGGACTCTGCAACTTTCCCTCATTGTTCCCAGTTCTATCCTCAGGAATCAGAACAAACCACGTCCTTCCATAGCCTTTCAGGTACCTCCTGCCCCTGTCATATTTCTCCTGAGTTCTCTTATCTTGAAGCTGAACGGCCCCAGTTTCCTCAACTGGTCCTCAGGTGGCATAGACTCAATGCCACTCACCTTCCTTCTACAGAAGTGCCCTCCTCTGGGCATCCTCAAGCCTATCAGGGTCTTTGCTAAAGCGTGGAGCTAAGAGACAGCAGAAAGAGTGCTGGCTTTGGATTCAGGGGACCTGGGTTCAGATCCTGCCTTATAATTATTACCTGGGTGACCCTGGGAAAGTCACTTGACCTCCTTGGTTTCCAATCTCCTCATCTGTAGAACAAATGAATTGACTAAATGGTGTGGTCCATTTTGCTTTGGATCTATGATGTCATAAGAACCTAGCACAGTAATAAATATATGGCCTAACCAGGGCAGGCTAGACAAGTTTATGTTGTCTCCTCATCCTTTCACTTTAACCTCTTTTGGCTGCCATGTTGCACTATTGACTCCTTTGGCCATATAATCCTCTAAAACCCCGAAATCTCTTTCAGCCTGACTGCTCTCTGATCAGACCTCCTCCTCTTGTGATTGTAGAACAGATGTTTTTAACCTCCGTGTAAGGAATTTTATTCCTATTAAATTTCTATCAGTCAACAAGTAGTTCTTAAGCATTTAATATGTACCAGGAATTATGTCATACACTGGAGAAAAAGAAAAAGATGTCATCCAGTGACTAAGCCATCCCTCCTAGCTTTGTGTCATATGCAAATTTGATAAGGATGGAGATTATGCCTTTATCCAAGTCATTGAATAAAAGACATTAAATAGCACAGATCCCTAGGATGCTTCCCTGAAGACCTCCCTTCAAGTCAGTATCCAACTCTTTGAATCCAGCCACTCCACCAGTTCCAAATACAGAAAAATAGACCATTACATCCCATATCTGTCCATCCAGAAGACTTTATCATCAGTAGCATATGATACTTCTCACAGGGAGCACATTGGCTCAGACACCAAAGCACCAAGAATTTATTAATTACTTACTATGTGCCAGGCACTGTGCTAAGTGCTAGGGATACAAATACAAGCAAAAAGAAAGATAATGTCTGCCCTCAAGGGGCTTACAATCTTCTTCTTTTTTTTTTTTTTGCTTTTTTGGAGGGGGGAAGGTAGGGCAATTGGGGTTAAATGACTTGCCCAATATTTGCCCAATTAAATGACGGCTAGTAAGTGTTTAGTGTCTGAGACCAGATTTGAACTCGGGTCCTCCTGACTCTAGGGCTCTATTCACTGTGCCACCTAGCCACCCCTAGGAGCTTACATTCTAATGGGAGAAAATACATGAAAGGGAGGGAGGGTAACCCATGATGGGGCATGGTAGCAAAGGCCTAAAAGTCTGAAGCACAGCTGGACATAAATGAAGCATGGATGACTTGAGCCAGTACCCAAAATGGAGGCCCCTGGAAGGAACTCACCAATGAAGAAGCAGCTTGGCAAGGCAGAGGCGTGTGCTAGAATGAGCAGGCAGCTGGGTCACAGTATCAACATCTTGAGGAAATCCACTGAGGTAAGGGTGAACCTGAACTTCATTGCAGGAAGAGTTCCAGGTTAATAGAAGACCTGTGTATCTTCATCCCACTGTATAAACTTAGGGAAGTTACTTACCTAATCTATGCTTCAGATCCCTTATTTGTAAAATGAAAATAATACTTCCCTACCTAGGTTCAAGACAGGAAGGAGATAGGAGCATGCTTTGAAAAGCTGAGAGCATGATACAAATGTAAAGGACTAATATTAGCCAGAAAGAAATGAGCCTTCCTTCTCCCGGTCGGCCCTAACCAGGGGCACTGCCATATTCGAGGCAAGTCCTTCAGAAGTTTGGCCCCCAAAAGGCTCAGCCTTTTGATTATTTGAGCTAATGACTAATTTCTGTATTTGGGGGTCAGAAACCGGACATTTCTTAGAGTAGACACCAGTGCCCCTGCCTACAGCATGACTGCCCCTTCTCTAGCTTGGCTCCATTGAGACGTTTCTCCCTGAGTGGTTTTAGAGATTGGACCAACTAGAACCCTTCCCTGCGGAGACACTGAAAGAGACCTGAGAGCAGGTTTGTCTGTCTGGGGAGTCCAAGGATCTGGATTCACATCCCAGTTCAGATCTTTAAAACCTGTGGGCCTTTGGGTGAGCCAATTTGCCCCTCTTGGCCTCAGTTTCTTCAGCTGTAAAATGAGATTTGGGGCCAGATGTTCTCAGTGGGACCCTTTGAGCTCTAAATCCCCCAGTCCTATAGATGCTTCCCTGGCAGCTTAGCTTTCAAAGTGAGGGAGTACCTGCTTGTGTCTCTTCTGGGAGCCTCTCGGTTCATTTCACACAGGAACAGACAGCGGGAGGCAGAGGCTTGGCCATGTGGGAGACTTTTGCCTGGGGGTGGTGGAGTCCCTGTTATTTCTAGCTAAGCACTTAAATGAACCATTTTATTATTGATACTCCACGTCCCCAACCCTCCCTCTGCAGGGCTAAGGAGGGCAACCCCACTGGATTCACCATTACTCACAAGCTCCTTTGCACATCCATTGGTCATGCTTTAATGCTGCTGCTGGGGGAGGGGATCTGAAGCCAGTGATGGAGAGGGGGTCTCAGGGCTGTGCTATGGCCTCCCTGCCTCCAAGCCTCAGTTGTCAAGAGACTGCAGGGAGGAGGAGGGAGCAGAGAACGGTGTGTGGTCTGTGCAAGGAAAAATAAGGAAATGTGGGTGCTGTGAATGGAAGCAACAAGTAGAAAGAAATCAAGGGCATACCCCAGATATGATGCATCCCCAAGAACTGCTCTGTTTGTAGGGACCAGTGCCTGACACACAGCAAGAACTTAATAAATGCTGATTGGCTTGACTTGACTTACTCTGCTTCTCCCTAACTAGCTGAGTGACCTTAAACAAATTATTTTTCTGCTTTGGGACCTTGGTTTCCTTGTCTGTAAAATGAGGATGTGGGACAGTATGATCTCTTTCTAGTTTGAAGGTTCATTTCATTCAGTGCAGTATTAATAGGGGTGATTGGGTACCCCTGCTGGAATGGGGTACCCAATAAAGAGACTGCCTTGAAAGATACCAGAATTCATCTCTCCTCACTCCTTATAGCCCCAAAAGGAAGCAGATCCTGGTTCAGCTGCCAGTTCTCTTTGGCACAGCCCTCAGACTCCAGGACACCTGAGGACCAAGCAAGAATCCATGGTCACACATGGGCCAGAGTATGCCCAGCACCATGGGAGGTGCCCCCGACCCAAGGCCAGCAGATCTGGGGATTCCCCCTGACCACCTCTGTTACATACAGAACAAGCATGGAGAATGTTGTAGGGAGGGAACAAGATGAGAAGAGGGCATGGCTGGATTTCCAGCATCCTGTTTACCTCAGACCATAGAAGGTTGGATAGCACCTCAGCCATTTTAAGAGCTGGAAAAACAACTTTAGAGGCTATATGACTTTGTCTCTCCTTTGCTCTAGATCAGCCCTAGAAATTAATGAAGACTATAATTAAGACTAAATGCTGCAGTTTGGATTATTTGATGGCATTAAATAATGAGCTGAACTCCCTAGGATCCCTCCAGAATCACCACTTCCTGCAGAAAGCCATCCCCAAACTACTGGGACTGGACTGAGCCGCTGCAGATAGGACAGCCCACCACAAAGCAGGGTCTTCCCCACACAGGTCCCACCACACACTCCCCCAATCCCTTGTTTTCACTGGGAAGGCTCCCTAGGACCTGCTGAGAGCAGCAAGACCCCACACCACCACCACCATTACCTTTAAGAGAGGTAAACTTGGAACTGGGAGGCAGTCTGCTAATGTTCACAGGTAATCCTCCTGGGGGACAACATGGAGCAGTAGAAAGAGTCCTGGCTGTGGCATCCGAGGGTGGATGTTCAAATCCTACCTTTGATGTTTGCTGCCTATATGACTTGAGGTAATTCACTCAATCTCACTGGGTCTGAATTTCCTCATCTGTGAAATGAGAAGGTTGGACTCAATGGTCTCTGAGGTCCCTTCCAATTCTAGATGGATGGTCTTATGTAGGACTGCCTGATTGTACACTCCTGGGCCTCTTTGAACCTGCTGGGCTACATCATTCAGTGGTGGTGAGGGGTCAGGAGAGGGGATAGCTTATCTTTCTAACCACTTGGGATAAAGAAGAGGCTGACATGCCCCCTGCCCCAGTGCTGCTCTACTCACCTTGTGCTGCCCAACCTAAGGGGTGATTAGCTTTAGCTTTATTTCTGAGGTTCCCGGAAATGTGCTTCCCCACATCTTCTGAAACAAGGCATGGAAGTCCATGTCCAGATGGAGTGAAAAAAGGAGCTGGTCATGGTCCTGATGATGCTGTTTTCACCAGTAGCATCTAACTGCCCATTGAGTTTGTAGGCAGTGGTTATTAATTCAGTTTACCTTAGACAGCAAAGTCCTCCTTGGTGAATCTCTATTACCACCTAGTGGTAGGAACTTAAAGTACCCAGAGTCAGAGCTAACACAACCCAGAAAGGGGGCCTGTGGGTCTGCCCCATCCTCAGTCACTGATGCTTATAGAATCCAGAACTACAGAGTCAAAGAATCATAAAAGCTTAGTGTCATGACATCTCTGCATTGTGTTGAAAGGTATTCTAGAGCTCATTTAGTCAAATTTCCTATCCAGTACAGCAATACCACCTATATTGTCAAGTCTATAGCATTACTGACAGGTGGTTATACAGTCTCCACTTGAATACTTAAGGTAATGAGAATCTCACTACCTCACCAAAGGTTGCCTAGTTCACACTTGCTAATAGGCTGGCCTTCATTGTAGATGAAATAGATATACTTTTATATGGCACTAAAAATCTCCCCCTACCCCAAAAACACCTCCCCCATTGAACTGAAATGGTATGCAGAATTCCCAGTGTGAAGTCATTTCTTTCAGATAAGACATTGCCTGGAGAAGACTACTGTTAACATGTTACCTAGAAACAAACTAAGCACCTTTAGCACATGTTACCACACATTTGTGATGATCTGTCACCAAAGAAGGGAACCAGGCCAAGTTGCTGCTCAGTGTTTTTCATGTAAAGAATGCCTGCCTGCCCCTCTCACCCATCCTCAGCACCGGGCAGCCCATGTGTCTTTACCTAGTGTGGTGGAGGGAAGGAAGTTCCGGGTTTGAATACTACATCTACCCCACGCTGCCTAGGTGGCTTTATTGTCATTTCCATTGTTTAGACCTTGACTTCCTCATTTGTAAAATGAGGGGGTCTGAAGAGATGGTGCCTGCCTCAGGTGCCTTAAAGCTTCGCTCTATGATCCAGAAGTCAGGTGTCTTGAATTCAGTTCCCTCCTATAACATTTGCAAACTGTCTGTACTTAGATCAGTTCTTTAGCCTCTGTGAGCCTCAGTGACTCTTTTAAAATGCCAAAACTAATGCCTCGCTTGGCCACCTCACAGGGTTGTTGTATCAAATGTGTGAAAGCATTATTTGTTTGTCAAGCATTTAGTCAGTGTATGTATGGTGGGGCCCCAAAGAAGCATATTATTTCATCTCTGGCCAGCTAACTATAGTATAAGAACCTGAGTCTGGAGAAGGGAGGAGACCCCCTGTGCAGGGCCCCCACACCCATCAGACATGAAGCTAAGGATCCCTGAGGGGACATGGAGATAAGAGGGGAGGGAACGGAGAGGAGGCAGCAGTGGAAGAACAGATCACACACAGGGACTCTTGGAGGGGGTGGGAAGGGGGAGCAGCACGCCCACTCCAGCACCGTGGCTCTCCATCCTTCATCTCCTGCCAAGCCACTGTCTCCAAGCAGAGGCGTCTGCCAAAACTGCAGTGCTCTGGGTCTCAGGAAAGAAGCAGGGAAAGAGAAAGGACACTGTAAAATGTGTCTTGGAACTA
The DNA here is from genome assembly GCF_028583685.1 of Petaurus breviceps papuanus. Classification (NCBI taxonomy): domain Eukaryota; kingdom Metazoa; phylum Chordata; class Mammalia; order Diprotodontia; family Petauridae; genus Petaurus; species Petaurus breviceps. The sequence goes on from NW_027186372.1 coordinate 12,533,587, forward strand.
CAGTTGGGGAAGTGTTTCGTTTTTAATGTGCGTGTATCTCCATATGTCTGATTATGGGTGTCTGTTACCCAGAGAAGCTTAAGATTATAGATTTGGAAAGACTCGAGTCTCCTTGAAAACATCCCTGACCTTGTGGTTACCCAGTCTCTGCTCAAATATCTACAGTGATGAGGAACTCACAGCCTCCTAAAGTGGCCTGGGTCACTCTGTTTCTGTGACAGAGCCTCTTTATGCATGTGTGCAGTATATGTCTGTGTGTGCCTCTCTGTGTGTGTATGTGCATCAGAACGTGACTTTGTTGTGTATTTGTATACATGTTCAGCAGAGGAGAGAGTGTTTGTGGATATATGTGAATGTTCACATAAATATTTAAGATAAGGAATTGATGATCATCCCCCTCTCCCTCCACACCGCCAACATTTTCCCAGGACCTTGCCACCCTCTCTCCCTCTTACTTTTCTGCTCCTGTTTTGTTACTCAGACACTTCTGAAATAAGATCTTAACAATAATAGTAGCAGATTTGAAGATTTGTGGGTCCCCTTTCATCACAGGGCTTTCTTAATGAGAATTAAATAATGACTTGCTAGAGAAGTCTTAGTCAGAATTAGTGTTTGGGGTCATAGAACCCATCTCAAGGCATCTGCTACCTCTGAGGGGAGAGACTACACCTAAATTATCCCAAATTCAACCCAGTTCAGTTCAGCGTGTGTTATTAAGGCCTCCTGTGTGGAAAAATTCTTACTATATTCCTCCCTTAAGAAAGGTCAAGATAATGAGTTGGAAAGGCTCTTTCCATTTGTCCCAAGGCTATTGTCCAATCATCCAGCTGCAAGGATTTAGAGATGTGACTCATACCTTGGGAGAGGTAAGACAGCAAACATTTATTAAGCATTTACTTTGTTCCTGGCACTATGATACCGTGTTTCCCCGATAAATAAGACCTATCCCTAAAATAAGCCCTCCCCTTACTGTGTAAGATTCCTCTAAAATAAGCCCTCCCCCGAAAATAAGCCCTATTGAGATTGCTACTGTAGTGAAGGTGATCCCCTGCGCTACACGCTACATTACGGTACCCTCTGTATGCAC
>NW_027186372.1:12534773-12646122 GCF_028583685.1 Petaurus breviceps papuanus
GGGGAAACACAGTAGTGCTGAGGATACAAATCCAAGCAAAAAGACAGACCCTGCCTTTAAGAAGCTTAGAAGACAACATACAAAAGGGACCTGGTGAAGGTTCTGCCCTGCAGGGGAGGATGGTTATTCCAGGGTGAAAAGGCACCAGGTTATAAAAGTTCCAGGGAAAGAAGATAGTGGAGTCATGGTGGAATTTCCAGAGAAAATCTTGTTTGGGTCAAGATGAGCATGAATTTCACTGTAGAAAGAGCATTAGGCTGATAGTGAGAAGGTCTGTGTCTTCATCTCACTGCACAAACCTGTATCTCAGTTCTCTTATCTATAAATGGAAATACTGTTAAGTCTGTCTGCCTACCTTGTCAGGTTTGGGGGAGGACCTAGTGAGATAATAAATATGAACATACTTTGAGAAAGCTGAGAGCACAAAATAAATATAAAGGATTAGTATGTGCTAGGAAGAAGGGAACCTTCCCTTTCTTGACCCTGGAGCAGTGATGATTACTTTCCATTTGTTTTCCTCGTACTGTGGCATCTGAGGCAAATGCCTTCCAAAGTTTGGCCCCAGAGAAGTTCACCCTTTGGATTATTTGAATTGATGACCAGTTTGTTACTTTGGGGTCAGAAATCAAAAACTGGACCTGGAGTAGCCACCAGTGCCTTCACCTAAAGCATGGCTCCCCCTTCTCTAGCTGGACCCCCATAAGCCAATTCTCTCTTGCACAGTTTTTGAGGTTATTTCAAGTAAAGCCCACCCCTGCAGCAAGGCTGAAAGAGACCCAAGCAGATTCTTTGTCTGGGCAGATACTAAAAAGAGCCCTGGATTTGGATTCACACCCCACAGGAGGCAAATAATTAGGTGTTTCCTAGCCCCAGTCTGGGGAAAGGAGTGGGCAAATGGGAATACCAAGGCAAAGGTAAATGTCATTGCCCTCAAGGACCTTATATTACATAAACAAATGAAAAAAAATCCAATAACTTTTTTTGTACCCAATAGTAGGGCCTATATTAGATATTTAATAAATATTGTTGATTAATGTATTAGATCGGTTTAAGGTCCTTATTAGCCAAGGGTGTTTGGGGGATGGACAGTAGGAAGTACTGGCCTAGCTTCTGAGGTTCTGGCTCTTGCCACCATGCTGTCTTACCTGCTTCCTCTTAATTATCTCTTTTTTGTTTTTATTCTTGTCTCTCCCATCCCTTCCATAACCCAGTGTGGAGACTGTGAATGATGGGCAGTTTCACAGTGTGGAGCTTGTGATGTTAAATCAGACCTTGAACCTGGTGGTAGACAAAGGAGCCCCCAAGAGTCTGGGTAAACTCCAGAAACAGCCAACAGTTGGCACCAACACTCCCCTCTACATCGGAGGTAAGAATCGCTCTTACTCCTGCCCCAAACTCTGATCTTCAGTGAAACCTCCTTCCCTTGACTAGCATCTCACCTTCTCCTGTCTCCTCATTCCCAACCAGAATGAGGCAGCCCTCTAAATCAGGGCAGGCCCATTCCCAGGAAGCCTAACCACTAGGCAGAGGTTCCAGTGGCTCAGGCCCCTGCTGCCTTTTCCTTCCCTGAACAGGAAAGAACAAGTAACATAGATTGTTAGCAGATTTTAATAGATTACAATACAAAACAGATATGTTAAATATAAAATCCTTGTAAGTAGGGATTTTTTAATTATGTGTATATGGGATATATATGGAGTATACATGTACATGTATATGTAGGAGGGATATGTGTGTGTGTTTGTTGTTCATTCATTTCAGTCACCTCCAATTCTCCATGACCCCATTTGGGGTTTTCTTGGCAAAGATACAGGAGTGGTTTGCCGTTGCCTTCTCCAGCTCATTTTACAGATGAGCAAACTGAAGCAAATGGTTAAATGACTTGCCCAGGGTCACACAGCTAGTAAGTGTCTGAGGTTGGATTTGAACTCAGGAAGATGAGTCCAGTTCTCTATCTACTCTACCACTTAGCTACCGCGTGTATGTATACACATACACACAAACATATACACATACGCTGACTGACACAAAATAAACATTTAATAAATGCCTGTTGATAGATGTTTAACTGAATGGCTAAGCCTTTACTATTGGCTAAGCACCAGGGATACGTATACAAAAAGCAGAGGCCTGTGAAGAGGGGACATAGAGGAAGGAAAGCCAGAAGGAGGAAATAATGGAGAATCTAGAGCCAAGTGAAGCCTAGCTCAGGCCTTTTCTGTCTAAGGGAGGCAAGTATCAATCAGCTGAGCAGGACCCCAGCATGAGTGGTTCTCTAGAGCAGGAAAGCTATTGCCATATAGGAGCACGCTGGGGCAGATACAAATTTTAAACACAACATAATCTCTGTCGTGAAGGAGTTTGTAGTCTAAGAGATTATCCCCAAGCTCCTTCAAGCTATGCACCAGGGGTCCCTCAGACTTACTGCAGACACATGCCCATTGCCCTTTAGAGAGGCCCTTTACTGCTCCCAACTCCTCCAGGCTTCCGGCTTCCCATGTTATGACCTCAGCAACTATGAATGACATAGTGTCATGACATAATGAGGAAATGACATTAGACCAGATCACTTCTGTGCATTTCCATGGAGATTGTGATAGAATGTGCCTAGTAAGAGCTGGCCTGAAGGGGAGAACAAAAAAAAAGGCATCTTGTTTTTACCCTGGTAGCTAGTGAGCTTTTTGACTTGGAATCAGTGTCAGAGTGAGATTTTCAACTAGGATCTTGATCACTGAAAAATGCTAGGTTCAATTTCTGCTTTCTCCTCTTAACCAGTCCTTTATATTCTGGCTACAAAGGCCTCATGATGTAGCATAAAGGACACTGGCCTAAAATCAGAAGACATGGGTTCTAATCTCAGTTCTAACACTTACTCTAAAGGCCTCAGTAAATCATCTAAATTCTCCAAACCTTAGATTACTTATCTGTAAAATGAGGAGAATAATGCCTCTCTCACCTACCTTGGGGATCACTTGTGAGAATTAGTTAAGATAGGATATTCAAAAAGACTTTGGAAGGTAGAAGACAATACAAAGGCAGGAAAAAGTAGAAGTAGTCAAATTTCTCAGATTAGAGAATTAGCTTCCAAATAATGGAGAATGAGTCCCATTTGCTTGAGGGTAGAACAGGTTTGGTGATAAAGTTTAGGACCCTTTCACTGCATCTGGGTGAGAGGAGTGAATAAAGAGCTGGCCCCCAAGCCTAGAAGACCTGTGTTCCAGTCCTGCTTAGATGTTTACTGGTTGTGGGACCCTGGGGAAGTCATTTATTCTCTCAGAGTTTTTGATGACTCCCTAAGACTGTAAATTAGAGCAAAAATGTGAATATTCCTTGGTAAGAGGGAGTTTCCTCATCTGGGATTTTCTTTTTAAAATGAAATCCTAGGTTCAATCCATATTTCTCTGAGTGCCTGGGAACTGCAGGGGCTGGGGCCAGGTGTGAGGGAGCTATTTCTCTGCTCTTTCTCCAGGAATACCCACCAGCACAGGCCTCTCAGCCTTGCGCCAGGGCACAGACCGAACCTTGGGTGGCTTCCATGGCTGTATCCATGATGTCCGCATCAATAATGAGCTCCAGGATTTCAAGGCCCTGCCACAGCAGTCCCCAGGCGTCTTCCCGGGCTGCAAGTCATGCACCATCTGCAAGCATGGCATGTGCCGCTCTGTGGAGAAGGGCAGTGTAGTCTGCGAGTGCCACCCGGGCTGGACGGGGCCATTGTGTGACCAAGAAGCTGGAGATTCCTGTCTTGGCCACAGGTGAGTCTCTCTGAGACCTGGTGCACTCTCCCTAGGGCTCACACTGCTGCCTGTCTCCCTGACTCTGTGACACCCCTACCCCTTCCCGTCTTCAGTGGTCTTAGACAAGAGAGGGAGGAGAGAGGGAGAGAAGAGAAAAAGAGAGAAGGGAGAGATAGAAAGAGAGAGACAGAGAGAATGCTCTTTGATTATAGTGGAAGGTATTGAGGTGAGAATTCAGGAAAAACTTGTCTTATAGTTACGTATGAAGTATAATTTTTTAATTTTTTATGTTATTTTATTTTTTTGCTTTTTGGAGGGCAATTGGGGTTAAGTGACTTGCCCAAAGTCACATGGCTAGCAAGTGTGTCAAGTGTCTGAGGCCGGATTTGAACTCAGGTCCTCCTGACTCCAGGGCCGGTGCTCTATTCACTGCACCACCTAGCTGCCCCAAAGTATAATTTATAAGGTAATGAGTCTGATTCTTTAATGAACAGACTAAAAGTTATCTTCCCAAATGAGTGTTATCTCTTTCAAAGCAGTCCTTGGAGGAAGACTTGGAGGAGCCATATATTTATTCAAAGATTCTATGGCACATTGTTTCAGATAGACAGACAGACAAACAACAGCAGCAGTAGTAGATAGACAGACGGACAGATAGATAAATAGACAAGCAGCAGCAATGATAGATATGATGGATGAATATGTATAGAAATATATATATGCACACAGTTTCCACATATACTCACAGAGCCACTCAGTGATGGCAAAATGTCACCCTTTAAAAATGGATTAAATTTTAAGAAATAGCCAGAAGTCATTCAGAACCAAGTCAAGTGAATTGATGGTTGGTTAAAGTGAGGAATCCAGATCTGAGTTTAAAAACTGATTAGACCAGGCCCCTTATGTAACTTTTAAACTGACTGCAAATAACTGCAGAAGAGGCCTCTTCTCTAGTGTTATTTAAAAACTAGACACATATAGAAGTTATTTTTTGATGACCATGAAGGTTTTATGCCAGGTATGCAAGGCTAGTTCAAAAATAAGCGGGAAAAACTATTAATAAAATGCAGACACTAACAAAAACTTTTTTTTAAACATGAATATATGTCAAAAATTATATAAGCCAACATGAGTTCATGATAAAAACACTAGGACGTAAGGGAATACAGGATTTTTCCTTGACATGGTAAAATATATCTACTTTAAACCAAGAGCCAACATACTATGCAATGGACAAATATTAGGCGCATTCCCACTAGCATAAGTACAAAATAAGACATCCACTTCTGATGTTTTTATTTGACATAGTACTAGAAATTCTAGTAATTTCAATAAGACAAGAAAAATATATTAGTGGTATTAATACTGGAAGAGGTCAAATGTAGAGGTTAAAACATTATTTGCAGATATCATGATGGTATAGCTATAAAATTCAACTGTTGCAGCAAAAAAAATAGGCCAATAAATGAGTTCCTCAAGGATCTAGTATGCAAGATTATCATAAAATAGTTTCTGTTCTCATTTACTAGCAATAGACTAAGAAAACATCATAAAAAGAAACCCCATGTACAATAACAACAATATGGGAGAATTATCCTACCTAGAAATGCACATGACCTGCATGAGAAAAACTTGACCAATAGTAACTGAAATAAAGGAAGACTTCGATATTGGATGGGGCATTTGATGTTCATAGACGAATAAGATTAATGTAGTAAAAATGACAATACTCCCCAAACTAGTCTACGTATTTAATGCAGTATCAATTAAAATACAAAGGAATTTCTTTATCAAACTAGGAAAAAAATAGTAATGATATGTGAAAAAAAAACCACATAGGAATATTAAGTGATATGCTGGGAGATTGGGAGGGTGGGGAAGGGCAGGGAACTGGTGAAGGGCATCTTGCACTCCCAGATTGTAATACATATCACAAGGAGGTTATCAGAACTATGTGAGACATAGAACAAACAATAAAGAAATAGATTGGTAGAAGAGAAACAGTACTACAGATATCTAACCAAATATGAGCAAGAGATTAGTATTTGATAAGCCTATAGGAAATAAAATCCGGGGAAAAGAATCATTATTTGATGTATTAGAAAAAATAGATAGTAATTTGGTAGAAAATGGATTTAGACTTGTAGCTTACATTTTTATACCTGAATGAATTCCAGCTGGATGATGGACAAACATAAAAGAGAACCATAAAAAGATGAAAGAAAATAGATAAGAATACTTATCGCCATTAAGGGAGATGATTTTTTCTAATCATTGAAATTAAGAAATAGCATACAACAAAACCAAATGTATTTAAAAGAAAAATAACAGATTAGAGAAAATATTTATGGAAAATATGGAAGATAAAAATTTGACACTTTAAATATATAAGAAACTGTTAAAGATGAACAAAGATATCTCCTAGTTTATAATGTATAAATGGTCAGAAGACATGAACAATTTTCAAAAGAGGAAACACAGATTGATAGTATTTTCTTTTTTTATTCATTTATTTATTCTTAGTTTTCAACGTCCACTTCCATAAATTTTAAATTTTCTACTCCACCTCCCTCCTCCCTCCCCAAGATGCCATGCAATCTGATATAGGTTCTACATATACATTCCTATTAAATACATTTTCAAATTAGTCATGTTGCATAGAAGAATTATAACAAATGGAAGAAACCATGGGAAAGAAAACAAAACAAAAAAGAAAATTGGCTGCTTCGCTCTGCATTCCAACTCCATAGTTCTTCCTCTGAATGTGGATGATATTTTCCATCATGAGCTCTCCTTGCATTGCTGAGAAGGGTTAAGTTTATCAAAATCAGATCAAAATCACTGTGGCTGTTATTGTATATAATGTTCTCCTGGTTCTGCTCACTTCCTTCACTCAGTATCAGTTCATATAACTCTCTCCAGGTTTTTCTGAAGTCTGCCTATTCATTATTTCTTATAGTACAGTAGTATTCCATTACATTCATATACCACAACTTGTTCAGCCATTCCCCAATTGATGAACTTCCCCTCAATTTCCAGGTCTTGGCCACCACAAAAAGAGCTTCTATAAATATTTTTGTACATATGGGTCCTTTTCCCATTTTTGTGACCTCTTTGGGTCAATACCACCTAGAAGTGGTATTGCTGGATCAAAGGGTATGCACATTTTTATAGCCCTTTGGGCATAGTTCCAAATTGTTCTCCAGAATGTTGGATCAGCTCACAGCTCCACCAACAATGAATTAATGTTCCAGATTTCCCACATCTTCTCCAACATTTATCATTTTCCTGTTTTGCCATGTTAGCCAATCTAATAGGTGTGATGGGGTACCTTAGAGTTGTTTTGATTTGCATCTCTCTAAACAACAGTGATTTAGAGCATTTTTTCATATGACTATAAATAGCTTTAATTTCTTCCTCTGAAAACTGCCTGTTTATTTGATAGAATTTTCTTGAGAGAAAAAAGCACAACCAGAGATACAAATTAAAACAATTTGAGCTAGCACCTTACACCCAACAAAATCACAAAAATAAACATCATGAAAAGGAATGAAACAATGCTAATAGGGTTGTGGAGAAACAAGGGTATGCTCATTCATTACTGGTAGAATTACAAACTTGTAAAATCTTTTTGGAGAGCATTCTGGGAATAAAAGTCAAAGTTACCAAAAAATTGTCTTACCCTTTGGCCCATAAATACCATTATTGAGAATATATTCTGAGAGAGAGAAGAGGAAAGGAGAGGAGAGGAGAGGAGAGGAGGGGAGGGGAGGAGAGGAGAGGAGAGGAGAGGAGACCCATCCAAGAGCCAAAATATCTGTGCTTGTTACTACAGTGGCTGGCACATAGTATGCCCTTAATAAATGCTTGTTGACTGACAGGAGATCAGTTGAATAAGGTTTATGTTGTATCATTAAGACTTAAAAATATGAGGAATACAAAGAAATCTGGAAAAAATCTTTATGAAATAATACAAAATGAAAACAAAATGTGAATACTAGAGGACACACTATGAGCATATAAGGGGGTAAGCAGGAAGAATGACCAAAGAATTCTGATGGGGACTTAAGGGGAGATTGAACAATTGTTAAGAAATTTTACACGCTGACATGAATTTATTTAAATGTAAATAGTTACAATGCATGTTTAAGTAGTTATATTGTTGTTCAGCATTAAGTTTTACTAATCTTTTGTTTGTTTTAAAGAACAGGAGACATTCCCATCTATAAGTCTAGGGAAGGAGTTAGGTACCCCAGTTGTGCTTACTTCCAGTTCTAGTATATAAGAATATGTAATAAATTCCTATTTAAGGAACTCTGAGAGCTTCATTGTGCTTAATTTGGTTAAAAGGCCTATCATTGTCCCAGGGATTAGACTCCAGGATTGAGCAGTTTGCTCTCTGAAAGGCCTTCTGAGTCACTCAACTGATGATGGGTCACCACTGGTGCTAACACAGTATCTGTTCTTTCATTCCCAACCCCCTTCCTTTTCAGGTGTGTCCATGGAAAGTGTGCGGCTTCAGGCTCTACTTATACATGCAAGTGTGCCGAGGGCTACGTGGGAGCCTCTTGTGACAGGAGAAATGACTCAGTCAGCAGCCCCTGCAGGGACTTCAAGTGCTACCATGGGCAGTGCCACATCTCTGAGAGGGGTCAGCCCTACTGCGTGTGTGAGCCCAGCTTCGGTGGCGAGCACTGTGAACGAGGTGGGCTGTCCTCGAGTTCCTAGGGTCTGAGAGGGGGGCATTACTAGGAAGAGGGAGATGGGGAGAGCATCACTCAGGACACGCTGCCTAGGATAGATGAGGGAGATCTCGTTTGCATTTAATTCTTTTCAAAGATGAATTATTATGGCTATCTTTTGTTTTTCATCACCATTATTTCCCACTGTATCCATCCCCACCACTCCTATTCCTTATAATAAAGAATAAAATAAGAGAAAGAAAAAAAAGTTTAGCAAACTAAACAGCCAATCAAAAACTTCTGACTTATGCAATATTCCACACCCATGGCCCTCCACTTCTGCAAAGAATTGGGAGGAGTGTCTTCTCATATCTCTCTTTCGAGGCCAGCCTTGGCCATTATAGTTTCACAGCATTCAGTTTTACTTGTTTTATTGTTGGTCTTCTTTCCATTTTCTTTGTTATAGTCATTGTGCATATTGCTTTCCTGGTTCTGCTTACTTCACTTTGTTATCAGGTTATGTCTATATATCTTCCCATACTTCTCTCTATTCATTATTTCTTACAGCACAGTAATAGTCTATTACATTTAGGTACCTAAATTGGTTTGGCTATTCCTCAATCATTAGGCATCCATTTTGTTTTCCATTCCTTGGTACCTATTGTTTTAAGAGATCTTTGTAAACTTTTTAAAACCCCACCTAAAAGCTTACCTCAGGATTTAGGATTTCACTGCCCTTTAAAGCACTAGAAAGATCTGGGTATTAGGTAGTCTCAGAAAGATATAAAATCAACTCAAGAGTTCCTTCAAAAAACATTTATCAAGTTTCTGTTTTGTGCTGTAGATACATAGATAAAGAATCTTCTGGATTCTTAAAATTTACAAGCAAAAATATAAACAATTCACAAACAAAAATAAATATAACAAAATATAATAAATATTAAAATATAATATAAAATATACAATTATATGCTATATTTTATATTATATAATATACCATATTATATATAATAAACAATAAAAATAAGTAAACAGAATAAACAATTCATAAACAAAAAAATAAACAATTTACAAGAAAAAAATTTGTAAATAAGTAAAGCCAAGAAACTAGCTGAATAAGACAGCTATTAAGGAAAATTTACTAAGTAAGAATGACTCAACTTCCCTGAGGAAGTTCCCAGCCTATAGCTTCTCTGGAACCAATCCCAACTGTCATCAACCCTGTCAGAATTCGACAGTTGATCAGGCTATTTCTCCCTCTTGAAGATTCAATCATTTCATCTATGTGTGTTCCTTCCGCTGAAACAGACAAGAATTTATCTCTGTCTGAAGATTTTTTAAGTCATTGTAGCCGGATTAATATGTGCTCTAGCCTCCTGATGAAGTCTCTAGGCTGGTCCATATTTGAAGCCATTCTGTGTGGTCCATGCCAAGGCTTATATACTTCGTCCCATAATCTTTGAGGGCCCAGGGTCGTTTCCACTCCATGATGGAGCATCAGAATAGCATGTTGTCATTAACAGTAAATTGTTTCTTTTGGTTAGTGCCCCCTGATTACTGGAGCTAATTTAGAGGTATCCCCTCTCTCAAAAATTGGCCTCTCATTTTCAGGATACGCTGTGCCTCCCACAAGCTCTGATTGCTTCCAGAGAGCCCCATCACCATTTTCCTTCAGTTACACAGCCTTGCTATGCTAAGAGCAGGACCACAACCCTATTTACTCCCCAGTCTTTGTACATAGCAGATAGGGACAGGAACATAGGGAATAGGGTTGCTGGGATTAGATTCAGGAAGATCTGGGGTCAAATCTTTCCTCTGACACTTATGAAGTATGTTACCCCAGGAAGATTACTTACCCTGTATGTTTCCTAGACAATCTGCATTAGTGGAAGGAATTCCTATATCTGAGGAACTCCCCAGGAAATCACAAATTATTTGTATAAATAGAACAAAATTATACTTGAAAAAAATTTTTGCCTCTCCTCTCCCTTCTTGGGGGAGAGGGGTTATGGATGTGGAAGAAGACTTTCAGTGCCAGGTGGGTGTGGTAGTTAGTTTTGTCTGATATTTTTTTCTCTTTCTTCTTTGACTCACTAGCCAGGGGAGTGAAGAGGGCTATCTCTTTTTTATTCCCACTGTATTCATCCCCACCACTCTTATCCCTTATCATAAAGAATAAAATGAGGTGTGGCCAGGTAGCACAGCGAGTAAGAACACCAGCTCCAGTGTCAGGATGACCTGGGGATCGAATCTGGGCTCAGACACTTAGCACCCACCCAGAAAAACCTGGCCGTGTAACCTTGAGCAAGTTACTTAACCCCGATTGCTTTAAAAAAAAAAAAAAGAAGAAAATAAGAGAAATAAAAAAATTTTAGTAAACCAAATTCAGAATTGAATGTGATATAATACAAAAGATGTCAATACAAATAAGATTTAGAATGAAAATTGCTTAGAAAAAGTGTGTGGGGGAAACTATTTATAGTACACTTAATGGAACTTGAGTTCCATGCTCTCCTTAATTCCCCCCACAGTGCCATGATTAGGGCACTGACTCCATCTTATCTTGACCATCAGATTAAGCTTAAAAGCATAGGAGGCATTGGTCATTTGGTGTTAGGAAGCTTGGTCAAAAGATGAAGCAGAAGAGATAAAAATGTGCCCTGCTGCCCACAAATGGCAGTTACCACCCCCAGGCATGCCACCCATCTCCAAGAAAGAATATGCAGAGCTTCAGAGTATCATTTCCAAATGATTATCATGCCCGCTGGGCACCCTAACCAATCTTGTGCCCGCCTCCTTTGTCCCTGCAGAGAGCCCATGCCAGGGGGAGGTGGTTCGAGAAGTGATCCGCCGGCAGCAGGGCTATGCGTCATGTGCCACGGCCTCTAAGGTGCCCCTGATGGAGTGTCGTGGGAGCTGTGGCTCCCAATGCTGCGTTCCCATACGCAGCAAGCGGCGGAAATATGTCTTCCAGTGCACAGATGGTTCCTCATTTGTGGAGGAGCTGGAGAGACATGTGGAATGTGGGTGTCACAAATGTTCCTAATCCCGTCTTCCCCAAGTCTCCACCACTTTGAGGAGGCAGGCACTGCCAGACATCGATCGGCTCAATAGGGATGTGAAACATGGGACCTTGTTACTTTGAATGAAGAGGAAGAAGAAGAAGAGAAATATTAAGTATATTGTAAAATAAACAAAAAATAGAACTTATTTTTATTATGGAAAGTGACTATTTTCATCTTTTATTATATAAAGTATCACACCATTTGGGTATATGTATCATATAGTGAGTTATTTTTACTGAGGTTTTTGTTTTGTGTTGTTGTGGTTTTTTTTAACAGTTGTTTAAAATTTTAAGAAAATGACTAATAAAAAATTTTTAAAGGATAATAAAAAAAAGTCATAGCCTGCCCAAGAAATAGGGGAAAGTTTATATGTTTATACAACAGTACCATATCAGAGGAGACCTAGGCAGTACTAAAGTCCTGGGCAGGAACCATATAGGAGAACAGAAGGAAAAATTAAAAACTTTCCCTTCCTTCCTTGCTTCCTTGTTTCCTTGCTTCCTTCCCTTCTCCCTTAGGATCACCTAGATCCTAAGAGAAACCATGCTAGCTGTGGTCAGTATTCATGCCTTTGACCTAGATAGTCTCCTGAGCTTTTTCCTGCTCTCAGCCTTTTTATACATTGTATTCAGACCTTGCCTCAGTCCCTTCCTTCACCTCCTCACCTCAACTCTAGACCCCAAAGTTTAGGCAGATCTAAGAGGCATGGTGACTTGAGATCCCTTTCCCACTGTGTACAGAGCTGAGCTCTCCCATATACTCACCTTTTCAAGCCATAGGCCTAATGGACAGCTCTGTACTGGTTGTTAATCAACAAGCATTTATTAAATAGTTACTGTGTGCCAGGCACTGTGCTAAGTAACTACTAGAGATAAAAAGATAGGAGAAAACTGTGGGTCCCAAGACCTTAGAGCATCTCCCTGAGGACTAGCTAAGCATAGGTTCCGTCCCAACCTCCCCAGGGGGCTCTTTGTGCCAACAGGCCAGAGCCACTTTCCTTCACATACTGGGAGGAGGCAGCCTACATGGTTGCCATGGTGCAGAAATACCATAGAATTATAGAACTTTATAGCTCTTTATTCCAGCCCCCTTATTTTACAATAGGTAAACTGAGGCCAGAGAGGGGCAGTAACACACTCATAATCACACAGCTAGTTGGCAAAAAAAAACCCAGGGGCTGGAAGTGAAGTTTCTAGACCCATCATGCTTTCCCCCTTTGCCAACTGACAGAGCAACCAGAAAGAGTAATGACCTTAACCATGCCGCTTTTTTCTTTAACACACTCACATACACACACAGAGTCCTTTCCTTCACATCTGTCTCAAAATTTTTCTGTCATTGGTCCAAGAAGCCACCTGAAATACTTAGGGAAGTGATACCCCTGAGATACTCAGTTGTGTTTCTAGTTTGGTTAAATCAGTCATGACAGATCCTCTGAGAAGGTTAACAAGAGGTGCCAGGTAACTTTAGGGTTAAGCAGTTGGCTCAGGTCCCAAAAGACCTTGAACCAGGCCACCTTTAAGGGCTTTCTCTGGCTCATAACCTAATTCTAATATAAAAGAAGGGGGGGAGATGCTTTCTAAAAATTATATAATGGTGCCATTGCTCCATATGAACTTGTGTGTGTGTGTGTTTTATTAATGGATTGTCATATTCTGATGTTATTTTAAATAAATGATTGGGTTACAGAGGGGCCATCACATGCTCTGATGAATACTGTGACTTGGTACTATTCTATGGTGTGGTTTTCTTATCAACCTTGTTCTTTCCCTACCCTGGAGCTTCTGAATTGGTTTGTTTTCTGGGGCTAAGGCTGCTCCCCTCTTTGAAGGACTTTGGCAACCCTGGTGTGGAAAAGAATCAGGAGGAGGCTGATTGCTTGGCTTTGAGAGTGGGGATTGGGAATCATGCCTGGCTCTTAAGAAAGAAAGCTCATGCCCAGAGCGAATGAAATATCCATGGAGCACAGGAGTCAGCCTGTCCCCATGGTCTCAGAGATTTCATCTGCTCCCCTCAGAGACATGCAGACAGTGTGACTAGAGTAAATACTACATAACTACAGAGACAAGGGGTAGAGGAGACACTTAATGTGGAATAAGATTGCAGTGGGAGTGAACTGGAGGTGACAGTGGAGAGAAGACAAAGTTAGAAGGGTAGATTGGGGCCAGATTCTGAAAGACCTTGAATGCCAAGGGTTTTATTTTTTGGTTTTGTGTTTGGGCTTTTTTAGGAGGTAATGGGGTGGAGGGAGGGAATATTTGCAATACTCTCCAGTGCCTAACTAAATACATTTTAAATTCTCCTCTGATTCTAGAGTGGGGGATTCAGTAGCAGCTAGTTGATGATTGGAGCCTGGGGATGACTTGATGGGCAGGAGGCCTGCATGTATTCTCATTCATCACTGATGCCCTGCAGACTGCACTGTGCTGAAAGATGGCCAGTGGTCACTGGCATGGGCTCTAGAACTAGCACAAAGTAAGAAGGGATATATGAGCAGACAGTGGGTAGCACCACCTCCCCTTGAGCCCTCATCACAGAACTAGAAGGGAGATTTTTTAAAAGCCTCCATGTCTAGGACGATAGGACACAGAGGAAAACTCCGTCCTTCCAAAGGGTCTAGCTTAAATTCTAAAAGTCATTTCCCAGCATCTTGGCATATGGGCTGATTTTAATTTAGTTCAATAAACATTTATTAAGTGCCCACTATTTGCAGAGGACTCATTGAGTAGTAGGGGAGACAAAGAGATTAAATAAAACACGGTTTCTGTCACTGAATTTATAGAAACATATACTTAGAAAACTATAACATGTTAAGTCCATGAGAAATGAATATGGATTACTGGCTTCAGAGGAGGTTTCGTGGAGGTAGTCTGAAATAGTGAAAAGAGAGCAGAATTTTGAGTTGGAGGACCCAGATCTGAAACATTAGCTGGTGTAATTTTGGGCAATCACAGTGAAACCCCAGGTTTTTCCTCTGCAAAATAAGGCAACTGTAACTGATCTCTACATGTTCTTCTAGGTCTAGACCCTATGATGCTAAAAATGGTATCTGAGTTGGGCTTTAAAGAATAGGGAAGAAATCATCCGGGCAAATTTCAATTGGGGAAAAGACAGCATTCTACAATATAGGGAGGAGCATGAGAAAAAATCCAGAGATTGGACAGTACAAGGGTTGCACAGGAGAGAACGGAAAAGGAGATGGCAAGTGTATAGTTTGCCTAGAGCATTGAAGGGCTAGAGGATAGTAACAGGAGAAAAGAATGGGAAAATAGTGACCCCCCCCCCCAGATGGTAGAGAGCCTTGGATGTCAGACAAAAGAGTCTAAACTTCTCTCAGTTTAATAGAGAATCACTGGAGATATTTGAACATAGAAGTGATATGACCCAGTTCTATGAATAAGGAAAATTAGTCTTGCGAAGATGTTTTTTTCCTACTGAAGCAGGAACCCACTGATCCTAGTGAACATAAATGCCAGAAGCTGGGAAAAGGCTCTAATTAAGTGTGCTTGGGGCACTAGTTAAGAGCCCTAAGGATTAATCCTTTAGGCCAGTGGTTTTCAGACTTTTTCACCTTAGGTTTTTAAAAATGATTAAGGACCACAAAGAGCTTTTATTTATATAGGTGATTTCTATTGATGTTTACTGTGTCAGAAATTAAAACTGATAAATTTTTTAAATTATTAATTCAATAAAAAATAACAAGCCCATTATGTTCACAACATTTTTATGAAAAATAACTTTTCCCAAAGCAAGAACAATTTAGTGAGAAAAGAGGCATTGTTTCATATATTTTCACAAATCTCTTTAATGTCTGGCTTAATAGAAGATAGTTGTATTCTCATATCTGCTTTCTACATTCAATCTGTTGCTATGTTGTTTTGGTTAAAGCATATGAAGAAAATCCAGCCTTGCACAGATATGTACTTTAAAAGGGAAGTAGTATTTTAATAGACAAAAAATGTCTTAGTATTATTGTGAAAAGAGTTTCGATCTCATAAACCCCCTGACAGAGTCTCAGGGACCTCCAGGGGTCCATGGACCACACTTTAGGGGATATACTTGTGTTCCCTAATATGATATTACCTTATATCATAGTGCCACTACCCTCTGTGAACTTGTGTTTTGAAAACCGTTCCTTGAGACCATGGCCCACTGCTCCATCCCTAGCTGTCAGTATTCTCACAGACATTTGCCACAAGGAAGGAGTGGGGTTATAGGGACCATGTTTTCTCTACATGTGCCTTTGATTGGCTTTCCTTATAGGGAGTACCACCTCAATGTTGGCTTTACTTTGTATGCCTCATGCTGGATAAAATCCAGAGATAAGCCATTGCTGGCCATCTTCCTTGCTCAAAGATTGATAATGGTTTCTCATTGCCTACAGGATAAAGCCCAAACTTCTCATTCTACCATTTGAAGTATTTGACAATATGGGCCCAACCTATCCTTACACCCTCATATCTCACCAAAACCCCTAGGAAAACCTCTTCCATTCAGACTGGTTTCATTACTGTACCCCAGATGGACCTGCCCATTTTCTACTTACACATCTTTGCTGCTGTAGAGAAGTCCTGTCCCCTCCTCTGGCCTGTTCAAATGCTACCAGTCTAAACCCAATTTTAATCCCATTTCATGAGAAGGTACAAGGATCACAGATTTAGAGCTAGGACTCAGAAGTCATCTAGCTGACCCCTCATTTTAAAGATGAGAAAACTGAATCCCAGAGAAGTTGTGACTTGCCGGGGTCACACAGGTCGTAAGTGGTTGAGCCAATATTAGAACCCAGGGTCTTGGGCTCCCAAATCCAGGGCTCTTTCCATCTTGCTGTGCTTTCCTTGACAACTCTGACCCACGTTGCTCTCCCTTTCTGAATGTCCATGTAGTTGTTTGTATCACTCGCGTTGGCGTGTAATCATATACTGCCTTGCTCTGTTGTTTAACTATTGCATAGATTTTTGTCTCATCTCTGCACA
Organism: Petaurus breviceps papuanus; assembly: GCF_028583685.1. Taxonomy (NCBI): domain Eukaryota; kingdom Metazoa; phylum Chordata; class Mammalia; order Diprotodontia; family Petauridae; genus Petaurus; species Petaurus breviceps. The sequence continues at coordinate 12,551,231 of NW_027186372.1, forward strand.
AAGACTGTAAGTTCTTCAAGGACAGGGAACTTATACTTCCCTTTTATTTCTTATAGCACCTGATACAGTGCTGAGCACATTATAGGTGCTTAATAAAAATAAATTGAATTGAATTGACTTGAATTGAATTGAACTGAACTGGATTATACTAGAGGATATCAACAGATCTCCTGCGATAACTTGGGCACACGTGGAAACAATAGTGTTTGCTTTGCTGAAGTGTTAAAAAAAAATAGAGGTGACAGATTTTTTTTTTTTTTAAAAACCAAAGCACCCACATCACTGTCTTCCTGAATCGTGTGGGAAGAAATCCTGCCTGGGCCCAATGGAGTGCCAAGCCTCCCTCCACAAGATGGGGTGCTGTGTTCCTTTGCCAGGGGGAGCTATTTGCCCCTGAACCCTTGATTGCTGTAGTGCCCTTGCTTTCCATTTTCCCAAACATATGTGTTGGATGCTTTTGGAAGCAGAATTAGAGCGTTGAAATGTACAGTTTCTTCTCAAAAACCCCTTCTTTGGGAGGGGCATATCATTGATTTAGCCAAAAGGGACCTCATAGGCCAGAGGATGATGGATCTTGATCTGGAAGACACCTCATCCAACCCATAATTTTATAAATGAGGAAGGTCACACAGATAGTAAGCATGAGAAACAGGATTTGGATTGAGGTCCTCTGACTCCAGAGGTATCAATCCTATAAGACTGAGGCCAGGAGTTCTAGGCTTACTACCTGCCAGTGATGGAAGCTGAAAGGGCCTTGGGGCTTTTTTTTATTATATCAACACCATTACTGGTTCAAAATTTGGAGAGAAATGTTTATGACTAAGAGTTACTGACTCAATTTTTACTCCCATACTTTGCCCTGGAAATTCAGTCATTTGGCACATGAAGCAAGGTTCTGTGATTAATAAAGCACTATTTAGCCCCATGTAATAAAGCAGTATGTTTAATACATACAAATAAAAGGCGTAAAGTATGGTGTGAGAGGCAGGGCACATGGCAGTCTCATGGAAGCTATTATTAACTGAGACTTAAATAACACTAGTCAGAGATGACTATGAAGTTCCTGTTTCCCATTGCCAAACTTTTCACCTTAATTGTGGCAGGTTTCACTTGCAACATCTCCAGATTATGAAATCAAAATGTAAGCAAAACTATGTCTCTGATCTGTCATAGTCTTCAGCCTTCCAAGCCTGAGTTTTGGTCCTCAAGCCCTATCCTACAAGACTACCCACAACAGAAGAGTTCACCCCTTCAATCTGGGTGTAAGGAATCTGTCTTCAGAGCGGCATTATGGTGTAGTGGAGAGGGCACTGAACCTGAAGTTAGGAAGACCTGGGTTGAAAATCTACCTCAGACATTTATTCTCTGTTTAATCCTGAGCCAATCCCTTAACATCTCTCAGCCTCAGTGGCCTATTTTGTAAAATGGGGGAAAGAGGTTAGGTTCTATGGCCTTGTAGTTCCCTCTCAGCTCTAAAATATATGATTCTATGTTCCTATAATTCAGGGTAATGAAAATCAGACTGAACTCTCTGACACCCATGTGACATGTGGATTCTGCTCACTCTGAAATTCCTATAGGTTATTGGGTTCCATACAGAAATAATATACAGCTTGAGACCCCATCCAATGCCTACTTTACTAAACAGACCAGGCAGAAAACATAAGTCAAGTAGCAAAGTATTTAAATGGGACAGAGCAGAAAAGTAAATAACAGGGAAAAGTCAAGCAATAGAATCATTCATAGCCCCATGCACAGGTGAATACCAACTCCCACAGACTTATGTTGTGCCAATAGAGAAGGATTAGGGGTCTCCTCCTTGAGCTCATTCCTCCAAACTGACTTTCTAAGGCATGGGAGGATTTAGTGATGGCTGCAAATGGATGGCTTCTGCCTGAGAGTCCGCATGGTTCCATCTCCCAGCAATCAGCTCAACCTCTCTCCTTGGCTAAGCCTCCCACAGTTCCTTGGCATGTCCAGGAGTCCAGGAGCTCCCTACTACTGGTGGTGCACCTCACATCTGTTCCTGTCAAGGCTTGGAAGCTCACTGGTCTGCCATCACTTTGGTCTTTACCTTGTTTAGTCACATGTCACTGGGCTACTACTCTTCTGCAAGCCTTCCATCCCTTGAAGCTCCGCTATGTGAAAGGTACCACTACTGCTGTTTGTTCCTCCAAGAAACATCGTCCCTCTTTTAGAGTGATAGTCCCTGGGCCAACATGCCTCAGGGTTAGTCAACAGCTTTCAGTTGTGAGTTAGCTTCACAGCCTTACCAGTTTCCAACTAAGCAGCATAGAACATGCTTGAGATCTTACCCTTCTCAACTGTAGGTCACCAGCCTTGTTCTTAGCTGAGCTGGGACAACTGAATTAGGTTCATTTCTTCCACACCTCAAGATGCATATAATATGCCTCACATATGGTCATCTCCACCTGCAGAGTCTTTTTGAGGCTGGGAATTAACACTAGCATCCATTTCCATTTGCCTTACCAGCTGCTCCCACCAGTTTGAATTGACCCTAGAACTGGGTCAAACAAATTTCCTCAAGGGCCTGAAAAGCATCAGTAAGGAACTAGAAAGACTAGGAAAAGGTTAAATGCTGGTAACCTCTGCCAGCATTTCTATCACAGCAAAGCTCATATCACTTTCTCTTATTTTATGAGTTCAGAATCATTGTTTTATGGTCACTGTGAGGCTTTGGGTGTGGTGCTTAAGGAATTGGAAGGCCCACTAAGTTTTAAGTGGCAAAAAGGACTATAGGACTGGACGGTTATAAAAGGAAGATGTTTATTGTTCAGGGTAAGGTTCACGTAGGACCCAGTTTTCTCTAGTCAGGCTTTGAGCTGGAAGGAATCTTAGAAATTATCCAGCTCTCTTTCGGATCCGCCATCACCAGGTGGACCCAGTACCACGATGCAGATTTTCGTGAAGACTTTGATGGGGAAGACCATCACCCTTGAGGATGAACCGTCCGATACTATTGAAAATGTCAAGGCCAAGATACAAGATAAGGAAGGCATTCCCACCTGATCAACAAAGATTGATTTTTTCAGGCAAGCAACTGGAAGATGGACGTACTTTGTCTGACTACAACATTCAGAGGGAATCTACCCTTCATCTTGTTCTGAGGCTTCGTGGTGGTGCCAAGAAGAGAAAGAAGAAGTCTTACACCACTCCCAAAAAGAACAAGCATAAGAGAAAGAAGGTTAAGTTTGCTGCTCTGAAGTACTAATAAGGTTGATGAGAATGGCAAGATTGGCCGCCTTCGACAAGAGTGCCCTCCTGATGAATGCGGTGATGGAGTCTTTATGGCGAGCCATTTTGTCAGACATTATTGTGGCAAGTGCTGTCTAACCTACTGCTTCAACAAGCCAGAAAACAAGTAAATGTATATGTGTTAATAAAAAAAGTCAACTATTAAAAAAAAAAGAAATTATCCAGTCTGTCCCTTCATTTAACAGAATGAGAAACTAAGGGCCAGGGAAATAAAATGACAGTTAGTTACTTTTGGATGTTAAATTACTTTAAAGTCACCTAAAATTCATCAGTTTTTTAATTAAATATTTTATTTAAAAGTTAACAATTGAACCTTATTACCACCAAGTATCTTACACTTATTTACATTAAAATTGAATTGATTTATTATTGAATTAATTATTTAATTATTATTAATTCTAATTAATTAATTAAAATGTTGAATTAATTTCAACAAATACATCATTTTTAATTTGCTCCCATTGGGATTCTTTGTTCATTCTAATTCAATTTTTCTGTCTTTCTTCCTCTCTCTCTTTTTTTCTTTCTTGACTAGCTAATGAGAGAAATTTGTGTGCTTGACTACACAAATGTGTAAAGAGTTTTGTTGTACTTGCTTTCTCAGTGACTGCGAGAGGGAAAAGGGAGAGAATTTGGAATTGTAAAAATAAAAAATGGAGAATTTTATTTTTTAAAAAAGAATTGAAACAAAATTAATTCTGTCCCCAGTTAAGATATAGTCTTTATTGCATTTCTTTCCTTTTTTTAAGTATAAGCCTATCATATATATAAGGCTTCACAGTGTAGAGGATAGAGGGCTCACCTTAGTGTTAGGACCTGTATTCAAGTCCTGCTGCTGCCTGGCTGTGGGATCATGTGCAATGGTCTGAATGCCCCCAGGCAACTCTAAAACTTTAAGTTTTTTGGAGACCAAGTAAATCACTGATTCAAAGCATCCTCATTCCCCATCACTCACCCCCTCCCTCCAAAAAAAATGTCTACTATCTACTTGGGATATTTAATATAAGATTGGGATGAGGGGGTCTAAATCCTTTTTCCATGAAATGACCCATCAATTTTCCCAAATACATGACAGGTACCATCTATTTTTATGTCTGTGTAATATATTCCCCCCTTGCAGTGAATCTGTGAGTTCATTCATATGGACCCTCCTTCCCCTGCTCTCTTCATCACAATCTGTCCATAACTGTCATCCTGAGCATTTCATTTCTATACCCTTTCACAAATTCTACATAGAGAATTTCTTCATCTGTTAGTATGAGTACAAAAGTCTGTTCATACTTTGCTCTTGCTGAATAACTGCCCACCTCCTTTTATGACTATGTGAGTCTTTGACCACATCTTTTATGGGCTTCTCATGTTCAGTTTCGATACACAGGATCTCCTCTGTTCCCTTTTACCCCTTCACAGTAGACACAGGAGGCCTAGTATTTGTTCCAGGAGAACATTAATTCTGTGTCCCCGCAGCAATGTGAGCCCCTGCTCATTTGTTCCGTAGGGCATGGTCTAATATATCCTGTGGCTAGACATTGGCCCTCTTTTTCCTTCTCTGCTTTGTGAACATGGGCTCTTGTACTAATCCAGTAAACATGCTAGAGCTCCCCTTTTTCACAGGGAAACCAGACAACAGAGTAACAAAATTAGCTATTAGGAGGACTTCTGATGCCCAAGACTATTTGACATACTAGTGATCCTCTGTGAAGTAACTTTAGCTTAACTCAAAGATACCCACAACTGCTGAAACCAGCCTTGACCAGCTCAGAGAGAAAAGCAAACATCTTGGGTTCTGACGTATCTAAACGGAAGCAAATATCCTGTTTTCTGATTTATTTTATTTACAGACATCTTCTCCCTCAACCCCCACTTCCCTGACCTCCCAATTTATTGTGTTTCTACCTTAATCCTGACTTAGCCATAAACCTCAAATTTGGATAAATACCTCATCCTTTCCCACTCCCCTTAAAGCAGATATGAACTCTGTCTCACCACTCCAGCTCGAAAGCTTCTTCTTCTCAGGCAATAAATGCATTCATAGTCTTTTTAAACTGTGATAGGACTCTGGTTCATTCCAGATCCCCCTTTTGGACCTGAGGTTTCTTCCATTTTAACAGTTCACAGGGGTTTTTATTTTAACAGCTTCCTCTCCTTCTCTACCCTGCCTTCCAAGGATTTATCAGAGAAGAGCATGGGAGCACTGAAGTTCTGGACACAATTTCCCAATAGAAATCCAGTCCACCTCCTCCTCCTCTTTTTCAGCTATGAGCCCAGTTCAAGGTCGAATTACAAGACATGTACTGATGTATTCACTCAATGGACCACCCACTTAACTGCATGTCAAAATCTGGGTAGTATTTGTTCATACACTTGATTTTTCCTGTTTTAGTCATAGGCCTCGTTGAAGAGGCCCAGAAATGTCTAGGGGGCTCAACGTTACTTATATAATGTCATCTGCAAGTGGGAGAATCTGGATAACCTCACCATCTTCAGAGATTCCCTTTTCCATTTGGCCATAGCACAGCACATCTTCCATGACAATAAAGTAAACATCTCTGGCATGCATATGACTCCCCCAGTCTGATGCCTCATTTGGTATTTATACTCAGAGGAATAATTAACAAAGTTCCTTCCCTTAAAAGAAATCTTGTTGACATCTTACTTATTGAAGTTCTGATCAAACAATTTCAAATTAATAAAGCATAGGTATTTTTGGAAGTCTTTCTTTGATATTTGAAAAGAACTATATTGACATTAATTAGGAAAGAGAATTTCCCCAAGCTCTTACTCCTACCTTTGTACAACTTTGTGCACTGTTTTCACTCGCTCATCATCTCTACCTGCCTGTACTCTAGATCCTTCAAGGCCAATCCCAAGATGCATCTCTCTATGAAGTCTTTACTAACTTCTGATATCTCACATCTCTAAACTTCCATAACTAAATTCAATCCAGTTTAATAAGCATCGATTGAGCACCTACTATGTGCCAGGTGCTAGAGATACAAAGTCAGAAATTAAATAGTCCCTGCTCTCGAGTAGCTTAAGCTTTGCTGGAGAAAAGCTAGTCCATACATAAGTAATGTACTTACAAAGCAATGTCGGGTTTTGGAGGGTGTCATTAACTAACAACCCTGGGCCTCCAAGGGGTCTCTCATAGAAGATGGCCCTTAAGCTGGATCATGAAGGGAGCTAGGGGGTCCCCAAGGTGGAGGGGCAAAGAGTGTTCCAGCAGTGGAGGTCAGGCTGTGCAGAGACCCAGGGGGAGCAGATGCAATGTCATGCACAAAGCAAAATCAAGCAGCCTGGCTTAGCTTCCATGAATTACAGAAGATGTGACAGGGAGTGATGTGCAATCAGAATGGAATGATGTGTCAAAAACAAATTGTAGAAGGTTTTAAAAGCAAAACAATAGTGTTTGTACTTTTCCCTAGCAATTGGGAGCCAACGAAGCTTTATAACGCTTATTTAATGCTGGGGATGGAGAAACATTGACTTGTGTGACAGAGATGAATCCCTAGATATGGCCCTAACCATATCACCCATGTGGTGAGTTTATCTGTGTGCCTATTCCCAACACCAAAGCATATCCCAGACCTTTGAGGGCCTATGGGAGGGTCTTTGTGGACTGCTACATCTAAAAAGACGAATCAGCAGTCAGACATAGTGGAAAGGACAATGCATCTAGGCTGGAAGGACTTGGATTCTCAGAGGAAATTGCGTTCCCAGTTTGACCATGTACTACCTGCATTACCTTAGATAAGTCACTTAACATCTTTGGACCTAATTTACTCCTCTGTGAAATGAGACAGTTATTTTGATGTGTTGGCAGATTGGGTTAATTTCTTCCTCTTTTTCTTTTCTTTTTTTGTGTTTAAATACTATTTGTTATGGAGTGGCTCTCTGGGAGGGCAAGGGGTACTGGGGAAAACTTTATAATGTAATAGACAAAAGGTATCAATGAAATTTTATTCTAAAAAATAAAGTTAAATGATGCAATTACACCAGATTTCTAAGGGGTCTCCTAGATTTTAGACACTTACTAATTGTGAGCCTCTGTGACTCAGCTAGGCTAGTGCTCAGATGATGGGGACCAGATCTACCCTTGGGGATATGTTCAAAGCCATTCCAACTCCTCAACAGGTAGAGAAAATAAAACCTGCCAAAGAAACAGGGAGCCCCATTGAAATGGAAGTCAAAGGCTCTTGACTATGGGTAAGGGACTTCTGAAATTCAAGGAGTGCTCAGTGATGCAGTAGGTGGACTTCTGAACTAGGAGTGTGAAAAACCTGAGTTCAGCTCCAGCCTCAGACACTTACTAGCTGTGAGACCTAGTCAAGTCACTTAACCTCTCTCAACCTCTCAGCGTTACTGTGAGGACCAAATGAGAAAACTCATGTAAAGTTCTTAGCAAACCTTAAAGTGTTAGAGAAATGTTAGCTATGATCATTATGAGGGGGTGGCTGCTCAGTTAAATAGAACAAATCTGCTTCATTCTTCAAACTCTGATCCCTTCATTAATCCTGGCAGTGATTTGACCCAACAATATTGGGGTTAAGGCAAGAGGGAAAGACTGGGACAAATAGCAATGTGCTGGCCGGCAGCTCCCTGACTGGAGAAGGACCAAGACTATTGAGAGTCCCATCTGCAGTTTTTTAAATGCCTTTCAGGCTATCTTAATCATGCCAGCTTCCTCAGCTCATTCCAATTTTCATTCCAGGTGTACACACTTGGAATTTAATGGGCAAACTGAGTTCCTATTACTTCACGTTCTTCTCCCCCCTCCCCCACATCATTCTGCTTGGTTCTAAATAGTTTTGTGAAACTATGATTACCCTGCATTCTCAATCTGGCTTCATTTGAAAAAAAAAATACAACTTTTCTTCAAGGGCAAAGGGCATCTGTTTCAAGTCAAGTGCTGGATAAAGGCGTTTCCCACAAAAACTGATACAGAAATTTAAGCTGGGGTATTTAAAACTTAGTGGCCTGAGACGATTGGAATCCAAACCAAACTCAACTCTTTAGAACTGCTCAGATGCCTTTTTCTTATTTTTAAACATTTGATTTCCTACCCACACCCCCCCTCCACCACCGCCATCCTAATACCCACCCCACCCCATCTCATCTGCCACACACCCCCATCCCCTCCTGCTTAATTTCTCTAGCCCTTCCTCAGTGGATTTGTCCTGTTGGTGCCAGATCCCTTAGGAATTTGGGGGTTTAGGAACATTCATGGCCCCCAAAGAAGTAACAATTGCAACAGAGAACAGGGCTGCAGAGAATGCTGAGAATGGGGAATGGGTGAGGGCTGATGAACAAGAAAGCAATGAATATAAAGGGGAAATTTGGATGACTATTGCTTCCCCCTAAATACTCTAAAAACATTTTAACAATGACCTTTTAAACTGTGAAATTTCTCTTGCCCCTGACCTACTGTTTCTGCTGAGATTCTGGGAGCCCTTAGCCCCCGTGTAGTCAACTACTCTGCAACTAAGCAGTTCCCTTTCCTAGTTGAATGCGTTCCATGAGATTCTCCTCATTGGAGACTGAAGACTCAATACCTCTTACCTGCATGACCCCTGGAGTTGGTGAGAGTTTGGGAGAAGAGAGATCCTGGTCTTCTGGCTTCCACCATTGAGAAAGAAGGCATGCAGTTCCAGACTCTTTCAGTTCCCTGAGGGGAGAGAAAGACTCTGTGAAGAAGCTGACATGTAGTGGAGTTGGTACCTCAGTAACGTCCCTGTGGCCAGTTTGCCACACTCAGAACTTCGAGGAATTTCCCTTTGGGTAAGATCTCTCTTTCTGTCTCCGTCTCTCTCCTCTCTGTGTCTCTCTGTGTCTCTGTCTCTCTCTCTCTGTCCGTCTCTGTCTCTGTCTCTCCCCCACCACCACCACCCCCAATGAGATATCTCATTCCCAATAGAAGGGTTCATTCACTCCACGTATTATCTGGTATATTCTCATCTGTAAAACTTCTCTCATTTCTGATACTATCAGCTTAGATAAATTAGTTCATTTGTTATTCACTCTATGTGTGTTAGGCACACATGTGAAGCAACTAGGTAGCTCAGTGAATAGAATGCTAGTCCTGGAGTCAGGAAGACCTGAGTTCAAATGTGGCCTCAGACATTTACTAGCTATGTGACCTTTGGCAAGTCACTTTGCCTCTGTTTGCCTCAATCCACTGGAGAATGAAATGGCAAACCATTCCAGTATTTTTGCCAAGAAAACCCCATGGAAAGTATGGTCCATGGGGTCAAGAAGAGTTGGCCATCATCAACAACAACAATAAATATGTGTGTTAATTGTGGAACTGGCATTTGGTAGATGTGGGGAGCCAAAGAGGCCTGATTCAGGACTCAGATAATAACCCTAATAATAGTGTGCTTTAAAGAGCTCTTTGAAATGTGGCTTTTTTGTTAAGCTTGCTTCTGAGTTCTTTGTTATAGGGTAGACTTAAAAGGATGTTGTTTGAGTTCTGAGACCAATAGGCTCTTCCCCAAGACTTTAGTTATTGAAAGCCAAAATATTTGATTCTTAGGTGGTCGGCTCCTATGCAAATGTCCTCGATGATCGTAGCTTTGGCTTTGGCCTTGAAGCCAACTCTGGAGAGCATCCTTTGTAATGTGACCGCATATGAAAGGAGTTAACTGACTCTTCCTAAGACTTTCTGGCACCTAGAGAACAAAAGCCTTATTTCCATGCTACTTCCAGGATATGACAGACTGTGATAATGATAAGAATACTTGAGTCTTTTTTGTCTCATTGCTCTATAAAAACCTTGTCCTAAGAGTCAATAAATGGAGTTCTATCCTATGAACTACCTGTCTGGTTAATTCTTTATCACGTCTTTGCTCACACCTGGGACTGGCACCCAAGTGGCCCTCAATAGGTAGAAAGGCAGTCAAGCCTTGGATGTATAGCTGGGGCCCCCAGACTAACTATCTAAGGGAGAAGAGAGATATAATTCTATCTTGGTACCTCCTCTCTCTGGGGAGAGCAAAGTGGTCAGCCTCTGGCCCCAACCTCCTGCTTCCCATCCCAGAAAGAATCAAGGTCTCTCTTGTCCTTTGCTTCCCCAAAAGCTACATTCTTGAGGAGTCACTTTGAGGTGGCAGAGGGACTGGAGAGAGAAATAGAGGCTACGGATTTTTAGTCCTAATCCCAGCTGGGATTAAGTTACTTGATTCCTAAACAATAAAGACACATGCAAAGATCTTTCCACAAAGGTTAGAAACAGGAAAGGTTAATCTGAAAAAGTCCCAAAGGATCTTGGTTCCAGAATAGAATACCACTTGGCAGGTAATGGGCATAACATGAGGACTTCATTCCCTACAATGTTTCTGTTGACCACAGTTTGGGTTATCACCAGGTAGGGACTCAATTAATGAGAAGTGCTCTGTGAAGCAGAAGGTTTAAAGAGTTGGCATGCTGAAGTTAATGTTGTTGTTCAGTCATTTCAGTCATGTCCAACTTTTCTTAACCCCATCTGGGGTTTTCTTGGCAAAGATACTGGTGTGGTTTGTCATTTCCTTCTCCAACTCTTTTTACAGATGAGGAAAGTGAGGCAAATAGGGTTAAGTGACTTACCCAGGGTCACACAGCTAGGACATGTCTGAGATCAGATTTGAACACAGGGAAACTAGTCTTCCTGGCACTCTATATATGGTGCCACCTAACTGTCCACTGGAGTCTAGTGGGACTACTCAAATAATTGAGTAAGTAAAAAATAAGAAGTAGAAGACAGAGAAAGATGCAAACCAACATTGGAGAGGCAAGTGCCAGGGCTTCAGAGCTGCACAGCCACCATATTCCCAAACTCAGGAGTCACAGCTGGACCCTGATGACTTCAGAGCCAAAGAGGATTCAGTCACTTGCTCTAAGACTTAGTCTGTTCTGCAACCTTCCTCAAGATACTTCAGCAAATAGTACAGGACATAAGCAACTGTAAGGGTTATGGGATTTAAAAGATCTTCCATGCCCCGTTGGACTTGCTGATGTAGCAGGAAGGGGCAGAGCAAGAGGAAGCGGAAGCCAAAGTAGCGTTCCTGCGGTGGCGACGGCGGCAGCAGCAGCAGAGGCAGCGGCAGCGCGAAGCCCTTTTTGAGTTAGCCAGAATTTCTGCTAAGGACTCCTGCTGAGGACTGCCAGGGGCCGGAGCTGCTGGGAGCACGCTTCCCGGACACTGGGTGGTTGCTGTGAGTGGGGAGAGGAGGACCTTTGCCTGAGGTAGCCTGTTCTGTTTTAAAGGCTTGAAAATGTGGGTGCTTTCTACTTTATCTACCTGTGCCAATGTCATAACTACTCTGATGGCTTTCACTTTCTGGTTTTGGGACTCAGTCTTTTGGTATCTTAATAAATTTTCTAGTTTATTTCCCCATATGGCAAGCATGATGTATTTTGTGATGGATAATTATATCAGCATATCTGTAATCTCCATAGGCATTGTGAATATGGCATTGCTGATACAGCAACATGGCATCCTAAGCATTTACCCCTGAGGATTTGAATTTGGAAGTGATTGTGCCCTCCCAGTGTGCTGGGGAGCTAGGGCTATTAAAGAGGAAATGTTTTGGACACAATACCGAACTTAATTTGGCTTCAGATTCTGCTGCTGGCACCCACAAGCTGTGTTACCCTAGGCAAGTCACTTAACCTCTGAGCCTCATGCTCTTTGCCTGTGAAATGAGGGGCTTGGGTTAAATTAATCCTAAGGTCCCTTTCCAGCTCCACATCTATGATCCAATAATCCTATTCTTCCCTTGGAGGTCTAGGAGATTGCATCCATGTGTGTATGGCTGTTGGGAATGCTTCCTTGTCATTTTCATGGCTTTATGTCTAAATTCGATGTTTTAGCTATTAGATTTATGTGTTCCTTGTATGTTCTGCAGAAAGAGAATGCACCAGATGGAGACCTGAAGTATAAGATGAATAATGAATCACCCCAAACAGTCACACTGGACCTGGAGTTTAGCTACCTCTGGCTTCATTGTATGTGTTCACACTTGAGCTCAGAAGTCATGAATCGAGGTGCCTAAGCTAACATGAAATTGAGCAGGGCATTCCATGTGAGGTCAGAGGTGGCGGATTACATACATGTAATATGGTGGGGAGGACAGGGGTTGGTGCCTGTCTGTGATTTCACTGATATAGGAGAAGCCTAGTGAGGAAACGTTCTACCCATACAGAAGTTTTGCATGTTTTTCTCCCTTAAAGTCTAGAACGCTGAGAAGAGCCACTGTATGTCATCAGAGGCAGAACTAAAACAAGACCATCTACCCACTTTGCTAAACTGCATCTCCCAACTGGGAATTATGCAAAGAGAAGTAGACAGAGTAGAGTCGAAAACCAAGATGAACATTAGGCCTCCAGGAGAGAAAGCAAAAGCCAGGGATTGCATCAAAGGGCAAGTCCTGGTCCCTATCTGCAGCACAATCTTGATGGCAGAGGAGGCAGGACCAAATAGGGCGTGCTCACCCCATGCAATAATGCTGGAGTAGACAGAGTCTGGCCCAAGAACAAAAGTCCCAATCCAAAAACAGGCTGGAGATAAGAGCAAAAAAAAGAAAACATCTAATACAATAAAGAATGCTATAGATTAAGAGGAGCCAAAGAGATTGTCCCAGAAGAAGAAAATAACTCCATAACAAGTACAAATGAAACCTTAGAGGAAAGAGTAGCTTACCCACAAGAAATCTAAGAGTATTTAGAAAAAAATAAGGCCAAAAAAAATCTTTAAATGAGATTAGAGCTTTTAAAGAAAATAAATTGGAAAAAAATATAGCTAAGGTAGAAAGACTTACCCCAAGTAGTAAGCTCCCTGAAAAATAGAAGAGAGCAAATGGAACTCACATGAGATAATAAAAAATATTAGAGAAAAGTCAAAAGCCTGAAGAAATAGAAGAATACCTACTACCAAAAATAACTGATCTGAAAAACACGTTAAAGTAGATAACTGAAGAAATATCAGATTCCCTTAAAACCATGATAAAATGTAAAAAAAAAATCTCTATGCCATATTTTAAGAAATCATTAAAGAAAATTGTCCAGAACTATTAGAACCAGAGGGCAAAGTGAAAGTAGATATAATCCACCAATCACCTGAAAAAGACAGTCAAAATTGAAAATACTCAAAAGTGACAATACCCAAATGCAGAGCTTCCAGGTCAAAGGAAAAAAAAAATAGAAAGGGTTCAGATCAAGGAAACATAGTCAGGATAACTCAAGACTATACTGTGTCTATATAGAAGAGAGAAAATCTTGGAATACAATGCTCCAAAACACAAAAAAGATAAAGGCTTACAATCAGGAATAATTTTGTTGTCCTTCACTTGTGACCAACTCTTTGTGACCCCTTTTGGAGTTTTCTTGGCAAAGATATTGGAGTGGTTTGCCATTTTCTTCTCCAACTCATTTTACAGATGAGGAAACTGAGACAAAAAGGGTTCTTCCAGGTTCACACAGCTAGTATTATCTGAGGCCAGATTTGAACTCAGGAAGATGAGTCTTTCTGACTCCAGGCCTACCACTCTATCCACTGTACCACCTAGAAGCCATCAGGAATAATTTTGTTGTTGCAAAACTGAGTGTAATCTATAGAGGGAAATGTATTTTTAATTGAATAAGAGATTTTCAAGCATTCTTTTATTTTTTTACTACTAAAAACCAAAGTGATTTTTATTCAATAAATTAACCCATTTATTGTTGGACTATGGGCTACAGACATTTGATAAGATTTTACTGGTCTTTCAATTCCTTCAGTCTTCTGATGGCAGATTTGACTGTGACTGCAGAGGTGGTATTGTAGGTCCATGCACCACCAGCTACTGTTTTCATACAGGATCCACAGTGAGCTGCTACAAATATTTTTGTATTTTTCCTTTTTCTTTAATCTCTTTGGAGTACAGACCTAATAGTGGTATTACTGGGTCAATGAGTACACACAGTTTTATAGCCCTTTGGATATAGTTCCAAATTGCTCTCCAGAATGGTTGGATCAGTACACAATTCCACCAACAGTATGTTAATGTCCCTATTTTTCCATATCCCCTCCAACATTTCCAATTTGGTGTTTAATTGGGGATTTCTATTTTGTTATTTTTTCTAGTTTTCTTTTAGTTGCATACCCAATTCATTGATCTGCTTTTTCTCTATTTTATGGATGTAAGCATTTAGAAATATAAATTTCCCCCTAAGTACTACTTTTGCTGTATCCCATAAATTTTGGCATGTTATCTTCTTGTTGCCATTTTCTTTAATTGAATTATTTATTATTTCTATGACTTGTTCTTTGACCCATTCATTCTTTAAGATTAGATTATTTAGTTTTCAATTAAACATTAATCTGTTTTCCATAGCCCTTTCTTGGAAAATAAGGGCTATATTTTTTGCAAACTGTTAGTAAAATGTGTCAAACTAGCACCTCATCAAAAGCCAGGGGACCTGAGCTTGATCAATTTATTGGTTAGGCTAGCAGAGCCTAACCAAGAAATTGGTTCAATGGCCTCTCTAAATGACCAGACACAAAGTAAGGGTCAACAGGGTCTTTTCAACCTAGGTCTGTCTTCTTTCTCATTCAGTACATCATTTAGACCTCATCTGGCAAAGGTAAAGCAATCCGGATTGGTAGGTGGGTTGGCCTTCATGTGTGGTTAATCTCATGCCCCTCTCTGACAACTAAGGAATGTTAATTATTTGATGGGTGTCAACTGACTCTAGTAATCCTGACCAGAATAAAAAAACCACCCCAATCAGGATCCCCTCGTCCCCCCAAGATATCCCCATAGAGACTGTCACCCCCAATTTTGATGAGGAATATCAAGGAGAAAAGAATCATTCCCTGGAGAGGGTCTAGCCCAAGTTGGTTCTCTGTTTATGAGGTCAACAGAAGTAGGAAGGGGCCCACTTTAAAATGGTTAATGAGCCTATGTGCCAGGTCTAGAAATTGACTGGGAGAGGCTTCCTTTTGAGCTAGGCTGAGAGACAAGGTTTTGACAAAACAAGGAAAAATATGGATAACAGAGTAATACTAATTATCAAATGATACAGCATAATGTTAATTTTCCTAAAAGGCTTTTCTTATAGCTGTTTTGATTTCATTGTCTTCTTCTGAGTTTATTCCTTGTCGAGGGCCAGTTTCTGACTCGGTCCATACATGAGAAGAGTCTGGTCCAGGATTTCTCCCAAGCCAGCTCCCCATGAAAGCTATATTGGGTCTTAAGATTGGCTCAGGCTTACACAAACTGATGCTGAATGAGAGGAGTGGAACCAGGAGAAATTTGTACACAATTGCAGACACAACATATGTGTAATGACCAACTTTGATAGACTGGACTCTTCTCAGCAATGCAGTGATATAAGTCAATCCCAAAAGACTTGTGATGGAGAGAAATGTGTGCATCCAGAGAAAGAACTAGAAAGAACTGAGTTTATATCCAGGTGGAAGCAAAATACCTGATCTTTTTCCTTCTCTTGTTTGGTTTTATGTCCTCTGTTTTCATTCCATCTGAAACAATCCGTCTTTATAACCTGACTAATGTATAATGTGAAAGTATTTACAGAGCCTATACTTGACTATATGCCACCATGGAGGGGAGGGAGAGGAAGGGGGACAAAATGTGAAACTCGGGGAATTGTGGAATTGAATCCTGTAAACTAAAAGGAAACAAACAAATTAATTTTAAAAAGAAAAAAAAAAAAGATTGGCTCACTATCTCTTCCTGACTTGCAGGAGTTTAGGACATGAGGAGCAGTGACCCAGACATAGATGCATGCAAGGGAACAAGGACATTAAAACATATGGATGGATGTAAATGAACATGGACATTAGGGGCGGCCAGGTAGCACAGCGAGAAAGAGCACCGGCTCCAGTGTCTGGGATGACCTGGGATCGAATCTGGGCTCAGATACTTAGCACCACACCTTGTAACCTTGAGCAAGTTATTTAACCCCAATTGCCTTTAAAAAAGACATTAAACATTCTCTTATGGGAACCTAAGAGATAATTGCTTTACATTCATTATATAAACCCTGCTCTCTGATCAATAAATTGGAACTGCTATGATAGAACCTGCCTGGCTTGTGTCTCATCATTCCACATTCTTCGGTTTGGCCCGTGCCCATTTTGATGCAGGCATCAATGTCTCAGTCTTTCCTGTTATCTTAGTCACTTTTTATGGTCAGGTTCTTTTTGTTTGATAATTTTTCCAGCATATTTCTTAACTTTTAACTTTATATTGAAGTAGGACTGTGCTCCCAGGGTGGAGGGGGCACTGTCCTAAGCTTCAGGTTTTTCATGCTGCTATTTTCAGAGCTACTTTTAGAGGTCTGTAAGTTTTCAGTGTTTTCCCAGGAGATATGATGTAAGGTGTCAACTCTGGTAATAAAGGACCAAAGAGTCACAGAGGTTTTCTAACCACTGTTAACTCCAAAATTACCAGAGAGCTCACACAGATTAAAAGCAAAAAGCTTTCTTTATTCTGTAGGGAGAGAGAAATTTAACATGTGTCAGGGCTTTTTCTAGTAGGAGACCTGAGTCAGTGGGATAAACCTGGATGTATGTATCTGTGTCTAGATAAAGAATCAAACAGTGTAGTGTAGCAACAACAGCTACTTTGAGGCAAGGTTGTCTAGTGACAAAACATCCATTCATGGCAGGGCTTCGAGTCTGGGCCTGTTGGTGCTTGCACAAGCTCAGGGAACATCCGTTCTATGATTTAGTTGCAGCACAGTTCATCCAGAGTACAAAGGATTGTTGTTAAGCCAAGCTCAGGGCACAGCTTGCTTGCTGAGCCTTAGCTCTGGAAAACAGGACATCTAAAAAGAGAGGTGGGCTTGGATCTTGACAAAAGAGAGGTATGGTCACTTCTCTCCCAACCTGTACTCTGGTCTTTACCCAGAAAAGGCCCTTGCTCCCCCAAAGCCACAAGCGCTATGGCTCCTTTGGGCCCTGGAACTGTGACTAGGGCCCCTATCCTCCTGCAACCACAAGCTCCAACGCTCCCTGGAACTGTTACCCAGAACTGCATATTGGCCATTAACCCAACAGGGTCCTGAAGCTAGCACCACCAAAAGGTCCCTTCTAACCAGTTGTCTGACCCCTTTACCCTCTAGGGGTGAGAGTTCCCAAAGTGCTGCTGCCACTGATTCAGCCACCTCCAAACCCTGATGCTGGTGTTGCCACTCTGTGCCTTGCACTTTGTTCAGGGCCTGACTACCACCCTGTGGTGACAGACCTTTCATGCCAACCTAGGTTGAAAAATTGTTTCATCCAACCCTCTGTTGTTCCAGAATTCAATTTGAGGCACTATTTTAAAGCTGTTTGGAGGGGAGTGTTGAAAGGGTTCAGGGGAGATCCTGCCTCTACTCTGCCATCTTAGCTCTGCCCTCCCAAATAAATCCTTAACATACACTTTAAAAGAAAACACTGGGCAGATTAGAGAATTATGTTTTTTCTATTCTTTTATATGGAAATGTTCATATTTGTCAAGTTCAGTATAATTTTTAGAAAATATTTAAGGATCCATGAAATCCCACCCAAATTAGCTAGGGTTAGGTCCAATGGCATGTTGATGAATGCTTAACAATCAGCCGGGATGTGGGGGGGGGGGAGGTATATTATACATTAACAGCACACTTTTAAGTTTAATCTACATTATTAACATTTGCTTAATAACTTTCTTAAGTATAGACAATCAATAAAATCATCAATAAATTAAGCCCTAATTTATAGCATTTCCTAATATCTAGGTGTAAATCCTCATAGTGAAAATTTAACAATTGGCTTTCACAGAGCTGGTTATGTCCATTGCCCCTTTGTCTCCTGCTGGAAAGCCCCAGGTAGGGGATTTGGAGGGCAGGTATTCATCTAGAAAGAGACCCTTTTCTCTCTGTCAAGGAAAGCATCTTTGTCAAGCTCCATCATCTTTCTAACTGTTCTCGCTAAACCCTCCTTATATCATTTGCTCTTTGCATGGTACATAGTATGTCTCCCCAGACATGGGAGATGCTCTGAAGAAATTCTGCTGGCTGGAGAGCTTTTAAAGTAGCCTGGGATGTCAAAAGAACCTAAAGGAATCAATCCTAAAGGAGCTGCCATCCTCAGATAGAGTAATATGGGAGATTTCTCCAGCCTCTTTCTTCCAGCTGGATAATTGAGTGAGATTCTCACAAACTTTATACTCAAAGAGAATTTTTTTGTCTTCTGCCTCAGTTATTCCTCTCAGATTCACCCAAGAATCTCCTGGAATTTCCTGCAAGGTCCCCAATTCCTGAGAAGAGGTACTTTTCCCATGGGACACCTCATGGCAAGATGCCCTCTGGGGGGTGGAGGGTGCTAGGATGCCAGAGAGTGAAATATTGCTTCCAAGATGCCCAACTAGAGTTTCCCAAAATGGAGAGAGCATAGTTAGAAAGATGATATTTAGCCTAAATTCCTCCCAGAGCAGAAAAAGAAGCCCATTTCTTGTTTTTCTGACCTAAACAGAGGTGGAGAACTAGCCTTCACTATCCTCTCTATGCAATCATTTATACTTGAACCAGTACCAAGGCAATCTTTATTCAGTCAACAAATACTTCCTGAGTGTTTGCCAAGGGCACAGTTGTGTTCTAGGTATGGGAAAATCAAAGAAGAGAAGGATATATATGACTGAAGGGGACCTTACAAGGCTCCTCCTTTTGCGGATGAAGTTACTGAGGAGACAAGATTTGCACCTAGGTCCTCCAATTCCAGAATCAAAATTCTTTCCACTGTCATTCGGCCTCCAGTTGACCAGTCTGCCTCCCTTCCTCCCTATCCCCTCAGGATTTTAAATTCCTTAAGAACAAGTATTATTTGAATGTTTGGCCTTAGTAAGCACAGCTA
This sequence comes from Petaurus breviceps papuanus, assembly GCF_028583685.1. Lineage (NCBI taxonomy): Eukaryota > Metazoa > Chordata > Mammalia > Diprotodontia > Petauridae > Petaurus > Petaurus breviceps. Next base: position 12,570,360 of record NW_027186372.1, read on the forward strand.
TTGGAGTAAATTGAATTGAATTGTCCACAAGATTGCTAAGGGTCCCCACATGTCACATCTATATAGGGCTCTGAAGTACTTCACATATGTATTATATGTACTGGAAATCCAAAGAAAGGCCAGAAATCTTGCTATGTCTTAGTTTATAAGGGTCTCGTTTACTATGATGTCAGCAAGAAACCCTATCTGCTCCTGGGGAGATGGCTCAGGGCACAGCCTATTATGAGCAGTTAACTTTGTGCCCCTTCCTGTGTGACCTTGGACACAAACATTTCTAGGCCTTCATTTCCTCTTTTCTAAAGTGAGGATGAGATAAGAAGTCCTTAACCTAGGGTTCATGGACAGATTTCATGAAGACCGTAAACTCTGATGGGAAGAAAATTGTCTTTATTTTTTTTTTCACTAATCTCTAACTGAAATTTGTCATTTTCCCCAATTATATAAAAACCATTTTTAGGAAAAGGGATCCAGAAGCTTCCCCAGACTGCCAAAGGGAAGGTGGTTGTCGTTCAGTCATTTTTCAGTCATCTATGATTCTTCATGACCCCATTTGGGGGTTTCTTGGCAGAGATCCTGGAGTGGTTTGTCGTTTCCTTCTCCAGCTCATTTTACAGATGAGGAAACTGAGGCAAACAGGATCAAGTGACTTGCCCAGGATCCCAAAACTAATAAGTGTCTGAGCCAGATTTTAACTCAGGAAGATGTCAGACATGGCACTGTATCTGCTGAGCCACCTTGCTGCCTCCAAAGGCAAGGTCCATGACACAAAAAAGGTGAAGAACTCCTGGATTGGATGATGCCTTGAGTGCCTTTCTACTTTAAGTCTTTGATCTATGTTAGTTTATGGTTGGCTACATGGCGCACGTCACCTTTAGCTCAGATCTCTAAGCCCTAGCTCAACTAAGTCTAAAGGTCTTATTGTAATGGAGTTCCTTAAGTCCCTGGTGGGGTATATTGGGCAAGTTTCTGGGAGTAGCTCTGTTGCCCAACTTCAGGCGCCATATGGTGGCAAGAAGAAAGGATGGATCCCTGGGGGAAGGCAGGCCCAGAGACCCAGCCAGAGCAGCAAGGAGTCAGGGCAAGAGTCAGACTCATCAGAAAACCACAGGCAAAGGTCACCAAAGGTTGCCCCATAGTTTTTCTCTGAATGTTGCAAGACCTGAAGGGGCAGCTGCACTGCTCTGGTTCTGTACTGGGTGCCAGTTTGTCTTTCTGGATGAACAGAGCTCCAGATTGGAACTGAATACCAGCTGGCAGTCATTAGGCTATATCAAACTCAGCCTCTTTAAAGCAAATAGAGCCCTTTTTTTCTTTTTTAAAGAAGAATAAGGCAGAGATAAGGAAGAGTAATCAGTGAACAAGTGGGCACCTAGTCAGGATAATTCCCTTGAATTAATCAAAGATGGGTATCTAAAATTAATGCCAGAAATAGCCATAGTTTTATATGGTATAAAGACCCATGTGACCCATGGCACAAATGATTACCAAGAAGAAAGAATGGAACCCATGATCCTGAAGTACATTTCCCCAAGTGAGTTAGAGTCTGGATTACCAAATATTGAAACCATTCTTTTTTTATAAACATTAAATCTTCCACTCTCAGCCATACCTACCACCCTGGGCCCCACAGTACCATTGCCCAGATCTTAAACTTTCTGGGTTATAAAATACACTGATGGAAACACATATTTTAGTCTGAAATTCTGCCTCAGAAGGAAGTTGAGTTGTGTTTTAAAAGACTGCAATAGGCTTAAAATTAAGAATTTAATGATATATTCCAAGTTTTACCTTCAAGTTTCCATTGGCATGAAGGCTTTGTTAAGCAAAGGATCAGGGGAGAATTTACTGCTGCCCTAATCCACACCTTTGTCATTTAACATAAATGAATTTCACACACACACACACACACACACACACACACACACACACACACACACACACCTGAAATGATAATGAAAAAAATTTTGAGGGACTGTGAGAAAAGAAGCACATTAATTCATTCTTGGTGGAGATGTTTATCCATCCGAATGGTACAGCCATTCTGAAAAGCAACTTGGAACTCTTCCCAATAAACTACTAAACTATCCATATCCTTTAATCCAGAGATACTACTATTAGGCCTACACCCCAAAGAAATCAAAGAAAAAGGAAAAGAACATATATGTCTAAACCTATTTATAGCACCTATTTTTGTGGTGGCAAATACCTCAAAAATAAAGGAGTATGCCACAATTGGAAAGTGGTTATAATAAAATACTATTGTAGGGGCGGCCAGGTAGCACAGCGAGTAAGAGCACCGGCTCCAGGGTCAGGATGACCTGGGGATCAAATCTGGGCTCAGACACTTAGCACCCACCCAGAAACATCTGACCGTGTAACCTTGAGCAAGTTACTTAACCCCAATTGCTCAGGGGTGGCCAGGTGGCTCAGCGAGTAAGAGCACCAGCTCCAGGTTCAGGATGACCTGGGGATCAAATCTGGGCTCAGATACTTAGCACCATACCCAAAAATAACTGGCCGTGTAACCTTGAGCAAGTTACTTAACCCCGATTGCTTAAAAAAAAAATACTATTGTGTCATAAGAAATGATGAATGGGAGAGTTTCAGAGAAACCTGGAAAAATTTGTTTGAACTGATGCAGAGTGAAATGAGAAGAACCAGAACTTATACAAAAACAACAACATTATAAAAATGAACAATTTTGAAAGTCTTAAGAATTCTAATCAACACAATGACCAACCCTGATTCCAGAGGATCAATGATGATAAGTGCTACCTACCTCCTGGCAGAGGTGATGGATTAAAAGAACAGAATAAGACCCACATCTTTGGACTTGGTCAGTGTGAGAACTTGTTTGGCTTCACTAGACATATATGTTATAAAGATTTTCTTTTTTCCCCCAGTGAGATAGGAAGGTGGAGATAGAGAAAATAAATGCTAATTGGAAAAAAATGAATTTCTCTGCAGAACTTACCTTTGTGCTAACCACTGCACCTGGGGAACCTGGGGAAAATCAAAGGTAGACCCTAAGCTCAAGGAGTCTACATTCTAAAGGGGGAAACAAACACAAAAGGGAGAGATGGTTGGGGAGGGTCATTTTGGTTAGAAAGAATGGTGATTGGGGCACAAAGAGGCAGGCCCAGAAGGCAGCGGTGGTGGTGGTGGTGGTGGTGGTGGCGAAGAGCAGGCTGGGAGGGAGGAAGCCTGATCAATGAGGGGGGCAAGTCGTCCCACCAACCACAAAGGCCACTACCAGGTCTGTCACCAAAGGGATGGGACTGGAAAGAGCAAGGTAAGAATCAAATGCAGGCCCTTGTCAAGGACAGCAAATACTCCTGGGACTACCACTCCATAGCCCAGAAATTTTTTTAAAAGCCCATATCAGGACCCCTAAGGACCAAGATGGCAGAGTGAACTCCACCTGCTCCAACCCCCCTCCCCTGGCCCTGAAAACATAGTAATTATTGCCCCAGGGCAAAACCCTAAACAGTAAAGGCTTGGGAACCCTAGAGGAAGGGTGTGGCTAGGGCCCTGCCTCAAAATGGGTAGAAAACAGACTACAAAGACTCTGGAGTCCTACTATCCTCAGAGGGAGGAACCAAACTCAGAGGGAGACAATGTTGACTCCACACCCACAGCTGAAACATCAACACGGAATGGGTCCCAAGCACAGAAAGCTTTTCTAGATCATCTCAAAAGGAACTTTGAAAACCAAATGAGAGAGATAGAAGATAAACTAATTATTTTAAAATCAAAATTGCACAATTAGAAAACCATTATAATGAAGAAAACAGCTCCTTAAAAAGAAAAGTGTGGGATATGAAAAAGGAGCTCCAAAAACTAACCGAGGAAAATAATTAGCTAAAAACTAGAATCAATAAAGTTGAAGCAAATAACTCTATGAGGAACCAAGAATTATTCAAACAAAACAACAAGAATGAAAAATTAGAAAAAGAGGTAAAATATCTCAATGGGAAAATAACTGACCTGGAAAACAGATCCAGGAGAGATAATTGAGAATCATGGGCCTACCAGAAAATCATGATGAAAAAATGAGCCTGGACAACATTCTCCAAGAGCTCATTAAGGAAAACTGCAAATTGGAACACTAATGCATTGCTGGTGGAGTTGTGAACTGATCCTGGAGAGTAATCTGGAATTATGCCCAAAGGGCTATAAATAATTTCATACCCTTTGACCCAGCAATAACACTTCTAGGGTTGTATCCCAAAGAGATCATAGAAGTGGGGAAAAGACCCATATGTACAAAAATATTTATAGCAGCTCTTTTTGTGGTAGCAAAGAATTGGAAATTAAGGGGGTGTCCATCAATTGAGGAATGGCTGAACAAGATATGGTATATGCATGTTATGGAATACTATTGTGCTATAAGAAACAAGGAGCAGATGGACTTCATATTTACCTGGAGAGGCTTATACAAACTGATGCTGAGTGAGAAGAGCAGAACCAGGAAGAATTTGTACACAATTACAGACACAACGTATGTGGGATGGCCAATTTGATAAACTGGACTCTTCTCAGCAATGCAGAGTCATAAGTCAACCCCAAAAGACTCACAATGGAGAGAGATGTTTACATCCCCAGAAAGAACTGAGTTTGAACCCAGATTGAAGCAAACTATCTGCTCTTTTTCTTTTTCTTATTTGGTTTTGTTTCCTCTTTCCATTCTTCATTCCATCTGATACAATCCTTCTTTGTAACCTGACTAATGCCTAATGTGAAAATATTTGCAGATACACTGCTTGATTGTATGTCGCCATGGCGGGGTGGGGAGGGAGAGAAAATTTGAAACTCAAGGAATTGTGGTAATGAATCTTGTATACTAAAAGTAAACAAATTAATAAAGAAAAAAAAAGAATGGTGATTAGGGAAAATAGGAGTAGATTTGTCTAATCCATGGCAGAGTTTCTTGAGGGTTCCAAAACTAGAGGGACTGAGGAGGAAAGGGTAAACCCACCATAGAAAAGCTTTGAAGAATATGGCTGAGAGGGATCTTCTCAGGAAGAGAGTGAATTGAAATGTAGCTGAAGATTTCCTGAAATAGAGGTATGAAGGAAGCAGTCATTTTTCACAAGAGCAGGACCTTAGGGTGAATTCCCCCAGTACACCATCTCTTGGGAGGTGTAAGACCAATATGATATTCACAATGCCCATGGTGGTTATGAATATACTGACATAGTTGTGAATCACAAAATGTAACAGGCACTCCACATGGAGGCCAAAACCAAAGCCTCTATTCAAATACCAGAAAACTGAGTCACAAAACCAGAAGGTCAAAGTCATTATAGCAACCACAAAGTTGGTACACATAGTTAATGCAGTGAACACCCACATTCCCAAGCCTTCACAATGAAACAGATTCCATCAAGTAAGGGTCCTTCTCTTCTCACTCACAGGGCCGTCTCTCGGAAGTCCACAGCAGAAGTTCTGGCTGGCTCTCGGAAGTCCACAGCAGAAATTCTGGCTCTCAGAAGAAGTTCTGCCACCACAAGTTCTGTTCTCAAAAATCTGTCCTCTCTCCAGCCTGGGCCTCTCTTTATGTATGATATTAGCTCCTCCCTGTTCTCCCCTTCCTGTTCCATCAGCCAGTCCATCCCACTGTGGGATTCACAGGTTCTGGGTCTTAATACTTAACACAATCATGAACTTGGAACTAAGTGCTAAGTACCTGTTTGCTTGCCAATACAAGGGGCATGAAAGATCTTCAAATCCCGATACCATTACAGGAGGGCAGAGAGGTAATTGGTTCCAGAGAGGAAGAATTTCATTAATACAAACATCCCAGCTAATTTCTCTTTTTCCAATCTCTCCCCATTACTTCTATTCCACAATCCACTATTGCACACTTCATCTTCTGTAAGAATTCTAGTGTCTTGGGATGATTTAGTCAAAAGGTGAGGGTAGTGGTGCTGGTACACCCTGGGAGAGAGAATCTAGCTAAGGGTACAGTTGTGCCAGGAGAAGGGAAATCCCTTTCTCTCTTCCTCCTCCCCCAACCTCTACCAGCCCCATTCCTTACCCTCTCTAGGGTGAGAAGCACACTCCTAAAATATCAGCACACGAACCAAACCCCAGACCTCCCAGCCCTAGTGGGAGCTTAGTCTTCCTAAACACCCATCTCATAGGTTTCCCTCTTTTTTGTCTTTTCAGGAACCTAAATCTTCCAACTTCCAATTTCCTACTACACCACATCCAAATGTTGAGCTCAGGCCAGTCACTTCTAACTGTCTGAACCTATTTCCCCAGCTAGAAAGTGAAGAGGTGAGACTAGGTGATAAGGCTCCCTTCTGGTTCTGACAATCTGTGAATTCCATTTCAATGATTTCTTAGTCCTGACAGTCAAGTTGCTTCACAGTGTCCTCACCCAGCCATTCTTCTCTTCCCTCTTATTGCCTGCCATGAAATTTCTACTGCATTTAGACATTTTCTCACTTCCATTTTTACCATACCATACTCATGCCTGCCTCTCTACTTGGTGTGTGTAGCCTACGTGACCTGTGACAAACCCTCCTTTCTTCCTTGCATTTATCTGCATGCTACCCAACCGTCAAGGCCCAGCTCAATTTCCATCTTCCTCTCAAAGCATCCTTTGACTATTCTAGTTTAAGCTAATTCCATATTTCTTATTGCTCTAATTCACATTTGAGAATATTAAACAATATCTAGGGAAAAAATCACAAAATTGAATATAATGAAGGACCAAACTACAGAACAGGTTAATAATACTGTGAGAAGTCAAGAAGCAGAGAAATCGGCTTTGGCTATAGATCTCTAGGAAGTCCTCACAGGGGAGGCAGAACATTTGGGGCCAGGAGGGACTGGCAGGATTTGCATCACTGGAGAGGAGCCAGAAGGTTATTTCTGGTGGAGGAACATTAAACATCCTCCATGAAGCAGATTGGGGCAATTACCATAATGCCTGCTCACTAATGAGAATTTCTAAGACCTCAGGCCACTGTTGCTTACCTCTGGAAAAGTCTCTCCTAGGCATCCTGGCAAGTAGGAATTATAAAGTAGATGGGTCACATAGATACACAAACACACATTTCAATAATCTCTCCCTGTCATCCAGTCCAGATGCATGATCAGTCCTCTGGAATCATGGCTGATCATTGTGTTGATCAGAATTCTTAAGTCTTTCAAAATTATTCATTTTTATAAGGTTATTTTTGTATAAATTATTTTCCTAGTTGTCATTTCACTCTGCATCAGTTCATGCAAGTCTTCTTAAGCTTCTCTGAAATTGCCCCCTTTGTCACTTTTTAAGACACTATAGTATTCTATCACTTTCATACGCCATAATTTGTTCAGCTGTATATACGTGTGTTCATGTATGCACATATATACACTAGACAGGACACATAGATACACATATACATACACATGCATCCTTATAGTTTGTAGTCATATAAGACCTATATCCAATATATAAATATATACAGCAAACTTTGTTGATTACTTCCAATTTGTCCTGGATATGTGCTCGTTGGTACATAGCTGTTTGTGTGTTGCCTCCCTCATTAGACTATGAGCTCCTTGAGAGCAGGGACTGTCTTTTGTTGTTCTTTGCATGCCCAGTGATTGGCACAGTGCCCAGCACATAATAGGCGCTTAATAAACATCCATAGACTGCCTGATAGAAACTTTTTCCATATTTCTTCCAACAAACTGATATTTCTATTAATCATGACAAGTCAGATGAAAGAATCTATTCTAAGTAAGTACCTTTTAAACCTGGAATAGGAAGAGAAAGTTTCATTATGTAGTAAAAAGAGCACCATACTTTTCACCAAAAGTTCTGAGTTTGAGTCCTGCCACTTCCTACCTATGTGACTTTCGGCAAATCATTTCCCCCTCTGACATTCAGCTTCCTCATCCACAAAAATGTTGGTTTTACACAAGGTAATCCCGCAAGCCTATGAATAGGTTCTGCATAAACCTCCAGCAATGTTTATCCTAAATTAATTTCATTAACTACATTGTCTCTTTAAAGACCTTTTCATAAGGAGAAATTAATGATAAAAAGAATATTAAAAGTGCTTTTGTATAAGTTAAGAGAGTTGTATTTTCCATCAAAGGATGAAAGATATATTCTCTGTGGGATAAACAGTTTGTCACCTAATATGAATGAGAAAAGAACTTTTTTTAATATAAACTACTAGGTTATAGTTTGTAGTCATATAAGACCTATATCCAATATATAAATATATACAGCAAACTTTGTTGATTATTTCCAATTTGTCCTGGATATGTGCTCGTTGGTACACAGCTGTTTGTGTGTTGCCTCCCTCATTAGACCATGAGCTCCTTGAGAGCAGGGACTGTCTTTTGTTGTTCTTTGCATGCAGCTAGGTGGCACAGTGAATAGAGCACTGGCCCTGGAGTCAGGAGGACCTGAGTTCAAATCTGGCCTCAAACAACACAAAAAATAGCTGTGTGACCTTGGGCAAGTCACTTAACCCCAACTGCCCTCCAAAAAGCAAAAATTAAAGTTTTATGGGGCGGTTAGGTGGTACAGTGAATAGAGCACTGGCCCTGTTGTCAGGAGGACCTGGGTTCAAATCCTGTCTTGGAGACTTAACACAAAACTAGCCATGTGACCTTGGGCAAGTCACTTAACCCCAATTGCCCTCAAGAAAAAAAGCAAAAAAAATGTATATATAAACTACTAAACTACAGGTATGATAAACACAGCTTTCAGGTGGGGTTTAGGACAGTGTTGGAGACAAAATCAGCCTTGGCATAGATTTAAGCACTTGAATCTTTAATGTTAACACTGTGAAGTGATGTCTTGGCTTGTGTAGGAACAGTTTAAAGTCATAAAGAGGTGAGAAAGATCTTTTAATTATTAAAAATAGAAAAATATGAGTGAGAGAAACATACTTTCAAGGCTACCAAAGAGATGAACTGCCTTTTTGGAAACTTAACAGGAAGCATCAAAGGTAATAGTAAAATCTGTATACATAAATACAGTTTTATGACTAAAGAGGGTAAAACTAAGAAAATGAGAAATCATACCAACATGAAGAAACAGATGTTATTGAAAACAGACTTTTGCAGGAGAAACTTGGGAAGTTTTGATTTTTTAGATAAAAGGTGAATCACTGCAAGTGAGGGGGCTCTCATTTAAATCATAAAACAGCAACTACAGTCATTCCACAACATTCCCAAGTTTCACATTCCCAGTTTTGATTCTTTGGCCATTGATAATTAAATGAGAATTTTGGGAGATTTGTGGAGTACTTTTGGAAATCACAGATGACAATGCATATGTAAAGAAAACGAAAAAATATTAGTAAGTCATAAAAGCATATAAACTGTGTATTATTGATCTATTATCATTTACTACCATAAGTACACATACATAAACCGTTACATTTTGCTCAAAGTTTCAGTTCCCAAAAGGGCTATGGGTTCTGCCTCTCTACCATCCAAACTCAGTCACGGATTTTCAGTCACTTTCCCTAGGAAGAAATCCACGAAGCAACTGCATCAGCTGTTTGCTATGAAGACTCGGCCTACAGAGTGCGCGAGATACTCATCTCTCTCAGAGAAACTGAAACGTTTTATGGGTGCAGTGTGTTATTTTACTTGTTTTTCATGTTAAATAACTTCGATCAGAATTATTTTTTTTTAAGTAAAGTTTGGGGTGGGCCCTAGAGTTATTCGTGGCGTTTGGTTGTTTTGTTGTTTTGTTTCACATTCACGGAGTTCCTTGTGATCCTAAACCTAGCCCCATCCCTCCCCACCGCAACCCCCTCCTGCTAATGTCAAGGGATGACTGTACTATAGAGTGAGAGGGTGAGAGGAGGACAGAAGGTGACAGAAGACTGACCAGGGGAAGACATGAAGACTCATCAGAGCAATTGAAAAAGCCACTCCCTCCTTGCTGAGATCATAAGCATGAGCAATCAGCCAAGAGAGGGCTTCAGGATTCACCTGAGTGATTCCTGGTTGAAGAGAATTGACCTCATTGACTAAGGGCTCCTGTCACAAGGAGGAGAAAATATTTGGAAAGAAGGGATGGCCAAGGGTGTCAAATACGTCAAAAAGGTCTAGAAGAATGAAGCCTAAAAAGTCTATTTGGTTGGATTAATTCTACCATTCTTTCAAGTATTGTATCTCAGCAGCAAATTGGTGCCCTTGCAGTTTGTCACCCCCACACTGCCAGTACTAACTTGGTATGGGTGCAGGACTGTTTCATGGAGCTACATTCAGCCTTCATCATTGCTGGAAGAATAGGTCACTTCAGACTTTTATTATATTAAAATAGTTTAGTAAATATTATTATACTAAACTTATTATTAACAATAAATCGTTAGGTTGGTTTGTGGGTGTGCCATGATGAAAATATTTGCACACTACATGCCCTGTATACCAATCATGCTTGTTTATAAAGAACTATCTATTTGAAGGGACAAAAAGGGATTCTCCTCTATAAGATGATTAAATTCAGTAAGTGGGTTTTTTTTTTTCAGGGGGGGGGGGGATTACAGTGTTTGAATGGCTGGGGAGAGATATGCAAGGTTATTTCCCAGATTTGTGCTGGTCAAAGAAATATGGAATATTCTCATGTCTCTTCAAGAGCTGATTTTAGCTGTTAAACAAATACCTTAAGTGACAAGATGTTTCAAGTTTGTGATTTGACTGAGAAATTCACATTTGGTATTATGTTGGGGTTTTATTTGTTCTAAACTCCCTAACCCTGGGCTGCAAGTCAAAGCATGTGGCTTCAAAACTACAAATCCAAGATTTGGCACAGGGTTGCTAAGGGTAGAAAATATTCTCCCTCCACCGTCACCCCTACTAATGGATGTCAACATTTAGGGATAAAGCCCTGATCAGCCCTGATCCACCAAGATGTAACTTGTTCAGGGTCTCAGAACTGGTAAATGTCAGAGTTGGGACTCAAACTCAGGCTTCTTCTAACACCAGGTCCAGAAGCCTTTCCATTTTGCCACATCAACACTCAGGAAAAGCCCAAATTCATTTCCCAAAATCTGGTTGGGAACAAGGAGTTAGTATTAACAAGCACAGCATGGCAGTAAGCTGGGACTGGGAAGGGCCTGTCATTTCACCTCAACTACTCACTCCTTTGTTAGAGAATGTTATTTGGGGAGATCTAATATAAAAAGAAATTGAAACCAGAGGTGAAGAAACAAGAGATAGTCATTGCCTGCTAAAGGACCTACTTATGTGGCCAACATGATTTAAGAGATTATGGAGGAGACAAAGAAGGGGGAGACCTGGTCCTTGCCCTCTTAGAGAATATAGTCTAGCTGCAGAGTCACATGAAATAACAGTAAATAAGCAGTAAAAGACAGCATTTAGTTAAACATTTAATCTTTTTCATATATGCTCGAGGTACTATGGAGGGAGAAGAATAAAAGGTAGCCAAGGAAGGCTCCATGGAGGAGGCAGGATTGAAGTTGTACCTTGAAAGTTGAGGAACTCTTGGAGAGATGGAAGGATATTTGTTTCATCATTCTGTTGGTGAAAATTAGATAATCAACTAAAAGGCTGTGTTTAGTTTCATTTAATGTGCCTTGAACTGATTAGTGCTTTACAGATATTAATTTCATTTGATCCTTACAACTCTACCTGGGAGGTAACTGCTACTATTATGAGGCAAAGGTCAAGTGACTTGTCCAGGGTAACACAGTTATTCAACGAAACTAAACACAGCCTTTTAGTTGATTATCTAATTCTCACCAAGAGAATGATGAAACAACTAAAATTATTCAACTAAATCAACTAAAAGCCTGCTCTACCCCAGGGGTCATCTGCCCTCTGAAAGAAGTAGCAGCAAAATGAGCATGACATTAGCGGCATACACCCAACACTTATTCTTACCCCACTAAAAATTTTAATATCATTTTTTCTCCACCCAAGAAAAATGTCATGCATTCACATGTAGTTATCAATTGTTTCCTCTTGGTGGAAACCCCCTCATTTGGGGAGTATAATACATATTTGGGAGTAGCTTATATTTGGACTTACACGGTAACTTGGTATCTTAACGTAAACATCAAAGAGGAGGAGGAGAAAGAGAAAGGCCAAAACAGGAAACTCATTTGGATTCCAGCCCACACTTACTTTCCTGGTAGACTTCTGCCAAGTCCCTAGAGCTGTTCTCCAGACGTAACACAGAGAGATAGGACAAGAGGAATAGGGGCCTCCGGGTAGAACCAGTTCTTTCTGTAGATTTCTGAACACTCCACATCAAAGATCTCCAGGTTGAGAAAGTGAGTTTTCTTTGCTCAATGATGGCCTGAGTCAACTGATCTTCTTATGATAAATGATTCAATGCAACAAAATTAAGTAGAATTATAGGATGTAGAGTCAGAAGGGACATTAAATAACATCTAGTTCAGCCCTTTATAAAGCCTCCCTCCCTGCCTCAAATCCCTTGTGTAACTATTTGTAAGGAAAACTATACAGATCGTGGCTCAAGCCCCCACTGGACTGTTGCTATAAATACCACAGATAAATAAATTCAATGTCAACAGCACCTAAGGCATGCTAGAACATAAACAACAAGGAAGTGAATCAATAATTGTCTAATACTTGTAGCATCTATCCCCAAAGCCTTCACCCTGACCATTTTTCACCCTGTCACTTCTGCTGCTACTTCATTGTCTACACAGGACCATCAGAAACCAGGCCTGGAACCATGTGTCTTTCACCCCAGGCATTTTCTGTCTATCAGCTGCTGTTTCTTTACCTACAAAAAAAGAACACCAGAGGTAGAACCAAGATTGCAGAGTAATAGTGAGAAGTACATCAAGTCTCCCCCTTCCCCAAACTCCTCCAAATAAAACTAGAAGATGCACCATACTAAATCCTGATGAGGAAATCCAAGAAGAAAAAAATCACAGTGAAGCATTTTTTCTAGGCTAGGACAGCATAGGGAGACAAACAGAGAGGTCTGTGGACTCTGGGCACAGTGGCTGACCTAGAACATAGCCAAACCCATATCAGAGCACAAAAGGAACAGGTGCCAACTGGCAGCTGTTACCCATTGTCCAGTTCTGAGTCACAGATCCCAAGTAGACTGGGGAAAGGAAGGAAAAACAGAATAAGCATATATTAAATTACCTACTATGTACCAGGCATTGTGCTAAGCACTTTACAAATATTATCTTGTTTGATCCTCTAAATAACCCTGGGAGATAGGTGCTATTACTATCCCCATTTTATAGTTGAGGAAACTGAAGCAGACAGAGGTTAAGTGGATTGTCCAACATAACACAACTAGTTGGTGTCTAAGGATAGATTTTAACCTAGGTCTTCCTGATTCCAAGCTCAGCATTCTATCCACTGGGCCATTTAGCTGCCTAGCAGAGGACCTAAGTCCTAGGCAGCATATGGAAGAAGGAGGAAGTTTAGAAGCAAACAGCAGGAATATGGCAGATGGTGGTCTCAGTACTAGCTTCTAGCCCAGTTTGAAGCCTGCAGAGGAATAACCAGAGCAGGGATCCCTAAATCAAATGGGAGCTTGAAGTTTTATCATTCTGAACCAGCAGAGTTTTCTAGCTGGCTGATAATAGCTGAGACTAGCCAGTCTACTATTTCTCAGATCTAAACCCAGGTCAGGAACTTGCAGAGTTAAGATGATGAGAGTGGAAGTAGAGGCAGCAATTAGATTTTACCCTGGATCTGACCACTTTGGGAGCATTGAAAGTTTGCAGGTCCCTAGTATGAGTTGTCCCTGAGATCGTGGAATAAGACAAGGCTCAATACACTAAGAAAGCAGCAACAGGGTCAACCCAAACTTTCTTTCCAGAAGTATGTAGATCCCAGCCCTAACGAGTGAAGTCAGGAAGAGAGTTAGCAGAATGAGCAAACAAACAAACAAAAAAGAATCCTATCATAAAAAAGCTACTAGGGTGACAGGGACACACAAGACACATATCCAGAAGAAGAGAATGACTCCAAAACATATACAAGGAAAGCCTCAAAGTAAAACACAACCTGGACAAAATTTAATTAGAATTCTTAGAAGAGATGAAGCAAGACTTTAAAAATTTTTTTTAATGTTTAACTGAAATGAGAGCAGTGGAGGAAAACCAGAACTGTGTAAAACTGTAAAAACTGAAGGTCAAACCTAGGAGTTGAGAAACATAAGAAGGTAGACATGACGGTACAATGAAAGGATTAAATTAATATAAACTGCTTACATTCTAATAGAGATAATACATTGTCCCCTCTGACTCGATTATTATCAGCAGTCTGAGAGAGAATATCATTAAACAAGGGCTAGGAATGGTTCTGTTGTGTCTTAATCATATTAAGAGAAGAATGAAAAGAAAGGGGAAGAAGAATACATTGGAGGGAAGAGAAGGGAAGGTTAGAGAAAAATCTCACACAATCAGGGTTCTAAAGGAGACATTTGTACACACAAAGAAGAGTGAAGCAGGGGAAAGCAACTGACAAGTGAATCTTGCTCTCATCTGAACTGGTCAAAGGAGGGAATCTCACACACACACACACACAATTGGGTTCAGAAATACATTTCACTCAACAAGGAAAAAGGAGGAAAAGGAGGAAAGGGAGAAGGGAAAAATCAGAAGAAAGGTAGATTAAGGAAGGGATTAGTCCTAAGAAAAACAAGCTAACTAAATGTATACAAAAACATTTATAGCTCCTTTATGAGATGGCAAAGAATGGGAAAATGAGAGGATATCCATTAATTGGGAATGGGTGAACAAGTTATGGTAGATAAATATGATAGAAAACTACTGTGCTATAAAAAATGATGAAAAAGATGGTTTCAGAGAAACCTAGGAAGATTTGTATGAACTGATGCAGAGAGAGTAAAGTGAACAGAACCAGGAGAACAATTAATAAAATGGTAAAGACATCTGGAAAGATAATGTCAAAGGCCTACCCTATTTTTACCTTCACTATTTTTGTGACTTCCTTGCTTTCCCCATCTACCACTCCATTTTATGTGTTGTCTTCTCCATTAGAATACAAGACCCTTTAGGGAAAAATTTAGGGGAAAATCTGTATTTGTATCCCCAGAAGGCCCAGATGAATGTGCCCACAGGTGCTCTCAGAGATTGGAGACCTGTCTCCAGTTAACAGAAAAAAATATCAGAAGCTGAGCACTACCTAATGGTGCCACAGGCCTTCCTCATACCCAGTTAAGTGCAACTGTCAGACACCCTCCTCACTCCCACCCATCCACTCTAGCAATGGCAAGCTTCTCACTCATCTCAGGAGAGCCAAGGCCAGATTTGACCTTCTAAAAGGTACCATGGAAGCAGTTCTATTACCATTCACTATCAGATTTGGAAGAGTTATTTGTTTTTTCTTGCCAATGCAATTCATATTCCTGTAAGACCTGATCAGTGATAAAATAATTGGAAGTAATTATGAAGGGCTGGGCTGAGCTTGTCAAGGGGAAAGAGGGCTGTTCAATGTACTTCCTTGCAACTCCAGGACTGCGAGTGCTTTCATAACCACTCCCCCTGTTGCCATGTGTGTTCTAGGGTGAAAACAATCCCGCTGGAGTCAGATGTCTCAGGAAGTCTGTGGTCCCTGGCAAAGGCCATGAGGGTTGGAGAGAGATATTGTGACTACTGCTGTTCAGCACTGTCTATGATTACAAGGAAAGGCAGTGGGCCTTGGGAATGGGGATGGGCTACAAGAGCTAGCAGTGCCATGCTGTTCCTTGGGCCTTTATTATTGTATAGAATCTAGAGCACCTGATAAGTGACATGCTGTCAAAAGTCAGGGAGAATAGTAGAGAAAGCATCTGACCTAGAATCAGAAAGTCCTGGTCTAGTACTGCCAGTGTGACCAGGGACAAATCACTTAATCTCTCTGGGTCTCAGTTTCCTCAGTTGTTAAATGAAATAATAATGCCCATAGTACCTACCTCACCATGTCTTGATGCAAGGATCGAAAGCGATAATGTATGAAAAGCAAAAATGTTCTAAAAATGTTAGCCATTATTATGTGTC
Organism: Petaurus breviceps papuanus; assembly: GCF_028583685.1. NCBI lineage: Eukaryota > Metazoa > Chordata > Mammalia > Diprotodontia > Petauridae > Petaurus > Petaurus breviceps. Next base: position 12,586,352 of record NW_027186372.1, read on the forward strand.
GCATATGAATGAAGCATCTTCCCAAGCATCCTTCTCCAGGGATACAAGACTGGAGCTAAACTCAGTGAGTACAATACAGGGAGGCAGGAATACGTTGGAGCTGATCACAGTGTTCAGTGTCCCTGACTTCCTTAATTCAGATGTCTGCTATACAGAGCCAGAGTTAGCCCAGGATGCCAGGGTTAGGCCTTGAATTGGGTTGGAGGGAGTGAAGGGAGGACACAAGTCTTCCCCCACTGGGAAAGTCAGCTTCTGGTCCGCTTGGTCTCCTTTCACCTGACCTGGGCTGCCACCCCACCCTTCCTGTGATCCTGTGGCCATAAGGGGCCTAGGCAGCACAAACTGTGCTCCCAGCTCTTCCCCCACCACATAGTTGCCCAGCCTGGGGACCCCAGGCAGGAACTATAGGCAAGGTTTATCCTGGGAAATCAACAACAAATGTGGCTTTCTACTAGCTCTGCTGGCTTCACTGGCCGTTGCTCAGGTGCAGCCCTATTCTCCTTACAGCATCATCTTCCTCTGGACGTTATTACAATTAAACCTTTGGTAAAAAGATGACTGAAATTAGAAACAGAGGAACTGAGTTTAAATCCAGCCTGCTGCTTACTACTTTGGGCAAGTCACTTTCCCAAAGACTTTTCCAAGTCTCACTTTTCTCACCTGCATATAATAATGAGTTGCTGAGGGGCGGCCAGGTAGCACAGCAAGTAAGAGCACCGGCCCCAGTGCCAGGATGACCTAGTGATCAAATCCGGGCTCAGACACTTAGAACCCACCCAGAAACACCTGGCCGTGTAACATTGAGCAAGTTACTTAACCCCAATTGCTTAAAAAAATTAAAATAAAAATAAAAAAATAATGAGTTGCTAAAAGCATCAATTTCACTTTAATTTTCATTAAATACCAAAAGAACAAAAGAAGAAGGTGGAAAGACTATGTTATCACAAAGGACCAGGTCACAGAAATTTGGTGAGAATTTTATTTTGTTTTACATTTGAAATGACTTACTATTAACTTAATATCATATCCAAAGAATTAAGCATGATTTGTAATTATTTACAGTTAAATTAAATAATTCATATATATTCAAGGTGATTTTCTAAAGTACTATTATTAGATACTATTTGCAAAAGCAGAATAATGTTTTCTTTTGGAAGATATTCCTCTTTAATCAATCAACAAACCTTTATCAAGCACCTACTATATGCTTTTGTGTACCTATTATTTATACATTTAAACTATGCCAAGTACCAAAGATAAGAAAAGAGATAAAAGATAGTCCCTGTCCTCAAGGAGCTCACAATCTAATGGGGGAGGCAACAAACAACTGTTTTTTAAATAATATTTATTTTTTCCAACTAAAATTTTTAACATTCTTTTTTTTTTTTTGCTTTTTGGAGGGCAATTAGGGTTAAGTGACTTGCCCAAAGTCTCACAGCTAGTAAGTGTGTTAAGTGTCTGAGGCCACATTTGAACTCAGGTCCTCCTGACTCCAGGGCTGGTGCTCTATTCACTGCACCACCTACCCAGCCCTTAACATTCATTTTTTAAAAATTTTGAGTTCCAAATTTTCTCCCTTCCTCACCTGCTCCTTTTGTAAGACGGTAAGCAGTTTGATGCAGGTTATCTATGTGTACTCATGTAAAACATAGAAAATATGCCTTTTTTCAAAACTATGTTGTGATTGTTTTTTTAAAATTGTTTTGTTGATGCTGCTTTTTTTTTCATATCTATTACTGCCCAACAAACTTTCTCTCCCTTACCCTTAAGGAAAAGTCCTTCTCTAGAGTCAAGCAAAAAAAAAAAATCAAGATATTTGCCAGTTCTGATAATATTTATCTAGTTTGGTGCCTCAGGTCCAAGACTTTTTTGTGCCATGGACCCTTTTAGCAGTCTGGTGAAGCCTTTGGAACCCCTCCTCAGAATAATGTTTTTAAGCACATAAAATAAAATTCATTAAAAAGAAGCCAATTACATTGAAATGTTATTATAAAACTATTTTTTTAAACTAGGTTCATCTAATTGACATGATGACCAGCCACAATTCCAAAGGACTCATGATGAAACATGCCATGGCACCTCCATGCCATTCACTGATAGACTCAGTGCAGATTAAAACATATTTCCTTCTCTTTTTTTGGACATGGCTAATGTAAGAATTTGTTTTGCATGACTACATAGCTGTAACAAGTTTGGGGGAGAGGGCTTTTTTGTTTCGTTTTATTTTGGTTTTGCCTTCTCAGTATATGGGAGGAGGGAAGGAAAGAATACAGAGCTGAAAGTAAAATAAAATTGAATATTGAAAAACAAGTTCTCAGCCCCCAAGAACTCGGCATCTTTTCAAACAAGTCTTTCCATATTTCTCTGAACCCATTATATTCTACATTTCTTATGGAGTAGAAAAATTCCATAGCATTCATACACCTCAGTTTGCTCAGCCATTCTCCAATTGATGACTACCTATGTTGTTACCAATACTTTGCAATAGCAAAAAGTATTGCTATGATAGTTCTTGTACATTTGAGTCCTTTTTCTCTGTGCATGACCCCCTGGGAAAGGTACTGTGACCTTTTGGGATATAGTTCCAAGTTCTCTTCCAAAATGGCTGAATCAATATACAGTTCTACCATCAGAGTGCCTGCCTTCCTAAAGTCCCTTCAACAATTGTCATTTTTCTTTTTGTCATCTTTGTAATCTGGTTGGTTTGAGGTAGTATTTTAGAGTTGTTTTAATTTACATTTTTCTTATTAGTAGTTATTTAGAGAATTTTTTTCATAAGGTTGTTGATAATTGACATTTCTTCTTTTGAAAACTGCCTGTTTGGGGCGGCCAGGTAGCACAGCGAGTAAGAGCACCAGCTCCAGTGTCAGGATGACCCGGAGATCGAATCCCGGGCTCAGACACTTAGCAACCACCCAGAAACACCTGGCCATGTAACCTTGAGCAAGTTACTTAACCCCAATTGCTTAGGGGTGGCCAGGTGGCTCAGCGAGTAAGAGCACTGGCTCCAGTGTCGGGATGACCTGGATCAAATCCGGGCTCAGATACTCAGCACCACACCCAGAAATAACTGGCCGTGTAACCTTGAGCAAGTTACTTAACCCCGATTGCTTTAAAAAAGAAAAAAGAAAACTGCCTGTTCATATCTTTTGACTATTTGTGGTCACATAACTTTTGTTCTTATATATTTGAATGAGTGCCTTATATATATCTTGCACATTAGACTTTTATCAGAGAAATTTTCTGTGAAAAAATTTTCCAAGTGAATTGTTTCCCTCTGACTCTAACTGCATCTTTTTTTTTAGTCTATTCAAGTAAATGTAATCTATAATGTACATGTATGTACCCTGAAGGGATGGGGGCTGAGCCATTTTTATAAACCTGTGAATTACAGTTGATAATCTTCAAACTTTTTACCTTAGATTAGATAAGATTGATCTGATTTCCAAGACTCCAGGAAATTAGAAGGTGAAGAGAACCAGGACAGTCTGTTCTTGCTTGCATAGAGATAGAGGTCTAGGCAGACAGCTCACATCCATGCATGTGCAAAAGGAACTGAAGGGAACCTGGGAGCTAGATTTTAGAGCACCACCTGTTAGCTTATACAGAGATCATATTTTAAATGCAATTTTTGTTCACCAACCTGCCTTTCCAAATCGTGTACTTCAGGGTAAAATGAGGGGGTGGGATTTATCCTTTTAGCAATAAAAGGATTTTTATTCCATAAGCCTAAACTTTTAGATTTCTTTCATCCTCTGGTGCTCACAGAAATCTTGATCTTTCCTAAAAACACATTTCTTAGCAACCTCTCTAAGGCTAGCTAGTTCTTATACCCTCTGGTACATAGGGCAAGGAGGAAGAGTTGAGAGACTTCCACTTTCAGATCTTCCCTCTGCCACCACCACTTAGCAACCAACTTTCCTTCCTTAAAGTTTGTTCACAGATGTCCAAATTCTTGTTGTTGTCATCTATGGCCCTCCTGGTCACTCTCTATCCTCCCTAATAAGTTCAGTACCTCATACTCTTCTCTACCCCTACACCTTTGACTATCTGACCTTAACCTACGCAGCTCCTAAGACCTCTATCTCTAATCTCCCTCAATGACACACAGGAATGGTCATACCTTAGAACATCCTGGTGTATCATTCTCATACCACACACTCCTCTCTCCAAACTCAACTAAATTTATCCCAGATGGACTTCCTAGTTATGGCTCTAGTCCTGGGAGTGGAGATAGGAATCTCTGGAAAACTATGAGCCACAATCATAGGCTGATGTTCATAAACACCCTCATGTACCCCAAAAACCACACAACAGGACCAACCGCCACAGGAACTGCATCAAGCCTCTACCTGCCAGCATCAGACGCTCCCCTCCATCTCACCATACGATCTTACTTGGTATAGGCTGATTTAATCACGTATGTACCAGCCCCCTTCTTGCTATCTGGTTCCCCTGAATACATTGGCAAAAGTGGCAGTGTATCAGTGATGTAGTGGCATCATCATCTGTACCCCATAATACCCTATTCTCCCCAATATACTAGCACCATGACCGTTCAGAAGGTGACTCATTGTAGGCCCAGTGGCTAGGCTTCAGTCTTAGGTCATTATGAAGGTCAAATTTAGCAATAGGAGGGATTCATCCTAAACCTCACATATAAAGCAATCCCACGATATATCATCTAGATAATTCTCACAATTATAGCGTCGAGACAGATGATGCATCCCTGCAGAAGAGACAGCAATACTCTCACCAAATTAAAGGTTTTTGTTTATGAAATTTAAATTTCTGAATAATGATTGATGGCACTGGTGAGAAGCACATCTTTAACAACCACAAAAAGGGATCAAGATGTTGTAGTCTTTGGTGAAGAAAGGATAGGACAGATTGGGATGTCACAGACTGTCAGGAGCCTACCTGAAGTCCATTCAGGGACTTCTACTTGTTTACTTCAAGGTAGACCCAAGTCTTCTATATAAGAATATGAAGAAACTGACTGATATGGAACTCTCAATGTGTACCAGAGTAACCACTTGAATCCAGGAGCCCTTAGATTTTATAGTGGAAGCCATGCTCAATTATATTGGAGGTGAGTTACATTGCTGGCTATGGCCAGCCTTTAGCAGAAACCCTCCTTTATCACCTCAGAAATGGGTATGTTATTATTATTATCATCACAGTAACATAAGAGATGAGTAGCCTTTTAACATAACAAAAACTCATCGCCACAGAAACTACATCTCATCTTAGAGTCACACTGCAACCTTTGCAGTAACTAACTCAAACACTAAAGAATTCACAGGCTGCAATACTACAATATTGCACCATCCCTCCTCTGGAGTACATATTCAACAGGCTTTCAAGGGTAAAGAATGTTGGAAGTTCTTCATAGCAGGCTGGCCAAATGCCAACTTTATGTCACTGCTGTTCATGGATGAATGTGCATTGTGGCAAGAGGGGACCGAAAGTAGAAATTGCATATGAAGCTGAACTTTCTAATCAACTCCATTTTGAAAACATCCTGATGCAACTGGTATGGTGATGTTGACTCATAAGATTAACCCTGTTAACCCAGAGTGATGGTGAGTGTGCAGGCAGAGAGGTTAAAGAAATTCTGCACTATATCACAATTTGTAGGTGAGGATTCTCTGTCTACAAAGTGGGGGGGGGGGAATCTAGCCTAAAGCTAATTAAGCAATCAACGGACAATTATTCAGTATTTATTGTTGGCACAGTCCTATACTAGATGCCAAAGGAAAGAGATGAAATGGCACATGCCCTGAGGAAATGTACAGTCAGGCTATAATAATAGCTGTCATTTATTTAAAACTTGGGGTTTTAAAAGTGTTTTATATACATTATTGCATTTGACTCTCAGAATATCTCCATAAGATAGGTAGAATAGATGTCACTACATTTTATAGGTAAAAGAAACCAGGGCCAAATACTTTGATCTATCAAGTATAGACCAAAGAGCTTGACTTCAATTCCTAGAAAATTCTACCATATATTATTGAGTGATTACTGAGAGAATAAAAAAAAAGAAGTTAGTGATCACAAAGGCCAGCATGGCCCTGCCTTCCCTGCTCCAAAAAAGGAAATTTAAAAAAAAAAAGGAAATATACTTAGTCTAGGAATAAATAATATTCATTGGAAAGCCAGGAAGGTTTTCATTACATTTATTTTACATTTATTCTTTTTTTTTTCTTTTTGGAGGGCAATTGGGGTTAAGTGACTTGCCCAAGGTCACTCAGCTAGTTTGTGTTAACTGTCTGAGGTCAGATTTGAACTCAGGTCTTCCTGACTCCAGGGCAGGTACTCACTGCAACACCTAGCCGCCCATACATTTATTCTTTCCGAATAAACGAGTAACTCCCTTAATGGAGTACACCGACTCAGACAAATAGGAGCCCTTTTATGCAGCTTCAATTAGAATTTCCCATCTTGCTCTCCATGGGTTAGGTCCAACCTCTGGAACTGCTCGTTACACCCCTCGTCAAACATGTGTACAAGCCCCTAGCCTCCTATCTGATCAGAAGCCTGGCCCTGCTAGATCACAGCTCTGATTAGAACCAGTCACCTCTGATCCACATTCTGCTGCTACTCAAAGATGGGAGCACTTTTAATTATGTGGAAACAAAATTCCTCCCATCGGTTCCCACAAAGGTAAAATCAGGAAAAATGCTATAACTGTAGTTTTTTAAGAACATTTGATAAAGTCTCTCACACCTATCAGATCTGCAGATGACACAGGGTTCAAAAGGGTAGGCAACATACTGAATGACAGTCAAGATTTGGGAAGATCTTGACATTCTCAAACATTGGACCAAATATAGTAACACAAAATTTAATAGGGATAAATTTGAAGGCTTACACTTGAATTCCAAAAATCAACTTCTTGAGGGCAAGATTAAGAAAGCATCACAAGATGAACAGGAAACAGCTCCTCTGCACAAGATATGTTAGTACATAGGTGTGAATGAAAATGCTTTTATGTGCAAAATACTGGTATAACAAACATGAAAGAAAAAGTCTTTGCCCTCAACGCTCTTACATTTTAATAGAGGCAAACAATACATGTGAGCGAGTGGTGCCCAAAGGAGATTTGTTTAAATTTGAAAAATCAAAGAAGTAACGAGGGAAGCCATGGGAGACTACATAGACGTATCCTTTCATGCTGGAATGGCAATATTTATGATTCCAGACCTGGAGGCAGGTTGTGGTGCAGGAAGCATGTATAACAAAAGGAAAAGTGATAGCCAGGATACAAAGTGAAGAACAATGGGAGCCAGTTATACGAGGCAGTCACTGATCTGCTAATTAATTTATGAAATTATGAAATGGGACAGACAGTTCTTTGGATACTTACCGGGAGAGACCACAATGGCAACAGGAATTGAGGCTGCAATCACACTTCAATAAGGCACAGTTGGTGCAAACAGACACAGAAAGTAGAGAGACAAGTGGCAGAAAGGGGTACTGAGGCAGACTGCATGGGAACAGGGACTGAGTTGGTGAAGGAAGACAGGCACTGTAGGGAAGAGGATGGGGAAGGGTGGAGGCAGAGTGTCACCTGGATTAGAACTGGGAGCATGGACCTGGAGAGTGCTGGGGGGCAGGAGTTTGAGGTCTCATTTTTATAAGTTTTTTTGGGAAACAGACTAACTCTCATCTGTGCCACCTTGGGATTAGTTCATTAACATATCCAAATCACCTCAAAGTTGTCAGCAAAACTTTCACGTTAACAAAGCATCTAGGTAGCACAGTTAATAGAGCATTGGCCTGGAGTCAGGAGGTCCTGAGTTCAAACTCGGCCTCAGACACTTAACACAAAAACTAGCTGTGTGACCTTGGGCAAGTCACTTAACCCCAATTTGTCTTCCAAAAACCAAAAAAATACAATAACTTTCAAGTTGACATGCCATCTCAAAGTTATCAGTACCATCTAACGATCTGCTGATTTTACTGATGGTGTCTGGAATGTATCTAAAATTTATACATCATGGGACCTAAAGGCCCTGACAGTAAGACCCCTGACTTAGCACATATTTTCAAGATGTGATTTTTAGTGTGTGGTTTTAATATGTGATACGATTTGTAAATTATGCTCCTTTGGTCTTTGGGACAGTCTGTGCATGACTTCTGGGTTTCCTTTTTCAATCTTCCCACTATTGCCACTTCATACTGTCTCCTTATAAACTCAATATACTGACTAGAAGTTGGGAGGGGCGAGGTACCAGAACAAGATACAGTTTTGACACATTGATCAGTCAGGATAGTACAAGCCCCCAGGCTGGTACTCTGGTCCAGAAGGCAGGCAGAGTAGAGGGTGAAATGATGACCAGGTTTTTAAGTGAGGCATGGCTGGGTCCAGCTAGATATCATGAGCCATGTAGCTCCATACAAGTCAACAGTAAAATAAGGCAGCTAAGTAAGTATAATTTAGGCCACACTAAAAGAGGCATCTGTCCAAGACTAGGGAAGTGGTGGCCTCATTGAACTCTGGCTGATAATACCCAAAGCCTTACAGATTCAGAAGGACATGGAAAAGCTGGAGAAAAGGCAGCCAGGATAGAGAAGAGCCTTGAGCTCATGCCATCTAAGAATTAGTTGGAGAAGCTAGAGAGTTTTAACTTTAAGAAGTGATGATATAGGAGGGGCATGGTGGCTGTCTTCAAGTATATGAAGGGGTGTAACTTTGTTGTTCAGTCTTTTTTTTTAATCATTCCAAGTTTTGTGACCCTATTTGGGGTTTTCTTGGCAAAGATACTGGACCAGTTTGCCATTTCCTTCTCCAGTTCATTTTATAGATGAGTCAAACAAGGTTTGGGTCACCTAGCTACTAAATGTCTGAGGCCAGATTTGAATTCAAGGAAGATGAGTCTTCCTGATTCCAGGCTCAGCACTCTATCTACTGCACCATCTAGCTGCCCTTGACTTTGTTCTCCTTGGTACCTGAGAAGATTAGAAGCAATGGGTAGGAGATACAGAGGCAAATTTAGGCTTGACATGAGGAAAAACTTCCAAGTGTTTAGATTTGTCCCCAGGTGAAATTATCTGTCTTAAGATAATGAGTTCTCCTTCATCTGTAAGTCTTTAAGGAAAGGATGGATGATTACTTGTGTGATATGTTGTATAACAAAGGATTCTTATTAAGGTGTGATGGACTACACATCTTCAGAGGCCTCTTCCAACTCTGAGTTCATTATTTTGTGGAAAAATCCAAATGAGTTACCTAAAGGGCTCAGAGCAAGTCATTGTCAGAGCTAGAAGTAGGCAGGTGCCCTGACTCCCTATGTAGGAAGGCATTTTCCACTATGACTCCTAACCCCCTTTGGGTATTCTCCAAAGTTCTGTCCTAAGCTCTCTTTCTCTCCTTCTCTTGGTGACCGCATCAGCTCCTATACTGATGACTCACAGATCTACATATCCAGCCCCAGGGTCTCCCCCAATCTGCAGTCCTGCATCACCAATTGCCTAGATGACATTTCAAACTGAATAGTTCAAAGATTTCTCCAACTCAACATGTCAAAAACTAAGTTCATTACCTTTCTCCCATCCCATCCCCAAACCTGACGTCTATCAAACCCCTATTTTTGTCAAAGGTACTGCCATCCTTCCAGGTTCTTGATCTTCACATTTTCCCTGATTCCTCACTCTTCTTTATACCATGTGTCTAGTTGCCAAATCTTGTCATTTCTCCCTCTATAATCTCTCTTGAGGTCTCCCTGCTTCAAGTTTCTGCCCCTCCAGGGCACGCTATTACTATTGCTAAAGTAAGTTTCCTTAAGTACAGATCTGACCATATGCTTAGCCTTCTCAATCTATTGAGATTGAGTGGTTTCCTATTGCCTCCAGGATCAAATATAAATTCCTCTGTTTAGTTTTTAAAGCCCTTAACAGCCTGGCCTCAAGTTGTCTTTCCAGCCCCCTCCTATATTCTATGATTCAGTCAAACTACTCTTCTATTTCTCATGTATGACAATCTCTTTCCTCAGTGCCTTTGCACTAAGCTCTCTACATGCCAGGAATGCACTCCCTTCTCACCTCCACCTCTTACATTTCCTCTATTGCTTCAGAATGCAGCTCAAGTACCACTTATGTGACGCCTTTCCTCATTTCTCCAAACTACTAGTAGCCTCCTTCACAAACCACCTTTTATCTCTTTTCTATGTATTTATTTCCTTTATATTGATTCTATGTATGTGTGTATGTATATGTACATGTATATATGTGTGTGTATGTGTGTATATATATGAACTCTAGCCACTGCCTCCTCTCATTAGGGGTATATGTATATGTATGTATGTATATATATATATATATGTAATAATCTCCCCTGCTAGAATATAAGCTCCTTGTGAGGAGGATTGTTCCATTCTCATACTTTTATCTGCAATGTCTGATACAATGCCTGGCACACAATAGGAACTTAATAAATGCTTGATGATTGACAGTGTTCTGAAACAAAGGATATATAGGACACATGAAATGACTCAAGTACATGTGCAGAGCAGCAGATATTAGGTACTAAAAATATTGTACATCAAGATACAGCTAAAATCTTTAGAAATGACTAGCACACCCTGTACCATTTTGGTGAAGTAGGAAGACCTAGTCTAGAGATGACTGAGGAAAGGAGGGATAATAGATTGTAGGACAGTTCTGAGAAAAAGTCCAAAAGAGATGAAATTTCCACTAACTCCAATTAGTCACCTGGAATTCTGGAATATGCTTCATTCTCCATTATCCTGGAAAGGATTACTCATTTTCATGAATGATTGCTTATGGCAAATTTTGAACCCTAGCCACTGCCTCCTGTCATTAGGGGTTATTTGGTCAGGAAACATAGTGCAAAGAAAAACCTAGAACAAAATTTAGGAGGAGGGAGGACAATGAAAAGAGATGAGATGAGAGAGAGACACAGATGGAGAGGAGAGCAAAAGAGAGGGGAAGACAGGAGGGAAGGGGAAGGGAGAGGAGTAGAGAAGAGAGGAAGAAAAGAAGGAATGGAGAGGAGAGGGGAGGGGAGGAGAAGGGAGGGAAAGGTAGGAGAGAAGAGAGGAGAGATCTTAAAATGTAATTCAAAGCCAAAGTGAACATATTTTGGGATTCTCCTCTATTTCTAAATATTCATGAGGCTGCTTCCTTTGGTTAAGTGCAAAGCTGTAATTATATTCCTGAGAGACTTCTGGCAGAGCTATCAGTGAGAGATTTGCTTCCTGAGACCTAACAGCACAAAATTATTCCTGATGCACTAACCAGGCTGCTCCAAGGCACAAGGCAATGAAAACACTGAAAATCCCATAGCTCAGTTAGTCTCCTCCATCTCAAAGGCTAGATGACTCTATGTAGGGTATAACTACTTTTCTGAGTGGCTCAGAGCTTGCAAACTAGTGACTCATTGCCCCATCTCCTTAGCCATTGCTCCCCATCAGCTTGAGCCTTCAGTCTTTTCCTCCCCAGCCAGACTGGCTTTCCAGCCAGCGTGTATTGTTGTTACATCTCTAGCAAAGCTAATGCAAAGCTATTTTAATTGGAAGAGGTCTTGTTCTAATTGGAGGAGCCTGTGGTTAATCTTAGGGGTTACTGAGCACATAGCTTCCAGGCTAGGTTCTGCTGGGTGATTCACCAGTGTCAAAGGTGCTAAATATATTTGTTATTATTAATTACTGGTTTGGAGGTTTCCATGGGTGGAGTGAAGAAACTCCATCAAATTCCAATTCCAAGCTGCATCAAAAGTGCTTCAATTCAAAATGCTTCTTGGTTCCCCCCAAAATGAGAAGAGAACTGCTTTGTCTATATCTCATTTCCTGCATCTTGCCATTAACTCCTTTTGGGTTAAGGCATTGAAGTCTCCAATTAAAATTATAGTTTCATATCTGGGGGAAGTAACACCTTATGGCCTCAGGGTGAGGGGATTAAAGGCTATGAAAAACAGGAAATGGGTAAAGCAATGGTCAAAATAATTCTTTTAAGTAGAACTTTCATGTAAATACATTCTCCTTTTTCAGGAACAACAAAAATCAAATCAAAGGCAGGAAAAATTAGATTAAGAGCAGATGTGATGCAACTAATCATGAATTCAATCCTATGACTTAGTATAGTATGCACAAATGAGGTAAAATCTTATAGGCTCATGGCACAGATGAGTTGTGTCATTGTATTGTTTGCTGCTAGAGACAGCTAGGTGGCTCAGTGGATAGAACACTGGGCCTGAAGTGAGGAAGGCCTGTTCAAATCTAGCCTCAGATACTTCCTAGCTATATGACCCTGGGCAACTCACTTACCCTGCTTGCCTTAATCCAGTGGAGAAGGAAATGGTAAACCACTTCTTCAATATCTTTGCCAAGAAAACCCCATGAATAATATTGGTGTACAATGTTCACAGGGTCATAAAGAATCAAACACATCTTGACGAACAAAAAATGTCCATTGCATTTGAATGTGAAGTGTGTAAACTTAAAATTACCTTTAGAATCAAATAGAAACTCCTTTAGCAGTTTATAACCTAGCCCCTTCCTTAATTTCCAGTTGTCTTTCACATTACTACCCTCTATGCACTCTACAATCTAGCCATACTGACCTAACTTGTAACTCACACAAGATATTCCATCTCTGTTCTGCATGCCTGGAATGTTCCCCCTCTGTGCCTCTCTTTCAGTAGAATCCGTGGCTTCCTACACAGGACAGCTCAAGTACCACCTTCTGTAGAAGATCTTCCCTAGTCACCTCAGATGCTAGTGCTTTGTCCTTCAAGGTTACCTCTCCATGCATCTGGCATCTAGTATAAATATGTATATGTATATAATCACCTGAAATCTAACAAACTGAAACATCTTAAGAGTATACATGGATAATATGTTCATATGAGAATTCTTCCAGAAAAAAAATTAGATACTTCTAATAAGAACAAACTTTTATAAAAAAAAAAACAAAACAGCCTTATCTGTGACATCAAGAGGATCAGCTGCATTTCATGAGGATGCTTAGATAATTGCTAAGTATGAAAAGCCTCATTCGAGAGGAGAACCACTGATGCTACCGTAGCTATTGATAGAGTCAAAAGATGCCTGCAGAACCATATGCAAAAAGGTTTCAAATGATTCCACTTGCAGATAATACACTGGGAACAGATAACATGTCCAGGTGCCTAGCATAATGTCTGATTCATAATAGGTGCTGAATAGATACCTGTTGATTGATTTGTTGAGGAAGATTGCCCATATGTCTGAAGATCTCACAAGATCAGTTGAGAAACTAAAATCTTCTTATTTTGCATTGCAAGAGGATGAAGCAACAGATGCTCATTTGATTAACTATGTACAGTGTGATCTTGAAACTGAAGTTAGAAAGATTCGTTGCTTTGAAAATACATTGATCACAATGCTATATTAAGAGAAATTTTCAATATGATCAATGGATTTTTAAAATTAAATTGATACAATGTAGGAGAATTGTATTGGATTTTACACTGATGGAAGTAAATTGATGTCAGAACAAAATGCAGATTAAAAACACTAGTTTCAACTGTTGCCCCTTGTGCCATTTAGACACATGGAAAACACTTCTTTTGTTTCATTTTATCGCAGTATCCTTGCAGTCTATTCTTTTCTATGTCTCTGGTTCAAGGTAAATTTTAGTGATTGTTGAATTCTGTTTACTCATATTGCCCACCTTGGTTCCTAGGTTGTGACTTTGTACCAGTCAGACTCTGCCTTCAGCTATTCTCTTGGGTAGAGCAATTTCAGCCCTACTTGGTCTCAACCTGGGTTACCAGGTTCTCTGTGCTGAACTCCAATTCCCAGTGTTTCTGGGTTCAGAGTAGCAACAGATTTCATGCCCCCTGGATCTTTGGGGTTTATAGCATTAGATCTTTAGGTTCTCCTACCTATGGCATCAAACACCAAAGTGATTCAGACTTCTGGGGCCCCTGAGGTTTTCTAGCCTATACACTATTGTTCTGGAATGATTGCTATGGCTACCCACTGCTTCCAAGGTCCAAGTGCTTTGGGTTTCTTATTACCTTTGAGCATCCCCATAGATCCCTTCACTCTTCCTGCCTCTAGAAACACACTAGAGTGTGCTGGAGTGAGATCAAACCAGATTGCAAAGAGTTACTTGTTACATTTCCAAAAGGAGTATTTACACCTTGGAAATTAGTGAATGCTATTTGCTAATAGCTTGGTTTATAGTTTTTTTTATTGTCTAGACTTAAGAAAGTAATAGAGAAAAATGTTAATAATGCATATTAAACTTAAGAATGTCATGTATACATTTTTTCCCCTAGAGAGTAGATTGTCAAATATTTATTAGCATGCTACTACTCTGGACTATCTCTGGTTCAGGTTCACAGACACCTATGTTATTAGTCTTCCTTGGCACTTCCTTTTCTGACCGACGCCCTTTGCTATTACCCATTTTTATTGCCTTATTGTGAAATTCTGGGCTGCATGAAGGTACTTACTATAATTTCTTGTTAGACTTTTTATTGTTATGAAGTCAATCATGAGCAGCTTTCCTGAGGACTACTTCTATGAATAACTTTAAGGACCTAATCTCATAGTATAGTGAAAGCTTTATTTATTCAGCAATAAACGAAAGCAAGACATTCAAAAAAATAAAGCACAACATTGGCAACAATATAACATAACAATTTATTACTAGGTGACCACATAGTCTTAAACAAAACATATCATTCAGTAAGTCACAATCTCCTTAATCAATACACAGCATCAGAACAAAGTCTTCTTTCATCTTGACTAGCTTCCAATCATCCTTAAGTCAATCATCCTTAAGGGGTAGCAGAAAGTATAAACACTATCCACCCCTAGGTCAGGTAAGTCACAATCTCATCAGTCAATACAGAGTACCCAAGTAAAGTCTTCTTTCATCTTGACTCAAGGCTGGCTTCCAAACCCTTCAGCTCCTCGTCCATGACTGACCACTCCCAACTCTTGCCTGGATTCACATGTAGGCAGCTCTTCACTCCTAATCTGTATCTCAGCTCACAGGGACTGATCTACTCAAAGCCCTTTGTAGTTTCTGTTTCTAGGAAGACAAAGCTTAACAGAGCTACAACAATATTTACATACATTAAGCTTAACAGAGCTACAATGATATTTATACAAACATTACCAGCACTATCATCTCAATTTCTGCCTGAGAAAATAACACAAATCAACAGATAAGGCTTCTGTCTGAGAAATCAAACACAAACCACCAGTAAAGTTCTCTTTTAGGACTTCTGTAACAGTAATAAAGTTCTCTTTCAGGATTTCTGTGAAAACAGTCAAGTTCTCTTTCAAAAGACAGAAGGTTTCTGTCTGACAAAGTAACATCAACACAGACAGAACAACAGAGAGAGTGTTGACATCACAAATATTCTCTCTCTTAGCTTTGCTTGTTCCTAGCTCTGCTCAAGCTTCTCTCTGCTCTGTTCCTTCCTGTTCCACTCTTTCAGCAAGATCTTCCCACTGTTGGGCTCCAGATGATTACATTAGGCCTACTAAGGGCAGGCAAGGTCTTCAAACTCCTTTAGGCCTATTAAGGGGAACACAACCGTCTACTGTTTCCAACAGAAACTTTAGATACAATAAAAGGTGAGGTTCAAAGCCACCTGAATAGCTGAAATAAGCAGCAAAGTACTACTTTGCTTGCCATTACAATTGTCACCTATTCTACTGTTATTTTTTTTGTTTTTTGTCTGAGTAGGTATGTGAGAGCTGAGCTACTTGCTTTCATTCATGAAGCTGTCTTCACTGAAAGTCCAAAAAGGATTAATTAAACACTTACTATGTGTCAGGAAATATGTTCTGCATTGGGAATACAAATTTAAAAATGACAGTCCTTGATCTCAAGAGACTTAGTATCTATCAGGTGACATTGTGCTGATTATATCAAACCCTAGATGCCTTCTAAATGGTGTTTATAATTAATCTAGACTGTGAGTTCTGCCTAACTATCCATAAAGGAAAAAATGAATAGATGAAGAATACCTTTTCTCTTGATTATGATATGCAGTTGCATAGAAAGCCCATAGAGCTGATCCAAAATTACATATATCTTAAATAGTCAGTGTACATAAATGATGAACTAATCCTAGAATGAAATAGGAGGAACTGAGTGGACTGAATTGAATTTAGGAAGTTTTGTAATATTGATATTACATGTTATGAGTAATAGATTGTATAATATATATAAAATATAATAGTAATAAATTGATGAATTAAAGCTTAAGGTCACTCAAAGGTCAATGGAGAAATATATGTTAGCTATGGGTAGAGCACATTATCAATTAAGATTTGTGTAGGAAAAGTAGCATAAAATATATCATCAGAAATGTATGACCAGACAAGGAGATGAACTGATCATGTAGTGAGAAAAAGGGATAGCCAATGGATGGCCTATGTACTCCAATGATACCCATAAATGTCAAAAACCTGTATAGAAGTGATAACCATACAATATCAAATAACCACACAATTTCTGTATAGAAAGGTATCCTACACATTGCTTGGGGGGAGATAAGGTTAGTAAAAATAAAGATGCTATTTTTTTTTCCATCAAAGTTCATATGCCTTCAGAAAGTTACCCATGGATCCCAGGTTGAGAACCCTGCTATGATTGGTGAGGCCCACCAAGTGCTATTGTTTGTGGAAGACATTATCCAAATTGCATCAAGTACCAGAATATTATAAGAGCTCCTCAAAAAAAATCACAACTTTTCAAAAAAGATCAGCCTAGGAGCAGCTAGGTGGTACAGTGAATAGAACAGCAACCCTGGAATCAGGAGGACCTGAGCTCAAATCCAGCCTCAGACACTTGGCACATTTACTAGCTGTGTGACCTCGGGCAGGTCATTTAATTCCAATTGCCTTGCCTTTCCCCCTCCAAACATATAAACAAACAAACAAAAAGATTGACCTAATACTACATACAGGAAAATATACATGATCCCTATTGCATGTAGTAGACACAGTATGTTTGTTGATTGAGTTATTAATAAATGAATTTCTGCTCACTAGATTGATCAGCTGTTATATTTGTTTCTTATGTTTAGTTCTTTGCATAAAATAGGGTTTACTGATTTAAGTACAAAGTATCATTATATAGGTGTTTATTGAATATAAAATATTGCTATGTTCAAAACAGCATTATCTAGATTAGTTACCCAAGTATGTGTTATCTTTCTTCAGCTTAAGATGAATGCAATAGGGATAGTGATTGGTAAATGAGATAGCTTCTCTGAGATTTATGGCTGGACCTTTGCCTCTTCCCTATCATCTTACTCTGATATATTTTCTTTCAATTTTGTCTTTCCACTTATGAAAAGAAGTTGGAGCATGTTTTCTAAAGCAGATGTTAAAAAGCCTCATGGTACACTCAAGTTTTAAAACTAAGGATCTGAAAGCAAAAGGGATGTTCATTAGAAAAATTATGGTATAGGAATAGAGCACAATATTATTGTGCAGTAAGAATTGGCAAGTGTGAAGAAACATGAGATTTGTATGAACAAATATTTGTATGAACAGAATGAGCAGAACCAGAAGAACGATGTACACAGTAACTGAAACAATGTAAATAAAAACCTCACAAAAAGGAAATAAAACTCTGAGTGCTGAGAAAAAAGCAATAAAAGTTCTAGATAATAGTTAATAAAAACAACCTGGTCCTTCACGGGGAAGTGGGCAACTTACTATTAAGACAAAACATTATAATACATTGTTAGATCCTGCCCCTTTTGCTATGTTGTTGCTTAATTTTTTTTTTCACAAGGGTGTACAGTTTGGAGTGAAGAGTGGAGGGGTTAAAATGACTGTGATGCAAATGAAAAAAAAAGCATCAATAAAACAAAATTAGGTATTGGCCTATTGTAGTTTTATTCTTTTTTTTTTTTGTGCTTTTTGGAGGGCAATTAGGGTTAAGTGACTTGCCCAAAGTCACATGCCTAGTAAGTGAGTCAGGCGTCTGAGGCTGCATTTGAAGTCAGGTCCTCATGACTCCAGGGCCGGTGCTTTACTCATTGCATCACCTAGCTGCCCCAGTTTTATTCATTTTTACCTAAGTTTTTATTGGTCTTTTTTTTTTACATCACCATAGTTTCCTTCAGTGTTCTTCCCCACTTCCTTTCTCCCAAAGAGCAACCCCATGTAATTAAGTATTTTTTGAAAGTTCAAAGTAAAAGAAAAAGTTGAAAAAAATCAGTATAATTGGTTGATTCATAGAAAAAATATGAAAATAGGTGGACTGTACAATATTTGTAGACCTCCCACCTCTGCAAAGGGTTAGCGTGGGAGTATCTTCTCATATCTTTTGAGTTATACTTGTTCCTTATAATTTGGTGATACCAACTTTTCATTTTATGTGCACATGTGTGTATGTGTGTTTTTTCTATGATAGTAGTCATTGTATATATTGTTTTCTTGGCTCTGCTTACTTACTGTATAAGTTCATGTAGATCTTCCCAAGCTTCTCTGCATTCTTCACATATCATTTTTTCTAACACAGTAATATGCCATTAAACTCACATACCACAATTTATTTAGCCATTTCCCAAGTGATGGCATCTAGTTTGTTCTGATTCTTTGCTAGGGTTCTGCATGAAATATATACACAGAGATATGGACTTCTAGAGCAGGTGTTGTGAGTTAAACCTTGTCACACCTATTTTTTTCCTTAAATGTGCACTTCGCTACAACTCTGTATTTGTGGGAAAGAATGAACTAGGGTTAGGAGAACATTTTGTATTAATTGTGTTTACCATGTTATCTTGTTGTACCTGAAACACGTGCAAGACCCAAGTAGCAATTTAGAAGTAAACCCTTTATTGGCACCATATTGGCTGACAGGGCCCCTCCCCAAATTGCTCAACCCCAACCCCAGGCAAAGCCTCAGCTTTTAAAGGCAACCCACTCGGCCTACAGTTAGGTATTACAGCCAACGTTAGCTATTACATAAGCAGGAACTTGCAGAGGCTAAAATCAGTGATTGTCCAGTACACATTTTGAAACTCCCACTAGCGCCAAGTCTCCCTAGGCAGAGCTAAACACAGCAGGCCACCCACCTCCATGAAGGAGAGCTGGCTGGGGAGGTGGGGGGGAGGGACCCAGAATGGGTCCAGGTACAACATTCCCTACTTCTTATGTGTGTGTGTCAAACCCTTGACACAGCCAGGGCTGAATCATACAGGTCAGTCATTTCTGTTCCCAAGAGCTGGTAGTGGGGATCCCTAACAATTAGCAATTTAACAGAGTTAATAGGGACTTAAC
Source organism: Petaurus breviceps papuanus (assembly GCF_028583685.1). Classification (NCBI taxonomy): domain Eukaryota; kingdom Metazoa; phylum Chordata; class Mammalia; order Diprotodontia; family Petauridae; genus Petaurus; species Petaurus breviceps. The sequence goes on from NW_027186372.1 coordinate 12,605,626, forward strand.
AAATTGTAGAAAATGATTAATGAGGTAGGGTTCTATAATCAGGGCCATAGTCAGGAGGAGGAGTGTTCCAGGTTCAACATTTACCCCACTCCTCATAGACAGAGTGTCATTGACCCTTGACCTTTGACACGGTACATAGGGGTCATATTTTCCCATCGGTCCTCTGGTTGAATTTCTCCAGGAAAGAAGCTGTCTCAGTAAAGGCCAGGTCTGAGGAAAGAGGCCAGTCTTGGGAAAGCTGTCTGTATCTGATGTTGTCTTTTTTAGATCCCCTGGCTCAGAGGAGGGGTAATCTTTAGATGACTGGAGTTCATATGTACAATACGAACAAGCTGTCACAGCCAGCCAGACCTGACAAGAGTTCTCAGAAACATGATTTAATACCAAGAGTACATATAAAGGTCCAGTTTTCTAGCCATGCAAGACTAGGTTCAAACAGTATAAACAAATAGTTCAGTTTTCTTAGCCACACAGGGCTAGGCTCAAGCAATACAATAAGGTTCTCTCACAATTTTTCAAAATAACATGATTACATGAAGTCAGGTACACAATTACATGTCACCAAGATAACCAAGAAAACTTACATACAAACTATACAAGAATCATTATTAACACACAATTTAAAAAGGAGTTCTGCTTTTCTAGTTCTGATCCAGCGGTTACCAGATAATTCTGACAATATAAATTAGCACAATCACTTAGTGATTCGTTTATATTATTAGTTCCATATTTTGAAATTACAGAGAATTTTCAGTTTATTTGTTCTTTGTTATTTCCACCTTTCCTAAATCCTGTAGCTCGTATAGGAATCTTTTAGAATACGAAAATCTTTTTTAAAAAAATGATTTCATCTGCCCTTTGTAAAATGATCAGATAGATGTTTTAATAAAGTAACATTAGCTTCACCCTTACCACTATCTTATACAATCCTTGTGCTAAAATACAAACCTCTGATCTTATTCCCAAACATGCTCAAAGCTAGAATTCACATAATAGAAAATTTTTAAAGCCAATTTTTATACATCTGTATTTAATTCTAGAGGAGTCATCTAAGTCTGATCCCATTGCTCTCCTCAAACTTCACTATCCTGGTCAATTAGGCATCTATTTCATTACATTTTGCCTAACTAATCATCCCCTGCTTTGAAGGATGTTATCTCTATATTTATTCATTTATTGGGCCCTGAATATTACTTCTCAATGAATTTGCTATAGAAGAAAAAGAGGGACAATGTCATAAACCTTGCCAGAAGGAAAACTTCCCTAGCCCTGTTTGGATCCAGGCATGAGTCATTTCTGGTAATCATTTAGATAGCCACCAGGTACTGAAAGCAGTGTTTAAGCATAAATAGGTGGGGGTAGGGGTTCCCTTTTCAGAAAGAAAATACACAATTGGGAAATAAAGTCAGAGAGATCCCACCTGGGCAGTGTCTGAGGTTGTCAACAAATTTTTCCAAGCACAGACATCCATCTTGGGCAGTTTGCAGCCTGCAGCCTCTGCCATCCCATTATTGGCTTTTATGACAATGGATTTCTGTAATCAAGGCTCAGAATAATAGTAAAAATTTACAGTGCCCCAAATTATTAAATAGCGAATAAATATGGATTAGTGTACTTCAGATAGGGCCATCTAAAATTTGATTGAGCTATTAATTACAAAATCAAGTTACAAATCTTTCTGCCTTCCCAAAACTTCCTGATACTCTCCCAAATACTTAACCATCTAAAACTGATATCAACTATCTGGAAACAGGAGAGGCTTGTATAAACCCCATTTGTCCCCAAACCTTCTTATCTTTCCAAATCCCTCGAACCCATTATCCAGTTTATTCAGCTTTCCTTTACAGATTGTAGCAGCAAGCACCCTAGCATACCCAGGGTGGCTGCCAACATAGATTCTTAGATCTTCTTTTCTAAAGGAAAGCAACTCAAAATGGGTTAACAATCTTGATTTATCAAACATATGTCATTTACCTAGTTCTGGAGAAAAAGGTCAGCACCCTGAACTTCAGAGAATACAGAGGTTACAAGCAGACAGAGAAACAATTCAGCAGACAGGCTTCCAACTGTTTGACCATTACATCCATACCTAGTCACAGTTACCACAGAGGGAAGCACCAACATCTGGGTTTTCAAAGCTGGGGGAGCTCAACAGCTGCCCAGAGTCTCATCTGGTCAAATCACACCACACTTCCCAAAGTGAGCCCCAAAGCAAAATCTCACATCAGGGTCTATATAGCCTTCTCCTGGCTCAGAGAATGTCACAACCCTCTTGACCCACTGCCCAATCAAAAAGCATTCCCGAAAACCAAGCCTCCTGCCACAGGCTCCAGGTGCACTTTAGCCTATCAAAGGGCCTAGGGGCAGGGAAGATCTTAAATTCCCATTCTCATAACACAGAATTAACCATAAAACAAGATATTTTCAGGAATCTAAATTATTTACTTATACATTCAATTACAAATGTTAACTTTGTTTATGCCATTAAATAACAACTAATTCAGATTAAAACATCAAGATCTGTTCTGCTTAACAACTTACTGCTTTAGTTTAACAATAATTCAATTGAAAACTTTATAGACTTTCAGAAATTATCATAAAAGACCTTTCAAAACATCTTTTCTAAAAGTATTTCTTTCCTTAAAGATAGCCTAAGGTACTATAAAGAATTCCTAGATATACAAAGTTTAGTTTTAATCAATTTGCATAATTTTCTGACTAGTTTTAATTCTAGATGAAAAATATTAGATTACCCAGTAAGATAACACAAAAAGGGCTCATATTTTTTACTGACTATGCGCTCTGATCATAAAAAATTTGCTATAGGAGGAAAAAAATCAGGGACACATGACATTCCAAATATGACAGGGTAAAATATCCTAAATTCAGATAGAGTCACATTTCTCCAATCATGCCCCAGATATTGATTTAATGCAGACAACTATATCAAGCTCAAATTCAAACTCAAAACAAAATTGTTTATGGTCCCAAGTGCCTTTTATCTTAAACAGCAAATTTCACCAATCACAGTTTAGAACTAGTTTTTATTCTTATGGGCTGCAATCAGCAATAAAGATTTACCAGGTCTCACAAATGTAAGGGATTCCATTTACCATCTTTCCTTCTCAAAACTAAACTTCTCCTAATATAAAAACTAATTGATAGAAATCCCTTCTATTTGTTGTATATGCACTTGCAACTTCTCAGCAATTCAAGTTCATTGTTTAGGACCTACATGACTAAAACAAGCTCCTTTCCCACGTTGAATGACATTGCCTAATAGAGATAGTTTCTAGGGGCTTTTGCAATTTTACATCATAAGGAAAATTGATATGAATTCTAAGCAGGAGAGACTGGGGGAAGGGCTAATAGTGATGCCCCTACTTAGCCAATTCTCATACATGCAGGAGGACTGTTCCGAACTAGCCAGAATAAAGTTTTCACCCAGTCTCCTCCTTTCCTTATACAGTAATCAATTAACAATTTTAGGTTTTAGCATTAAAACAGTAGCCCAAATAACTTAGTTGACAATCTTACAAGTTTAAACAATCTTAACTGAAACTTTCTTTTAAACAAAGACAAACTTGGAAGCTTATGATTTCTCAAATTAAAATACTCCAAAATATTACAGCACATTACAATCCCATTCATCATTTTTTCTATTCCTCTGACAGTATAATTTTCACCTTGCCAATTTTTAGACTTTAGGAGAAACTGTTTGTCTTACAACCTAGATAATACAATTGTTTGCCAGTAACACAATTATTATGTTAAATGAATTATCATTTATCATGGTAAATATCAGCAGTATTATTACTACTTGTTTGTAACCCAATATAACAGCTTTAAATTATCAAATTTTATCACATAAGAATCCAATTCACATGCAATACAAACCAGATTAAAATTGCTGTAGCTTTCTCTGTAATTACAGATAAAGATGTAGATACCTGCTTTTCTAAATAGCAGAGATACACATTATAAGACAGGGCTAGCACAATCCATAAAGAAACAAAGCTGGTTTTACACAATTTTTTTTTCATCTTTTAGTTTCAACAAAATTCAGATAAAAAAATGCCTTATCTAACACCATTCTGACTCACAACGGTCACTCAATTTTTACAGTATAAGAGAATTTTACAATTTAGAGATACCATAAGAACACAATGACATTAATTGCATTACCAAATCATTGCATACAAAAATTATTGATAGAAGATTGGGCTCACCAAGTGCAGAGTCTTTTCTCCTCTTCCCACAGTTGCAGAGCCTGTTTGTGGACCCAGGGGTTTGAAAGGAGAGAGGGTCGGCTGCAGGCCCAGAGGTGTGTGCTTCAGGGTACCCAGGGGCCCAGGGCTGCTGGTTCTAGTTTCTCACTGTATCCTGGGGCTATGAGGAGGAGCTGGGCCCAGTTTGGTCAGAGCTGTATCACAGTGAGAAGGCACCATCGCCCTGGCCTTGTCAAGGGGGTGGAGGAGGTGGAAACTACAGGGAAAAGAATTTTAGTGGATCTTTGAAAGTGAGAGTTTTGAATCTGCCAATCTCAGAGGCTTTTATTTTATTTTATTTTATTTTTTGCAAATTTTACCCCACGCAAAGCCTCAGCTTTTAAAAGCAACCTACCTGGCCAACACTTAGGTATTATGTCAGCAGGAATTTGCAGAGGCTAAAATCAGTGATTGATCAGTATACATTTTGAAACCCCTACCAGCACCAAGTCTCCCTATGCTGTACCTGGCTACCTGGTTTTCCCATCCCCCAACCTCAGCCCTCCCTAAGGGAAGTGAGCAGACTGCCAGGTCAGTTCTACCCTCCTCCCACCAATCTCTGTCTTTACCCACAGATGGGGGTGGGCTTCTAGGTCAGGGAGACTTGGCCCCTGTAGGAATTTTGAGGTGTGTCCTGACCAATCACTATCTTGGTCTCTGCAAGTTTCTGCTTGTGAAATACCTAACTGTTGGCTGCATGGTATCCCTTTAAAAACTGACACATTGTCCATGTGATGGGGGGACAGGATCCCAATAGGTTCAACAGGGCGTCTGGAAAGAATTCAGCTCAGCCTTGCTTGGAGTTAGAGTTGAGAAAGTTTATTATTACTCCATTACAGCGGGCAAGAGTCCTTTAGGGGACCTGCAAGTGAGAGGGGTACATGCTTTTACCTTTAAAGGATAGGGCTGCCATTGTCTGGGCTGACAATGGGAAGGGACCTCAATGCATAGATAGTTTAGATAAGATTTGGGCCAGGCCGGAAGAGACATGAGGGATTAAGTAAGAACAAAGGAGTTTCAATGTGTTGCTTGGCCTGGTGTGGATAGGGGGAAGGGGCAGAGTCAGAGGTTGGGAAAGGAATTTTACAGATGATAATTTTACAATACAAATTGCAGTTACAATTTCACAGACTGGTTTCACAAGTTGGTTTCACAAATTGACCTAGACCCCAGGTACCCCATTACATGCAGACTCACTGTTCGATTTGGGCCTGACCCCAAACATTCCCCCGGAAAATAAAATGCACTTCCAAATATTACTCTTGGGGGTCTCTTGTCTTGCTCCTTTCTGCACAACACCTAGGCTGAGCTAAACTCAGGAGACCCCCCACCTCCATGAAGGAGAGCTGGCTGGGGGAGGGGACCCAGAATGGGGCCAGGTAAAACAATCTGAGAGTAGTAGCCACTGCCCTTCGGGGACCTTTGGAAAACCTTGAGAGTGTCCTCATATGGCTTGTTCTGACCACCACATGAATTCTTGTCCTGTGTGAGTTTTCCATAACATAGTCTTTTTTGCAAATGTACATTTTGCTTTTGAACAATGTGGCCAGACCATCAGAGTTGCACTCTCTGAAGCAGAGTTTGAATATTTGATAGTTTTGTTCAAGAAAGGACCTCAGTGTCTGGTACCTTATCCTGCTAGGTAATCTTCAGAATCAGAATTCAGACAATTCAAATGGAAGTGATTTAGTTTTCTGGCATGGTTTTACTGTCCAGGTTTCACAGGAATGCAACAATGAGGTCATGCCCACATCAGAGAAGGAGGCATGTTCTATGAGCAAAGCAGAATTGAAATAACTCAGAAGAAATGTAAGATGCACAAATCTAGAGAATCCACCCCAAATGTTCACATGGACTATTTGTACCTGACCTTCGGTAGAGCATTCCAAGTTTGTATAGGTCTGATCAGTCACAGCAGAACACACTGAAACTTAACTCTAGCATAGTGATGTCATTTTGGCCCCCTTCTAGAACAAAGGACAGAAATCAGAGAACTAATAATAGCCCAACCTAAGCCTAGGTGGCTTGTTTAGTTTATGATGGTTTAGAATAAGTGTAAATTGCAATTGTTTTCTGTTCTAACCAGAAACTCTGAGGGTCTTCCTCTTTCAGACAGATATCTTGGTGATTGTAAATTAAGTCATCTTTTGCCTCCACTCAACCAGTCCTCAGTCATTGAATGCACACAGCCTCAGGCAAACTGAGACCTGGGAAAGAAAATTTAGAAAGGCCAAGGTCACCCATTGCATCCTGGGCCACCATCTTGACCTCTGTCTCACCAATGGATTTCATTGACTCTGGAGGAGCGAGGCTGATGACTTTAAGCAGTTCTACCCTATTAATATCCAATTCATGAGAAAGTCATCACCCTCATGATGTCATTGGTCCTCTTTAATAATAGGTGACAAACAACAACCTTTTTCTTAGTGATAATAATAAAGATGAAACAAATTCATTCTATAACAAAGATTTTTCTCTGAAAATTTACATATTTGGTGGATTAAAAATGATTTATTTTAATAAATCATTACAAGGTCCTCAAATTCACACTGATTCAAAAAAAATTAAGTGGCTGCATTGATTACAAGAATAAAGGTATAATAACAAATTTACAAAAAAAATTGTTTCCCAATTTATAAAATGCTTGCTCTATAAATGAAATCTAAAAAAATTAAAGGTCTGTTTACTAATCACTTGACAGATTTAAAGAAGCAATTCCAATTTTATTTTAAAGGCCAAGATATTCTTAAATATAAGCAGATATGTAACCTACTTTGCCATGGAAAAATACAATAGTTGGTTTTACTCTATCTGAAAAAGAATGGTTAATATATTTGTTTTGTGATAGTACACTAAAACATTGGAACTTGAAAAAATGTATTATTTTTTGACAGTGGGTTAATAAAGAGTTCAATGATGTATCATGTATGTGTGATATATATCTCTGTATCATAGAAAGTGATATAGTTTTTACTGCTATTCCTAACATTTTATTCATGTGAAAAGGAGTTTTATGCTATAACTATTATCAAGGCAAAATATCAATCTCGATGGGTAGATGTAAAAAGAATTATAAGCAGCTAAGTCATCAATGACACCATATTTTGAGAAACTTTTCACTAAAAAGCCTACCAATCATGTTAATAAAATTGTTGCTATGCTTGTTTTTGCTATAAATATAAAAATTGTGAATCTTTCAAATAAGAGGCAGCTAAGTGGTCAAGTGTGAAGAGTGCTAGCATTGGAATTAAGAAGAATTCTGAGGCCAAATTCCACCTGAGACACTACTAGCTATGTGAGCCTGGGCATATAACTTAATTGCTCTCTACCTCAGTCTCCCCATCTGAAAAACAGGGATAATAAGAGCACCTACCACCCATGGTTATTATGAAGATCCATGAGATAATATATGTAAAGTGATTTGTAAACCTTAAAGTGCTACATAAATGCTAACTATTAAATACATGTATGTGACATTATGTTATTGTGTTTTAAAATTTGCTTTTGTGGTTATAAAAATAATAAATTCTTAATTTTCTTTTGATAAAATAAAGACAGAAATTATTCACATAGATTGTTTTATAGGAGTCTCCATTTTTTTAAAAAGGTTATTACATATGAAAACTCTGAGAGATGTAACTTCTGAGTAATTAACAACCAATTTATTAACTATCACTAGCAAATAATTAACAAAATGAAATCAGTAGCACTCTCCAGAGCCAAAGATGAACCTAGTGGGCCTGATTAGAGGTTAAATACCCTTGGAAGTGTGGGTGTTCCTGACAGTTATAAATCAACTCTGACTGGATAACAATTAATGAGAGAATAAATATTAGAATGAGAGGTGGGCTTATTCTAATGAAGGACTAGGGGACTGTGCCTTTCATTAAGTCGCTCTTGGACAGAGACTCACCTTTACCCAGACCACTGCACCTGGACAATCTAGACAAAAGGATCTATTCTGCTTTTAATCTTACCTGAGTAGAACAATGATAAGGTTAGGTAAGAATTGTACCTAGATGGTCTTTATCCATTAATCAGAACTATGCTTTCCCAGTTGGGTGGAGTCCCACTCAAGATTGAACCCAATCTCATCATCTGCCCTGTCTTTCCAAGGCTACCTAGACCTGTGTAATGGAAATGGAAATTTGAAGATCTTCCCTGCCCCTTAATAGACCTGGGGGGGGGGGGGGGGGCCCCCCAGGGGTTTGAAGACTTCCCCTGATTTGAAAGTAAACTCTGCCCCCTAAGAGACCGAATGTGGTTACATGGAGCCTGTGGTAGGAGGAGATTGCTACAGGGAAGCAGAGCCCATAGGAAGCTGGTCAGAGCTAGCCAGACAGTGGGACAGAAAGGACACTCAGGCAGAGTCAGATAGGCGTGTGAGTAGATATTGATCTTGTATTGGTTTGTGAGAAGGCTAAAGGATGCTGCGGCTCTCAGCATTATTATCACTTCTGAATATCTTTGGTACTATGATGGAATTGGCTTACTGGTTTGGGGATTGGGTTTCCTGGTGTCTAAATTAATCAGTTCTATCTTCTATCTGGAGAGGTTAGTATATTTTTCAATAGAACATCATGCAATACTTATAGTCACAGTCTTTATTGGCACTGTAAATATCACATTGGTGCTACTGTACAACCTAGTAACTAAATGAGGAAATGGGGGGTAAAACCTAGATTCCCCATATTAGCAATTGGTTATTAACAATCATTTCTCTTGGGGTGGCTAGGTGGTGAAGTGAGTAGAGTGCCGGTCCTGGAGTCAGGAGGAACTGAGTTCGGATCCGGCCTCAGACACTTAACACACACACACACACACACACACACACACACACACACAAAACCTAGCCGTGTGACCTTGGGCAAGTTACTTAACCCCAACTGCACTCCAAAAAGCAAATAATTAATTAAATAAATAAATGAACCAATTATTTCTCTCAAGGTTATATCTACATAAAGACTGAGAATCACAACCTTAAGCCATTACCAACCCTTTATATTTTAGTAGCTCTTTGTTTATCACATTAGCTCTTAAACAGCTTGCCAGCCTCTGAAGGTTGAGGATTCAGGTCTGATACATTAGTGGAGTGGGAAACTGGGGAAGAAACATGAGAAAAATTCTTCAAAATTTTTGGAAGAGCAAACATAAAGGGAAAGGCAGGAGCGGAAAGGCAGATGGAGGGATGTTAATGATATCAAATGTTCATCCAGTTCATAAAGGTTGAGGGATTTGTAGCATCTCCTCTGGTACTGATCCATTTATTTTTGTTGGTCTCTGTTTCATATTTCTATAAACATTTGTTGCACATAGATAGTATGTAGGGATGCAGAGAAAAATAAGATATGGTTCTGATGGGGTATAGGCTCTGGGAAACCCCTTGAATTCTGATTGAATCATCCCACTTGATGAGGCATTTGCCTGAGGCCATAAACCTTTCATTATAGCTAAACCCAAATCTCTTACTCTCACTAGCCTAGCCCTCCATTGTCTATCTACTTCCCACCCTTGATCCTATCAAAATATCTATACCCAAATCTGTTACCCTTAAACTAGCCTAGCCCTCCGTAGTCTGTCATCTCCAGGTAGCCTTCAGCTATTTCCCACCCTTAATCTCATTACTGGAGTCTGACTTTAATCCCCTCAAGATACTACTTAGACTCTGCCTCAAGACCCTCCTCAAACTCCTTCTCTAGACCTTTCTAGACTTTCCTAAGTCCTCCCACACTCTTTCTGTATTTAAGATCCATCTTGCCTCCATGAATGTGCCGAGAATTATCTAGTGCACACTCACTCTGTGTCAGATTATTCTGGTCCAGTTTGTCAATACAAGCTTCATATATACTTAGGCTCCCATTCGGGAGAATTTTTAATAAATTTTGCTTTACTTTGGCTGAGAGAAGACTTGAGTGGAATTTATTCGGCAGGACCCGGTGTGTTGATATTTTGGAGTCTCGAGTACTCCTAAAAACCTTAAGCCTCAACAATTCCTACTCTCCCAAAGCTTGAATTCAAGTTTGGGGTTCACTCAAGCTTAGTGAGGTGATCCTGTTGAGCTACAAAGCAATAAGTACTACTCTCAAATTATTTTTTCACAGTTCACAGTAAAGAGACATACCCAAGGCCGTTTCCCTTAAGATGGCGCTTTGAATGTTGTAGAAAAGACTCAGATGGTGAATCAATAGTTATTCCTCCTTCTGGCTGGAGAAGACTTAGAAATACCAAGCATGGCACCAACCTGTTTCTCAGTGTTGTCCCACAGGAGGTTGCCATGCTCCTACGGTGAATGTTTATGTAGGCTTTGTTGTTGCTGCTATGGCCCTGTTATTTCTTTAAACAAAGTGATTAATTATTCAGCTCTCCTTAAACAACATGCCATCTCCTCTCTCCACACCTTTGCCTGAAATGTTCTCACTCCTCATTCCTTTCTCTTAGAATTCCCAATTCCCTTCAAGACTCTGCTCAAGTGCTACTACTTACATGAGATCTTTCATGATTCCCTTAGTTGTTAGTGTTTTATAGCAAAAGGAGAAAATTTGAATGCTGTGGACAAGTTCACTTACCTTGGCAGTGTACTTTTTACGAATGTACACATAGATGATGAGGTTGACACATGCATTGGCAAGGCTAGTTCAATGTTTGGGACACTTGGAAGCAAAGTGTGGGAAAGAAGAGGCATTAGGTGGTCTACCAAATTGAAAGTCTCCAGAGCCCTTGTGCTGACCTCATTGTGTCTGTGAAACCTGGACAGTATACCAGTGCCATGCTAGGAAACTGAATCGCTTCCATTTGAATTGTCTTAGCAAGATTCTGAAGATCACCTGGCAAGATAAGGTATCGTACATTAAGGTTCTTTCTCAAGCCAAACTGCTAAGCATTCTAACTCTATTGCAGAAAGCACAACTCTGATGGGTTGAGCACATTGTTCAAATGCCAGGTGTACATTGGCCTATTTTATGAAGAACTCACACAAGGCAAGTGCTCACTTTTGAGGCTTGGGGTTTAGGAGTGCTCAAGACCCCAAAATACCAACACAATGGGTCCTGCCAAATGAATTCGACTTAAGCCTTCTCTCAGTCAAAGTAAAACAAAGTTTATTAAAGATTTCCCATAATAGGTAGACTCTAAAAGAGGCTAAATTTTTGTGATGTTTGTATTAACAAGCAGGCCAGCATAGTTTGACAGACTGAGTCTGAGCTAGATTGAATTTCAACCTTCATGGAGGCAAATGGATCTTATATACATAAAGACTGTGGGAGGGATCTAGGGGTGGTCACAGGAGGGATTTGGGAAGGGTTTTGAGGAAGAGTCTAAGGAGGATCTTGAAGGGACTGAGGTTAGACTCCAGGAACCAAGAGAATAGGATTTTGATGGGATCAGTGTGGGAAATATCTCGAGGTAACAGACAAAGGAGGGTGAGGCTATCTTAAGGGTAACAGAGATTCAATCATGTGATAATGATGAGATATGGGCTCTGGGAGCCCCCTCCGGCTGTCCTAGAGGTACAGGCCCTTGAACTCTGATTAAATCATCTCATTTGATGAGGCATTTGCATGAGGCAAGTCTGTTACTAGACTTACTAGACTTCCCACTCTATCTATCCACCCTTGAACTGGCCTAGCCCACCATTATTTGTGGTCTCCAGGTGGCCTCCATCGACTTCCCACCCTTAATCACTCATTGACCTCATTAACTCCTCCTGAAGACCCTCCCCAGACTCCTCCCCTAGACCACCCCTAGATTCCTCCACAACCAAGACAATTTAATCAGAGTTCAAGGGCCTGTACCTCCAGGACTCAAGGAGAGCTTGAGGGGGCTCTCAGAGCCCATACCTCATCATTATGAGGTTTATGGCCTCAGGCAAATACCAGATCCAGTGGGAAGATTCAAAGAGAGTTCAAGGGGGTTCCCAAAGCCTGTACCCCATCAACAAGGAGGTCAGAAGGACAGTTTCTCTGGAGAACTTTGGAATTAATTGTGAGACATAGGAGACACTGGCACAGGACTGCCCAGTATGGCTTGCCTGCATCAAAGAAAGTGCTCTGTGAGCAAAGCAGAACTGCAGTAGCTCAAAAGAAATATGAGGTGTGCAAATTTAGAGATATCTCCACTTCAAATGTTCACATGGACTATTTGTACCTGACCTGTGATAGAGCCTTCCAAACTTGTACAGGTTTGATCAACCCCAGTTGGACACACTATACCTTGACCCCAACACAATGATCAACCACAGTTGGACACACTACACCTTGACCCCAACACAATGATGTAATTTTGGTCCCATTCAAGCATAAGGGACAACAACTGATGGGGTTTAGGTTCTGGGAATTCCCCTGAATCTTCCCACTTGTTGAGGCATTTGCCTGAGGCCATAAGCCTTTCATTATCCCTAGGCCCAAATCTCAGTGCTTCCCACCCTTGATCCTATCAAAATATCTATACCCAAACCTGTTACCCTTAAACTAGCCTAGCCCTTCATTATCTGTCATCTCCAGGTAGCCTTCACCTCTTTCCCACTCTTAATCTCATTACTGGAGTCTGACCTCAGTCCTCTCCACATCCTTCTTAGACTGTTCTTCAAGACCCTTTCCAAACTCCTCCTCTAGATCATCCCTAGATCCTTCCCATGGTCTTTCTGCATATAAGATCCATCTTGCCTCCATGAAGGGGTTCTTTCTAGAGGAAGATTCAGTCTGGCTCACTTGTCAACATGTGTCACAAATGCTTAGGCTCCTTAAGTCTACCCATTATGGTGAATGTTTAATAAACTTTGTTTTTCCTTGGGTTGAGGGAAGGCTTGGTTCAAATTTATTCGGCAAGATCAGGTGTGTTGGCATTTTGGGGTCCTGAGCACCCCTAAGCCCCAAACCGCAATACTACCAGTTGTTAGGATCCTATTGCCTACAAATTACTTTGTATTTACTTTTTGTAAACATATTTATCTAATTTATTTTTATTTGTTATTGTGTAAACTCTTTAACGATAAGATCGTATTTCTTTTTTTCTTTGTAGCTTCTGTGCCTTCTTAGTGTATTTATTTACCTGGCAGAAGAATGTAAAGACTTCCCCCAGTGGAATGGGCAAATGAGAACAATTTTTTTTCCAATAGCCGTGAAGTGTGAAGTCCTACAATAAATCTAAACCACGAGTTGAGGAATAAAGAAAGCATTTTTAACTGAGATAACTGATAGCAAGCCTGCCAACCTGGGAATGTCCCATGAGTGCAAAGTACAATGGATTTCTCAACTCCAAGACTCATACAAAAGCTTTTTATGCCTTTAGGAGGAGAGGGGGAAGAGGTAGTATGAGGTAGCAAGGCCTGGTCATGAGACCCCAGTGGCCTTTGGCATTCTGGGCAAGGAAATTCACTTCATTCTGGCTGTCTGCCTTCATACCATGAATCCCAAAAGATGGGGGCAAGGACATTAGAAGCTTAGATGTAGCTTAAGCTAGGTTCCTTTACAAGGTAAAATCTCTGGGTGGAGGTATTTAGGGTATGGTTCAGTTCAACCTAATCAAGAGTAAATAAATACCTTAAGAGTACAAATGTAAGAACATTACTGAAATTACAAGGATCATTTAAGGGAGTGGTGTAAGAACATTACTGAAATTACAAGGATCATTTAAGGGAGTGGCAAGTAATATTTGGTATCAACAGTTTTCTGTCATTATATTAACAATTTTCCATCAGAAGGCTGCTGAAGCAGGTGATTAGACCTTGGTCAGACAGCGATGACACCAAGGTTACTGCATCCTGAGACATGGACATTCATCTTGACTTTTGTCTTGCCACTGGACTTCAATGACTCTGAAGAGAAAGTGAGACCGAAGATTTTGTGCAACTCTGCCTCAATTAAGTCCAATTTTCTCAAGAATCAACCCATGATGTCACTGGTCCTCTAACAACTTGGCATGTAATAATAAATATTTAGAGAACGAATGACTGCTAGTACCTATTTTCTTGAGTGATTCAACTAGTGTCTTGGCTTTGTATATAAGTGCCTCAGACCAAAATATCTCATAACTACCACTTAGCACAACTCTCCAAAATCTCTCTGTGTATACTAGTGCAGCCAAAGCAGGTCCAAGAAATGACCTAGGAAACCAGTTTTTTTAAGTCCTCTGTCATCTTGCAAAACAAGGGTGGATTTAGAGTGATTGGTTGACTATAAATAACAAATCAAATGCTTGGCATCTTGGGATGCTCTTCCCCTCTCCAGCACTGACTCACGTATGGCTTTCGAGGAATTGTGTCAGACATGTTCGAAGTAACTAAGAGGGACAACATAATTAACAGTACAACAATGAATGAGTCTTAGGACCAAGAAAAACTACTCCAAAACAGTGATTCTGGTGACACAATCTATATTTTCAATCTTACCCGTCTCCAACAGTGGAAGCAAAATGTTCACCAATATTTGGGCAGAATTCTCAACCAGGTAGAACACAAATAGATAGTCTTACTGGAGCAATCCATAAAGATGATTTATTTTTTAAAAGCCCAATAAACTGAGGTATATTTGCAGATAAGGGTATGAACCCTTCTCTCTTCGTGGGGGTATATTGCCTAGGCTGTCCGTACTTCTGGAGAACAAATTTGCCAAGCAGAAGTCACAGATGGCAAGTTACCCTATACTTTGCAATGTTTCCCTTGCCCCCCAAAATAACAATAACTCGTTATGAGTTTACATTTCCCTTTTATTTCCCATTCCCAAGTTGCTGGGAGACCTAAAAAGGTAGAAAATAACCAGAAGATTGGAACTAGGAAGAGACTATTGGCAAGAGAACCTGGGACTCCGGGTCCTTATCTGCAAAATAAGGGGAACTGTATTTTTTTTTCCGACCATTCCAGAATCTTTAGAACTTAAAATGATCCCCTTTTTGTCTTGAATGCATTTCCCTGCACTAAGCAAACCCAAGGAGACAGCGCGTGTGGAAGAGAGAGGTGAAGAAGTGAGCTGCCCAGGCGAAGATCTGGCGCTGGCAAGGACTCGGGGAACAGGAGGGCGAGGGACGTCCTAGGGTTCAGCAGGTGAAGGCAGCGCCCAGCTGCGGGCAGTGGGAAGTGGGCTACAGCCACGCCGGACGCCGCAGTGCTGAGGCCAGTCTCGGCCACTGCTGGGATGTGTGACTTTCCGCAAGTTGCTTGCCTTCTCTGGGCCCCCTACGTACAGTGAGAGGCGCCTTCCACCTGTCACTTTCTGCGGTAACATCTGCGGCCAGTCAGGGACTAGAGCTGGCCAGGGGGGAGGGGGGGAGGGGCGCAGAAACGAGGGGTGCTGCTCGCGGGGGGGGGGGGGGGGGGGGTGCAAGGCCCCGCCCTGCCCAAGGGGAGGGGACTCAGGCCGGACACACCTTCTCTTCCTCCCTCCCCCACAGAAACATACACTGTGTACACACTCGCAGCCCCGCCCTCTCTTCGCCCCCATTGGCCCCCGGCTGGCTGGCGTGACTCACGCCCCGCCCCCCGCCCCTCGCGGAAGCCGCTGAGGCCGTGGGAGGGGGTAGGAAGCACCTCGGGGAACCTATATCCGTGAAGCATCTTGGGCTCTGTAGTCCGAATCCACCGCTGCAGTCCTGGAGTGGCGCCTTGCTGTCCGGGGAACTACGAGCCCCAGCAGCCCCTCTTCGCGCGCACAGAGTGGGGCCGTCACGTGGGCCTTCCGTCTGGGCGGGCTCGCTGCTTAGCGCGGCGGCGGCGGCGGCGGCGGCGGCGGAGCGCGGCGGCTCCCCGGAGAGGGGCCTTTTGTCTGGAGCGGCGAGCGCCGGCGTCTGTTCCCCCACCGCGTCGGCCGCGCCTCAGGAGCTGCAGGGGGGGGAGACCCCGTCCCGAGGCGGACCCTCCACCCGCCCACACGACCGGGCATCGCTTCAGGCGGCCGGCAGCCCCGCCCCGCCCCGAGCCCGCCCCCCCGCGGCGCTGTGCGGAGGACCGGGCCCGCGCTTCCGCGCCGCCGCCGCCGCCGCCCCAGCTCCCCCGCGGGCAGCATGAAGATCAAGGATGCCAAAAAGCCCTGTAAGTCGGGGGTCGGGCGGGGGGAGGAAGGGAGTTCTCGGCGCTCGCGTGGGCTCCTGGGGAAGTTCGGGCTGGTGGCGCCCCCCAGGCCCCGCTTCCTAAACTAAGTTCGCCCGAGAGCCCCGGAACCGGGGCCCCCCTGAACCGAGCTGACCGCGGAGGCCGCACGGACCCCCCGAGGCGCCGGCCTTGGGCTCCTTCCGCTGTGTCAAGGCTGACGCGGGGGAGAAGGCGGCGGCCCCTTGGGTGGCCTGTGGTGCTTCCCCGCGGAATCGCGCGGCGGCGAGTCTGGCCCGGAGCCGCCTTCCCGGCCTGCTGGGGCGCGCTCGCGGGGCGGGCCGGAAACCTCGGGCTCTGAAGGTTCTTGGGGTCTCGGAGGAGACCGGGCAGTTGGCGCCACAGCTGGAGTACAGTCTCCGGCGCTCGGTGCCCGGGTGCCCGTGTGCCCGTGTGCGAGTCATTGGACTCGTTGTGAGTGGGGTGCCGTCTGTATTGCAAGCGTGTGCAATGGCTCCTCTGCGGGGAACTTTGTAAAAAAGACGGTTTTCCAAAGGCCTCGTTGCTTCTGTTTCTTAGCGCTGAAAGCTGAGACCCAGCCTTGTAGCGCCAGGGTGGGATTGGAGCCCGGCCGTCCCCGTCCCCAGCCCGTTACTTTCAACTGGAGTAACCCAAGTCTTGTCTCTAAAAGTTTTCCGTCCGAGCACTTGGCAGCGTGGAGCTTGGTGCGAACCCAGTACCCTGGTCATTTAATTCGGCTCCTTAAAAAGTCGCCATAATTTTGTCATTGCTTTTTCTTCTCACCCAAAGAGTAAATGCCCAAACCTGCTCCGTGCCAGGGGTGTTTAAACGGCTCCTTGGTGCAACAGCCTTGCCTCTGTGGTCACCACCTTCTGTTAATCATTAAAGACATGGTTGGGCATCCAGGGTTTTCCTCTTGCCTCATAGAACAAATCTACCCCTTCAAGGTCCGTGTGATTATTGGAAGGTGGGAGGAGGGGATGCTGCTCCTGGGGCTGATGGCCCCTGGCGTAGAACCAGGTACGAGATATGTTCCAGACAACACTCCATAACCTTTGTTTGCCCTGTCGTGTTAGATGGGTGCATTTTCATGTCAGAAACCGTGTTTACGGGCTATAATGTAGTGGTAACCTTATTGATGTGTTCGTTGGACTTTTTTCACCTGTGGGTGCCTTTAATATTTTCTAGGGGACTTGTAAGTGTGGGGAGGTGGGTGGGGTAGCTGTAACTTAGTTCTTAGGCTATATTATTCCACGTTGCAAGTATTTGCATTGGTTTCTTACACTCGAGGGAAGCAGAATGTAGACAGGTTCCTATTTTAGGAATTGGGGATTTTAAATTTGGTAGCTTGTGGTCTGTAATCAGACTCAGACAGAAGGAGGTCTGATACAAGGATTTGTGCCTTCTTACTCCCTGTCCTGCTGTTTCCCATGCTTCCTGAAGTGGTAGCATTAAACATCGGTAAATGGGTTCCACAATTTTAGCTTGAATTCCAAATAGTCCTTTCGTTTAGTTGTTAGGGATTTCTGAGCAAAGAGTGGGTGGCACTTTTTTTCTGGGAGTAGTCATGATTCCTGTTAAAAAGGAACGGACCTCATTACATTTTGAAGTCTCGTAGCAGTGTATTTTCCCTGATTCTTCATATTAAAATTAGTCACCTAAAAGTCTTTATAATTTAAAAAGTTAATCCTTGTGATTAAGAAATAAGTTAACCACACAGACTTCTGTAACAGACGAGTGATAGACTCAGAAGATTGAAGCATAGAACTTGATTTATCTCCTTGAGAGTTCTCAGACATTGGAGAGAACTTCATTTCCTCATTTGTAAAATTTAGGGATTGGATTTAATGATATGTACACGCCCTTTCAGCTCTGTAATTATGTGTGACCTGAGACATTCATTAGGCCTCTCAGAATTCTTCTTACACTTTGGATCAGTCATACATAGACTTTATGTTTTAGAATGGCTGTGTCCTCCTTTTCAGGTATAAGCTCAGGAGATGACAATTTAACAGACCTTTCAAATTTAGTTTAGTGTTTGATTTTGGTGGTGTTCCAAATTAAATAAAAATGAGTAGATGGATTGAATGCACTTTTTATAATGTGCTCTTTATAGAATATGCTTAATTTATGGGTACTGTTCTTTTGTTAGGTAGCTAGAACAAATTTTAGTGATCTTGCAAACCTAGTTGTCATGCTCTTAAATCCTATAGCAGAGGGACAGTTCAGTTTTGAGGTTTTTCTCAATGTGAACACAATTTCCCCTCCACTTATGCCTAGGGCTTTCCTAGCACATCATCCTTTGCCTGAAAAAATTTCATGGAATGAGCAAGATTTTTTTCCCCTACAGAATTCAGTATACTAATCATTCCTACAGCCAGGATCATCCATGTGTACTTTGGAATTAAATGGTATGACCGAGGAGTCAAAAACTGAGTTTAATCTTGGGTTTTCCTGCATGCTTTAAAAAACAGTAAAGGTGTGTCTTCATTTACAAGCTAGAAATAACTCCTTATGCCATAAGCTTCTTTTGAATGTTAAAACAAATGTTTATATGTAGCTTTTGAGAATAACAAAGCTATATATATGGTGCTAATTGGGGTTTTCACTTGATGTAGGGTGGTATTGGTATTTATAAATCTTGTCCAAAGGTTTCAGGCAAGAAAAAAAGGCATGAACTTTGAACCTCATAGAGTTTTCTAAGTTGCACTGCAGAGTGATACTTATGATTTGGGGTATATATTTTTGTATGAATTCAGATACTCAAAATTTAAAAGATTTCAGATCAAATTTTTTTATCAATAACATATAATATTGAGTTTCAGAAAGATAATATTTTATCAGATTAGTAACACCCTCTTCTTCACCACCCTCCCAAGTGACACTGATTTGTATAGAGGGTTTTTCTCACAACCCTTCTAGAACATGAAGCAGTGGAAGTATCTATTATGGTTATGCAATGCCAGAATGACCTCTTTGTTTAATAACCAGGAAAAATGCCCTAATTTCATTTTTATTCAACAGATTGGAAAAATTCTTACGAAGTTTTTTTTTTTTTTTTTGCTTTGTTAGATAAATAGAATTGCCCCCATTGCTACCCCCAATGAAGTGTGCTTATCCAAGGAACCATATTTAGTGTGGAATTTCCACTTGTAATTATTAGTTTTACTGAGTGGTACTTCTGATTTATCTAAATTTTTTTTAAATGGAGGGGGGAAAACCCATAGGCTTAATATTTTGAAGCAGTAATTTTGTGATTTTTAAATACAATTTAGTCAGTGCCCACAATTTACAATATAAATGGATTTGTTTGGGTTGGGAAATAAAAATTTGTTTAAAGCCAAGTTCCTGGTATAACTTCTAACAACAGGTTTTTCATATGTAAATTGCAACTGCTACTTATTTGAGTATTAAGCAATATATAAACAAAATAGAGGTAATCTGTTTTTCATTGTTTAAGTGGATAGAGCTGCGAGCCTTGAGAATGGAAGGACCTAAATTCAAATATGGCTTTTGAGGTAGACATTGTTTGGTCCTGAGCAAGTCACTAAACTTCTGTCTGCCTTAAGTTTCTTCAGCTGTAAAATGGGAATAATTGCACCTACCTCACAACCTTGTTATAAGGATCAAATGAGTTGCTTTTTAAAAGGCTTAGCACTGGGCAGACAAATAAGTAGGTGTTATTTGTTTGTTAGTTTCTTTCCCCTTCCTGAGATAGTAATAAAACTTGTTACCATATGATAAAAGATTTCTTTACAGTTGAATAGGCACAGTATATGTGTATCTTATTTTCATTTGTGAATAGAACCTTGCATGCCAGCTTTTAAAAGTCCTTAGCTCACCTGCCCCCTTTTTTGAAATAATTACTAATTTTAGTCAGTGTGCAGGTTTTGAAGTAGAGTTTAGAAAAACTGAATCCTATGTTCTCTATCTCCTTCCACAAAATGAATGAAAATGTATGTTTCAAGCAAGGGGAAAATGAAAATATTTTGGGGAAAGGTTAAAAAAGAAACATAGAGTTATAGAGTAAAAATTAATGAGAATTTTCCTTAATAGATTTTCCATGGAAATTGTTAGGTGTTTTAATCAGGCATAAGGAAAAGGGTATCCTAAAATATTAAAGAATTTCCCATGGAAATTGTTAGGTGTTTTAATCAGACATAAGGAAAAGGGTATCCTAAAATATTAAAGAATTTGTGGGAAACCTATTTCTGCTGTGTTTGCGAACTCTTAAGAATTTTTATAGCTAGGTATATAGAATACTAGTTTTCAAAAACCTTGGGAACAAAGGTACAATAATATTTCAAGTCCATATTCTATAAAAGTTACACAGCTCACACTGTATAGTTGAATTTTATAGTTGGAAGGACCCTTAGAAGAGATGATCTCTATCAGATTCCTTATTTAAGGTCCCAGAGAGGGACCTTCCTGATTTCCAGCTCAGGGCTTAAGTGGACTTGAACAGCCTTGTGATAGATAACTGAATTTGCTAATCATTTGTATCATACTGACCTAGTATACTAAGCTAAATACAGTATGGTATGGAACATTGATAATAGATCAAATTCCATTACAGTGAAAAGAAATGTGACAAACATAATTTGTTCAGCAGCATCGGTTTAGGGAAATAGCACTAAAGTAACAACTAAGACTTGGGTTCATCTCTTCTACTAACTACTGTCAGACCTTGGGTAAAAATTTTAGCTCCTTTGGTCTTCTTTTACTCATCTACAATATGAGGGAACTGGATTTTAGTTGATTTCTAATATTCCTTCCAACTCGAGTCATTTAGTTTTAGGGGGGAGGGAAATTAAACAAGTTTGCAAGGAATATAATATTGCAACATAGGTGGTTGATGGGTGTGGCGGCCTGTAATCTCTGAGAGATTGACCAGGGAGGCTGCCCCTGGTGGATTGTTCAACATTAGGAGTTCTGAGCTTCACTGGGGTCAAGTCTGTGAGTGGCTGCTGCACTTCTGTCCTAGACAAGATAGGGAGACCTGTGTGATTGGCAGATAGGATCTTCAGTTTCTCAAAGATCAGTGTTGATTTCTGTTATTTCTTATATTCACAGCTTTTCCATGGTTTGGCATGGACATAGGAGGCACTCTTGTGAAACTTGCATATTTTGAACCCATTGATATCACAGCAGAGGAAGAGCAAGAAGAAGTTGAAAGTTTAAAAAGTATCCGGAGATACCTGACTTCTAATGTAGCCTACGGGTTGACCGGAGTTAGGGATGTGCACCTTGAGCTGAAGGATTTAACCCTCTTTGGGCGAAGAGGGAACCTGCACTTTATCAGATTTCCAACCCATGACCTTCCCACTTTTATCCAAATGGGGAGAGATAAAAACTTCTCAACTTTACACACGGTGCTATGTGCTACTGGAGGTGGTGCTTACAAGTTTGAAAAAGATTTTCGCACGGTAGGTGACTGTTAAAAAAAAATTATTATTACAAGTCTAACTAATTTTTGCTTTCATATCAAGCTTCCTTACCTATAGTTTATGCCTTAGCTCCATTATTAGCTAGTGTGTGCTGAGGGAATGTCTGGATTTAAGAAAATAGAACATTTGTATAATATATAATTGTACAGATTTGGGATATCCATGTTCATGATTCAAATCATGTTCCCAAGAACAAGATTCTAAACTCATTTGAAACTTGATATGACTGCTTGTTAACATTTGTTATAGTCCCCTGCTCCAACACTCACCTCATACAGGAGCTTCCACTATGTTTTTAAAGACCTATTTAATGTGGGGAATCTGCTTCAAAGACCCATCAGGGCCATGTTAAAATTGTCTCCTCTCTAATCCATTCCCAGTTAAAGCTGTACAGATAACTGTTACTGATTATCCTAGATTGTCCCCTCTGTTAAAATAAGTATTGGAAGAGTTGATAGTAATTGTGGTTCCTCAGATGTTGCATTTGATGGGGGGTTGGACTAGATGACCTTTGAAGTTTTGTTTTTTTTTAATAAATCCACAATTTTCTGATTCCATATAAAGAGCTGAAAAAAATTACACATTATTTATATTATGCATTTACTGTGTTTATTATTTATGTATTCTATTTATATTTTACATTTATGTATAAAATGCTGTCTTAGTTACATGTTATCACATACACTAATCAATAAGCATTTATTAAGTGTCTCTTATGTGCCCTTGTTTCTTTTTTTTTTAATTAAGCAATTGGGGTTAAGTAACTTGCTCAAGGTTACACAGCCAGTTATTTCTGGGTGTGGTGCTGAGTATCTGAGTCTGGATTTTATCCCCAGGTCATCCCCGAACACTGGGGCCGGTGCTCTTACTCGCTGTGCTACCTGGCCGCCCCAGTGCCCTTGTTTCTGAAGACAAAAAATTTAATATCTGCTCTTAAGGAGGTTTGCATTCTGTTGGGGGAGATAGCATGCACATATTTTAGTATATGCTGAATAGATGTGGACTTCACTTCTTTACTAATGTATAGTGAATTGAAAGTCTCTTTAAAACCAAATGATTCATTATCTTTCTGTCTAATCTCTATCTTCACAGTTTTCCTCCTACCGTCAAGGGTACCACCATCTGCCTAGTCACCTAGACTTTAGCGTCATCCTCAGATTACCACTTGGCACTCACCCTAGGTGTCCAGTCAATCCGATCATCATTTTGACTTTCATACTTTCTCACATGTACCCCCTTCTTTTTACTTACACACCCACCATTCTTACCACCTTATGCCTAGGCTAGTGCAGTAGCCTTCCGATCGGCTTCCCTGACTGCCTCTCCCCAAGCCATTTTCCATTCAGCCATCAAATTGATTTTTATAAAAGACGGATATATATATATGGTCATGTTGGAATTCCATTTCCCCTACTCAATAAATTCCAGTGGCTCCTTGCTGCTTCCAAGATCAAATGTAAAATTTTTTGTTTAACACCTAAAGCCGTCTACAACCTAGCCTCTTTCTCACTTGTTTGGTCATCTTTTGATTTACTCTCCTATATATACTCTGTGAATTAGCTATACTGGCCTCCTCACTGTTCCTCGGCGTCACTCTGCCTCCTCACTTCCAGTTCCTGGCTTCCTTTAGCACTCAGCTCAAATGCCACCTATAGGAGGCCTTTCCTGTCTGCCCCAACCGCTGTTTCTCTTGATGCTATCTTTCATTTGCACTATATACATCATATATATTTATGTATATGTATATATATTATATATGTATATACACATTGGCTTCTCTCAATTAGAAATGTGAGTCCCTTGAGACAGTAGAAACTATATTTTTGTCTTTCTTGGTATCCCAGTGCTTAACACAATGCTTGGCACACTGTAAGTACCTATAGAAATGTGGATTGACTTAGTGATATTTAAATTTCTTAGCTTTTGGAAATAACTGCTCTTTTTAAAAGTAAGAAGATGATGTTAATGGGCAATTTGCCTGGTGTTTTGAACACTATTGCTCATTGGAATCCACTGATACCTTTTAGGTTTACAACACACTCAAAAAAGCATTACAAATTGATGGTTTTTTTAGGTGATGGAATTCCTTCACTATTGACATTTTCTTCAGATTAAAAAAAAAGTTAGAGAAGGAACACTTTTTTATTGTATAACTACGTGACAATTTTATATCCAGTGTCAAGACCATAAAATGACACCTGTTGTATTTCTTAATCTAATTGGTATTTCAGTTGAAATATTTTGTTTGCTTCTAAAATAAGGGGGATAGAGGAGATCCACATATTTTTGGAGTGTAATGCCTGAGATGTTAAGGCAGACAGTAAGTGATCTGTCAATGATGCTGTAAAAGGTATCTCCCTACATTTGCTATATCTCCTGAAATAACTATGTAAACATCACATCTTTCCTAAATCACTGTGTATCTTGAGATGTGGAAGTTATGAGTAAACATGTTGAATGATATTCAGGGAGGGAAAAAAAATCCTCAGATACAATATCTTTCATGTAAGCTATTTTAGAGCATTTTTTTTTGGAGGGGGGGAAGGCAGGGCACTTGGGGTTAAGTGACTTGCCCAAGGTCACGTGGCTAATAACTGTTAATCGTCAGAGGCCTAATTTGAACTCAGGTCCTCCTGACTCCAGAGCCGGTGCTCTATTCACTACCCCACCTACCTGCCAGAGCATTTCTAATGTGGAGCCTACGAGAGGAGTAGCAGATACAGTACTAGAAGTAGAAATTGGAATTGAAGATCAGAAAGTGAAGTGGGGTGGGACATAAGATTTACATTATTAGGATTTTTAAATGGGATAACTTGGAAATTCTGAAACAAGGCTTAATAAAAGCCAATGAAATTTTTGGTAAGAGACCATAATAGCATAGATTTAGCACTAGAAAGAACCTCAGAGGTCATCTGGTCCTGATCTTTCATTTTATAGATGATGAAATTGAGTCCTAGAAAGGTTAAGTGACTTTCCTAAAGTGCGATGCCATTCAAATCTTAGTTTAGATGCATCATTCTTTCCACCATACCTTTAAAGCTCTGCAGAGTGGTTATAAATGACAGTATTGTTCCAAGTGTTGAAAACAGCTAGTGTTGTACAAGCTTTTTGAACAGACAACCAGAATCATGTAAAGTGTAACATAATAGTATTAAGCTTACTTGAATGGTTGATATATTTTTGTTTTTTTTTTTTTTTCATTGCTAGTGATGTTTTCTTTTTTTGAAAAACAGATTGGAAACCTCCAGCTGCACAAACTGGATGAACTTGACTGCCTTGTAAAGGGCTTGCTATATATAGATTCTGTCAGTTTTAATGGGCAGGCAGAATGCTATTATTTTGGCAATGCCTCAGAACCTGAAAGATGCCAAAAGATGCCTTTTAACTTAGATGACCCATATCCACTACTGGTCGTGAACATTGGTTCTGGAGTTAGTATTTTAGCTGTCCATTCCAAAGACAACTATAAGCGAGTTACTGGAACAAGGTAATAACCTTTCAGTCATGTGTGAATGCACAAATAAATTATTAAAAATCAACATTATGCAAGGTATATATTCTAAAGGAACTGATTTCCATTTTCTGTCATTCACTGCTTACTTCTAGTCTGTTGAATTACACTGGAAAGAAGCAAAGGTATAGCAATATTGTCTACTGTAAGGCCACTTACTTACACTTATATAACAATGAAAGCCACATTGGTATGTAATGTAAAATAAAAACGTTTTTTATGTAGGGTATTTTTATTTATGAGTTTTTATACATACATACATACATACATACACATGCTTTTTATTTATGAAGTATGAATGAGTTTTTCACTTGCCTCAAATCTTTAGAGAGATGGTTGTGTATGGTCTATTCCATCAGTTTCAGTGTCATACTTAAAGATTGAAGTTTAAATGCTGTATTGATTATACCATAAGTTATTTTAGATCTTCACAAAAAAGTGTTTATTTAGAATAAATTCATAGCACTCCCCACAGTATTTGTGTGTATCACCTCTGATTTAAGAACAAAAACCTCATTTTGTTGGTACTTAATTTCTCTAGCAATCAAAGCTCTCCCCACATTCTCATTATTGTTGAGAAGGCAAGGTAAGTGTTGTGTTCATTTATCACTGGGGAAACGAAAACACGAAGAAGTTACAATTAATAAAATAGAACAGTGAAACAATGATAAATTCTAGAAAAATTTAAAGTCTGGGTTTTACCCTATGAATCACTGTTTCAAATTAGGGCTTTGATTAATGACTTTTCCAACATGAATATCGAATAGTCCATCTTTAGTGCTTCATTTTGTTATTTCTAGAAAGCTGTGTTGATGTAGTAAAAGGACTGGCAGCTTCTGCTATCTTGGACAAGTTTTATGTGAGAGTAGGCTTTCTAGTTGGTGATAGCTAATTCCTCAGCTATAGCAGCCTGTGATACAAAAAGTTACACATTGGCTCTCAGTCGTGTGTTCTTCTTCCACCTCTGCATTGACAGTGATGAGAAATGTGTCAGTGTTACAGTTTTTTTAGACCATCTGTAAACTTTGAACTTTCCTAAGACATAACCCTGAAAAGGTTTAGCGGAACCCAAGACATTTCTGTCAGCAAAACAGCAAACATTGTGAATTTGTTTTAATGTTCATAACAAAAAAGATGTGGAATCAGCAGCCATTTGGTACATAATTGATTAGGATGCATTTAGCTTTATTTGAAAATTGCAGCTACAATAACATTTTCCCCAATATGTGGAAGTTCCTTCCTTCACCCCCTTATTTACATGGGCAGGTGGTGTTAGAAGAAATGTTTTTAGACTCAAGTCTAATCTCTAAATTTATGAGCTTACATATATTTTCCTGCAAGGTAGTTACTTCAATTCCCCTTCCAGACCCGTTTTCCAAGATCCCCCCCAGGCGTCAGAACTTAATATAAGAAAACTTAAAATATCCACTAAATCATTGCTAATCCAGGTCAAATTGGGTGGTTTCTGGACTTAAAAGTAGTAAGCAGACTCCCTTTCACAGACCATTTGAGAACCACATAGAACTTTGGTTTTTAAGCACATCAAGAAAACAGGTCAACAAAGATTTATTAAGTATTTGCTCTATGTGTGGCACTATAATAATCACTGGGAATATAAATATAGGCGGAAAGAAAGATAACTGCTTCCCTCAAGGAACTTAAATTCTAAAGAGGGAAGATAATACAAAAGGAAGCTGAAAGGAAATGTAAGGTACCTGGTCAAGGGGGGAGAGGGCATGGTGGAGCTACTGGAGAGTCAAGAGAGGGGAGGAATATGAAGACAGGGGTGACCTAGACATCACCTTTAAGATGGAGGTTCTGAGAGGAACCCAGAACTCTGGGGGGGAGGTTTTTCTTCAAAAGAATTTTTCTATATCTTAGTTTTTGAGAAGAGAATTTGTAGAAAGGATACGAGAGAACTCTACCTGATGAAGTTTTTGTTCCTGTTTTGTTTAGCCTGGGAGGTGGCACGTTTCTGGGCTTATGCAGTTTACTGACTGGCTGTGAAAGTTTTGAAGAAGCTCTTGAAATGGCTTCCCAAGGTGACAGCACCCACGCTGACAAATTGGTCCGTGATATTTATGGAGGAGATTACGAAAGATTTGGCCTGCCAGGGTGGGCTGTAGCATCTAGGTAAGTTACAATTCTTGAATCACTCACAAGGTTTATTTTATTTTTGCAAACGAATGAAATGTATAGCAAACAGTTTTAAATATAACAGTTTTATGTGGATAAGACTAGTTGCCTTAACTTGAGGTTAAGAGGGCAACTGACATTGCACAACAGTAATTTTGTGAAATGGATTAGAATATTTCCCTATTTGGATGTTTCTAGAGCAGAAAATTTTCCTGGATTTTAATGTTTTATACAAAAGTTTTACAAATAATACACAATATACAAATTTGATAACCTGTTCTTGTAAGACTGAGTAGTATTTTAATTTGTATAGTCACTCTTACACATATAATTTTTACTTCTGAATGTTCTGTGTCAGTAGTTTTGTGTGTGTGATTTATGTTAAGATCAACCATAGATAATTTTTTAAATCTGTGAGGAAAAAGCATGGCTGTAAGAAGTTCTTCTTGTGTCATAACAGCTGCCTTATTTGCAGTGGATTTGACCTCTCCTCTTCTTTGCTCCTCTCTATCCTCTTTTTCATCTTCCTTCCCTCTCTGCAGTTTTGGGAACATGATCTATAAGGAGAAGAGAGAATCTGTTAGTAAAGAAGATCTAGCAAGAGCTACTTTAGTTACTATCACCAATAACATTGGTTCTATAGCAAGGATGTGTGCTGTTAATGAGGTAAGCTTGCTCTCAATTAGATGAAAAATGCTGAATGAACACTATGACTGTGAAGTTTTAAAAATACTTGAGGAATTTTTAAAAATTGATTTCCATTAAAAGCCAAGGATTAATTTATTTTGCCTCCTTTTTATTACTATAGCTTAATTGACCAACAAATAAGGGTTTAATTAGATAGACCTTAAAGTAGTATTTACTATTTCCTTTTTTTTCTAGGAAGCATAATGCAGAACCTTTTCAGAAAGCCTTAAATCTTATTGGTTAACTAGAAGCTGAGCTCTAATGGTGTCCTTTTTCTAATAACTAGTTCATTTTCCTTTTTATGGTCTCAATGATTTGGGACATTCTTTTATTGTTTGTATTAAAATTGGCTGAGCACCTGGAAAATTTCTTATTGTCTTCGGCTTCTTTACAGTGCTGCCTTGTTGCATATGGATCAAGCAGCATTGTACAGGGCTATGAAGGCATTGAGATTTGCTCTTCGAATAAAAAATGAATGGTTTAATTTTTTAAGGGTGGGTAGTATTTGATTTGCAGTGTTGGCCTTTATTATTTCAGATCCACAAACAAATGTTACAGATGTTCTTCATTTAACACACAAGTTATTTCTGGAAAGGATCAGGGTAAATTTATAATTTAGATAAATTTATTCATAGTTCAAATGTGCTAAAGGAGTCTGACTTCCCTGTGCCTCAGTACTTGAGATACAAAGGTATCTTTATGAAGTAAACTTTAACATATTTAATGTAAATTCTGAGTCTGGGTTTTTACTATGGAATAAGTGTGAACATCTTAGGTGCAGGAAATATTTTTTGTTTTCTCTCTTTATTGCATGACATTCTAGCATAGTTCTTTACGCAAAAGTGCTTAATGGTTTCTCAGTCCTCTAGGTTAAGAACCTCAGTGATCAGCCCAGGTCTGCCTTTGTATTTGTTTAGAATAAGTGTTTTTTCCCTGCTATCATCCCTCTATTATTGAAGTACCTGAAAAACTGAATTAGTAGTTAGGTTGGCTGGTTATGATGGCAGACCAGTTACTTTGTTGAACCTGGTATATACACTTTTTGGTGGACGGTACTCTTGTTGATGTGATAACTCTCCCCTAAGTAGTTAGTGCATGTAGTTTACACACTGACAAATTCTTTATCTAGATTGCAGTATAGCTGTCTTTGCTCCCTTCCCCCTTTTCTTTTTCACTAATGTCAACATTTATTGCCGTATCCAAATGTGTAGCTTATCTTGCAAAGCAAACCTTATATAGCCATTTCTAATGGGGGTGCAGTAGAAAAGAACCCCAGAGTTTAAGTCAGAGGACCTGGGTTCATTTAAACATTGTTCATCATTTATTTCTCATTTTCTATAAAATGAGAGGATTTTATTACTTCATCTTTAAGGTCCATTTCAGCTCTAAATTTATGTATATGGAAACAACTTAATCTCAAAAGTACCATCTCACCAAAGAACTTCATAAATTTGTTAAAGTGAATTTCACCTATAATTTGGTGTCTGTTCTTAAAATGAGTTTTTCAGCCACATATATTTTGAGTAAGGATCATAGAAGCATGTTCTTGTCTATGATAGATGCTATAATGGCTTTTTCTAAGTAGCCTCTTGTTTGTGTGTTTGTTTGTTTTTACAGAAAATAAATAGAGTTGTCTTTGTTGGAAACTTTCTACGTGTCAATACCCTATCCATGAAACTTTTGGCATATGCATTGGATTATTGGTCCAAAGGCCAGTTGAAGGCATTGTTTCTAGAACATGAGGTATGTTGTGAGATTGTGGACTTCCCTTCCTTACTTGAGAGCCTGTTGTAAATTTCCAACAAGACATCTCCCTATTTTTCCTCTTAGGAAAGTTGTAAGATCATACTTTTAAAAAAAATTTAGATACTTCTTTATTCATTCAGAAATTCATCTGTGTGGCTTCTCCATGTACCAGTGGAATCCAGTCTCATATGCCTTCTCACCCTTTGTGATTCTTGTTCAAGTCTTTTATGTAAATCCTACACAAAGGATTCATCCAGCATACTAAGAGGCCTTTCTTTGATTACTCTGCTGCTGCGAATAGACAGTCAATTTGTTATACGTGGGTTATTTCTTTTTACTAAAAGTCAAATAATTTTTTAACCAGAATTGGATGTGATGTTGGAAATTGTCCCATTTATTTTTCCTTGATAACTAATATACTCACTGATTTGAAAAGCATTTACCATTGTGGGCACTAATATTTCTTAAAATGCTGTTTCTACAGGGATACTTTGGAGCAGTTGGTGCTCTCCTGGGGCTGCCAAATTTCAGCTAAAGCATCGAAATTGCTACATCAGTAATGCCATCCAAGTGGAACTGAAAATCAAAAGGATTATTATTGCATTATTTAAATTGATGGGAACCAAAGGACAAGGGGGAGAAACAGCAGTGTTGCTGCTGTTGATTTTTAAATGTCAAAATGGTAAGCTGCTGAATGTTGCCATATTAAAGTGAGATCTTGGTAACATGAAGCATTTCTAGCTGAAATGCTTTAGGGATTCTGGTCTTACTCTTCTCTGTTGTATATAGCCAGTATTAAATCCTTTTGATGCAATACAACCTCTGATTGAGCTTCTCAGAAATGTTTTCATTTATTTTTAAGTAGTCAGCATTACTACTGTATGCTCAAATAAAAATCTTGAAGTCCTCAGATATTTAGTTTATAAAAATAATTCATTCTGAATGTATGTTGGAAGGGTCTCTTTTACCCATCTTTTGGTTACTTTTCACACCCTGTATTGAAAATTCACCATGAAAACCAAAGTGTCATTAAGAGGTTCTGTTTTCATGTGATGATACAAAATTTCAGGCATTGAGAACCATTGGAGCTTTTCTAGCACATTTTCTTAAAGTATGTTTCTATGGGTTTTGAGAGGTCCCCAGTAGAACCAAAGTATTTTCAAATACCACAATGTAATTAAAATATATAGCGATTTGTGAAACTACAGGTACATAGCAGCTTAAGCTCTGACAATATATTTTATAAAAACTACTCTAGTTGTAGTTAGTTGGTACAGTAGAGCACTATTCATTAAATCATTATGCTTAATACATTTAAAGATACAATATCTAAAATTTTGTAATTTGATAACTTAATTGGTGACCTGTTTAAAGACAGTAGACATAAAATGGTTGAAATGTATCTCTCAAATTGGGTGTGTTCCCTCTGCTATATTCTTTTCAGATCAGAGCTCAAGTCACCCACCAAGGCAGAAAACTTTGTATTCTATTATGTGGAAAAAAAAATGCTTAACCTTTGAGTGTTTTGTTAAACTGGAAGATTTAGTTATTTTGAAGCTTCATGGGATTCAGAGGCAGTATTGCAGAATCATAAAAGGATCAGTGTTTTTGTACATTCTGGCAATAAAAACATTATGATTCCATTGTTTGTAAAACTTGTTGACCTTGGAATTTACCCTCTCTTTTGGAGTCATTGTTTTTGGTAAATTGATGGAGTTTTTCAGGTTTTTTCTTTCTGAGTAACATCAGAGTAGTTCAGTGCTGTAGCACAGGTGTTCATGAGATTTTTAGAACTTGGAGGACTCAGAATAGTAGCCACCTCTTGACATACACCATGATGGTACTTAGCACATGAAGAGAAGTATTGTGTATCTGTATAAAAGCACTGCGTACCTCATTATGTACTCACTAGAGAAGACTTCCTGTTAAGTTTCTCAGTAGGCTACAGTGCGCTCTATAAACATTTCTCCATCATGTATCCTTTAGATATCATGCTCAAATGTTTACCATTGTCTGTTGATCAGAAGATACTCTTTCTATAAAAGCATGAATTTCTGAATCTTGAAATTGTGAGGGAAGTTGGGAGGAGTGAGAATGTCACTTAAAAGAAAGAATTCAGTTAATTTTAAACTTAAACTTCAGATCTTAGCTGTTTTAAAACCCAAAATGATAACATCCCACTTCATTTTTCCTTTTATAGCTATTTCATATATCAAGCATATTTTCATGATTTCATGATTTTGAAGACTTCCAATTTGGGCTTAATTCCACTTTAACTGTAGTCAAAGGTGCTGCAGTTTTTATATTAGTAGCTATTGGGGGCAGGCATCTAAATGAAAAAAGTGACATGTTGATTTTTCTCTCAAACTTAAAGTGAAAATTTTCATTTAAAAATAGTGTGGATACTGTCCTAATATGTGTGTTGGAACTGTGGTACATACTGAATTTTGGTCTTCTGTTAATTGTGAAACTACCCACAACCAAAGAGGGATGTAGCAACCATAAAATCTGATTGCTATCACTATGTTTTTCCAGTATTTATCCTATTTTTCCAGGAGCATAAAGAGAATGCAGTTGCTACAAAAGCTTCTTCTGCAAAAGATTATGCTTCTTGATAATCTTTAAATTCCCTCTAAGCATTATAAATGAGCTTAGCTTTAAGCTCAGCTATTGCAGTCCTTAAAGCTGCATGCTTGAGAAATAACTTAAAATTAACATGAAGGTTCCCGATCAGGGGCTTTCCCAAGGAAAACCCACTTGAGATGAAGAATATATGCAAACTTACTTCTCCGTAAATGTCAGGAAATCCTCTTTTTGGCCTGTGGTACTTCTGGATGTTCCCAATAAATATTCTGTATCACTCTTAGTATTTGTTTCCCTGTTACTATTAGAATTATTGAAGTAACTCAAAAAAGGTAGCTTTTTAAATGGAAAAATACCTGTCAGGGCACATTTTTCTCAATAATTTCTAAAAATTGGAATTCCTTCACTAGGTTGATTTGGCAATTTCAGTGCCTTAAATTCTTTCACCTTTATGGTATTGTCAGAAGCCAACTTCAGGCACCAAAGGAGTAATTTCCTATTGAATCCTTAAATAATTTATTTGTTGTCTCTACTACCTTGTTCAAATGACTCTTCTACTTAACTTAATAACATTTTTTTTTACTCCTAAGAAAATAAATGGGATATACTCTGAATTTGAAGGAGCATAGCAACCTCAGAATTACTCAAAAGGTGCGTTGAGGGGAAGGGATAGCCTTTTTTTCTGAATAAAGGAGCAAGGTTTCTTTTCAGCACTAATCAGTTTACTTGTGGCAAAGTATTAATAGACCTGTTAACCCTACTGATTTAGAGAGCACTAGAGACTTGTTTACTTTTAGCTTAGGTAATAAAAACTTCACTGCCCTTTAGTCAATAGAACATCTAAAAATTCTTGAACTGACATAAATTACTTGCCAAATATCAGGATCTATAAAGATTTCATGAACTTTTTGCCTTCACTAATGCAAGTTTGATAGCTTGTATTGGGAATACCAGTCGTTGGAATGCTTATTCCATCTCTATAAGCAATATAATGGACCAAGAAAATTACAAGATTTTAATTTCTTTATCCATGGCATTGTTGGATTAAAACAATGGTTCCTTGCTGTGTCCCCTTTTTGTATGTTTGCATTCTTGCCTCGAAGATACAGCTAGGCAGTAGTTTTGAAATGCCCATTATAACCACTGAGCTCCTCTTGGGAGAAAGTTTTTGTTCTTTACCTACAAAGAATTGACTACACACTTTGTATTTTTTTCTTTTGAGCACTTTATGCATTTTAGATATTGCACTTGTGAATGTATTTTGGTCATAAAACCCCTTTCTCCACTAAAAGCCTATATGTAAAAAGAACACTGAACAGAGAAATGAGTGTTCGTTTTGGTTGTATTTTTGCTTTCACTCACCATTTGGTTCATGAAGGAAAACGGTGAAAAGGCTTTTTTGCCTTTTCTGGTATTACTAAATGTTTTCTTGACCATTTTGTAAAATGGTCTGCCCCGCAAAGTATCAATGAAATGTTATTTACATAGTAAATAGTAAGTCTACTTAAAAACCTCTTTTCAATATCAAAGTAGTTGTCACCTTGGTTTTTTAAGTAGCTTTATTCCTTAAGCCCCTATCATCAAAATGAATTTAGGGACTGTGTACTTTATGTAGTTTTTCATTTGAGGAAATGGTTTGCTGTGATAGTAGTTTATATTGAATTATATTCTTTTTACTTTAAAATATTTAGCCTAAATTGAGTAATTTTAACTTAACAAGAAATGAAATTTTTTAACATTGAGGTAAACTTAATTTGTAGTCTTACTGTTTACATTCAGTGAAGCTGTGTTGTGTTTTATAAGTAGTACCATCATTATCCTAACTACTTCACCTCAACAGGCCTCAGTTTTCCTCATATGAAAAATGAGGGGAGGTTAGACTAAATGGTCTCTAAAGTTTCTTCCAGCTCTTAATTCTATTTTTATTTGTGAAAGTGCATTGTCAGGATCTTAAAAGCAGAAGTGAGTTATGTTTAAAATAAGTAGTTTCTTTTTTCCTCCACATTTTAAACAAAATTTACATATATGCAATGAATGAATTTGTGAAGTTAATTACAAATTCATGTCGTACACATAATTTCTATTTGCCAGTGTCAGTAGGTATTAAATTTTTGTTTATCAAACTGATAACTATCATAGCTAAAATTCTCAAATTTTAAATCTGTTTAATATTTTTACTAAGTGGAGAAATTGTAAAGTAGCAGTCTTATTTAAGTTGATATCTATTTGGTTAATTTAGCAGCTACACGGTAGAAGTATGCTTGAAAAATTGTTTCCAGTAATATATTACCAGTTAATAGTTTATTTTTTTAAACTAGAAATATTAAGGCAGGCTTAGTGACAAAACCATGTTTTGGCTATATTTGACTAGTAGAATTTTAAATGTTTGAAGCTTGAAAAACAATTAACTTTAGATTTTTAATGTAAACTGAAAATCATATGAGCATTATTCTGAAATGCCATATTTGTATTATAGGAAAGGAAAATTTTAAACTTAGATTCTTGAGTACAGATCATCATAAATACAAACATGATCCTTCAGTGATTGCCAGAAACCTATTTCTGATTTTTTTTTTTAGCAGTTTCCATCTTCATTGTAACAGAAGGCAGGTGTTGGGGGACTCAGGTACTTGTACATCTCATCAAATACTTGATCCATAAGAAAGTTTACAAAGGACAAAATGGCTAGTTTGCAAACATAAATATGTATTAGTTTCATAAATTGCGTAATTTTAGAAATTCCATTTTTTAATCTTTAGTTATTTGAAAATAATATAATGGAAAAATAGCAGATGTTCCACTTAAATTCATAATAGGTTCAAACAGATTGTAGTAGTGAGGTAGTAATCACTAGTTTTTTTACTAGTAGTAATTTTACTAGTAGTAATCACTAGTAATTTCAAAGATCACAGCCAGTGCTGAAAACTGAATGATCTGTGTTGAGCAAAAGCTAAAAAAGAATTTATATATAGTCTGTTCCTTTGGAAATGGTCATTTTCTTTCTGTCTTCCATTCATCTGAACTTTAATTCTTAGGAGTTTTGTTTTTTTTTTACAGCCTCAAAATATTTTTGTTTGCTAATAAACATTATGAAGTTTGCAAATTCTTTTTTTTGCTGTATACAATTAGAATGCAATTATTTAATATTGGGTACGATACTGATTTTTATATCTTTCATATTTTGCCTTGCTTGAAGTCCTGGTGCATCTTTTGACAGTGATTATCACTAGCATCCTCAATAGTTTCAACCTAGGCTTCTACTGATTGTGTTGTCTTATAAGAAATTGTGGAAATAAAAAGTGATGCATATACTATAGTCATTTAATACTTTTTGCTTCAGAATTGCACCTGGAATGATAGAAATATTAATCTGAAGTCTCCACCTTAGGCAAATTGTAGCCTTTTGTTTTTTGAGAGGCTCTGTGTATTTCCAGTTAATGTTTAGAAAGTGAAAATCATTCCAAAGACCAGAAATGTATGTGCTGTTCTCTCCTTTCTTCCTCCCAGTATTTTGATGGAATTAATATTTTAGGGATATGTGCATAATTTTATCATCTGTATATATTCTGTGCTTGGATGTATAAATTAAGCTATAGATGAAAACATTAAAACACCTGCTTCTTAAACTCAAACAACTTGTTGCCCTTTTACTGACCAAATCATTCTGAAAATAGTTAGGGCATCCCTTAGAGAGAATAGCTAGTTTTATAAACATCAGATTTTTTTATTTGGAGATTCACTTTATCCATAAAAGCCATTTCAGTTTTAAATTGCCTTATTCTATTACATTGTACTTTTATCTGAATTTTGTTTACTGTTCTGACACTGAATCTGTGATGTAAAAAATGATTGACTATAAATTTTATTCCTAATAAACTTAAGTTATACAGCAATGTAAACTATAAAACATTTCCTGTAAATTGCCTAATTTATTATTTTTCATCTTGTGTGTTTTTCATCAACATGTACAGTTTCTTTAATTCTCATGGTGACCTTTACTGTAAACATTCCCATACTATTCTGGATTTTCCTTAATGCTTGTTTGCATGAATGATGCCTGGGTTTCATTTACTTACTGGTATTATATTGCTGTTAAGCCAACCTCATTACACCTTACATACTTTTTAAATAGTTGATTTTCCTGGTTTTGTTGCTGGTCTGTATGAACATTAGAAACCATGCTTTTTATCTTCTTTCCTAATAAAATTCTTTCCATATTTACTGTGTATCTTTTCCATAATTTTTTTGCACTGTACATAGGATGACAATGGATATATATGTTCAAGATTGTGGCTTTGCCTTAATTATAGAGAAATAACTCCTTGCTTTGTGTTGCTAAATTAATAACTTAAATAGAGATAACTTTACTATATTTTCGGCAAGAGAAATTAAAAATAGTAATATCCCAAAACTTCTGTCCAGTGGGTGAAACTTGAGACTAATTCTGTGGCTTTAGTTGTCCATATGGTAGTTTTCTCTTTAAATATGAGACCACATTTTGCCACTCATATATTTGAAATAAGTTTCTACAGATTACAAAACTATTAAAGGTAAGTAAAAAAAAAAAGTCAGAACAGTGATATACTGGAAAGAGTGTAGGATTTGGAGTCTGAGGATTGGGGTTCATTCCAGTGGATGCTGAATGCCACTTTACTATTTGGTGACTTGGGTCAAGTCAAAACTTCTGAGCCTTAGTTTCTCATCTGCAAATGAGGGGATAGGGAATGAGGTGAACTAGAAGCACGTATAAATTCCAGTCCTTCTATATGTGAAACTTGCTAAGCTTGGGAGAAACAAAAAGAATAAGCTTCTCCAGTTAGAATCACAATTTGAGAACAGGGTTAGATGGCTACACACTGACTTGAAAACCTTGTTAATAATGTCCTGGGGACAAAAGACTAGTTCATTTGTGGCTTGTGTCAGAGATGGGGAGAAAGGAGGACAAGCTGCCATTCACAGCTAAGACTTTTTTTTTTCTTGACCAGTAGATAGGTTTCAGTGGAAGATAATCTGAACTTGAAAGTGAGTTAGGAATTGCATTTTCATTTCATGGTAGTGTGTAATCTGTGGCCTTTAGAAGGGTAATTATCACCTAATGCAGCAGTCCATCCATAACATACTTTTAAGTACATGCAGTATAATTTTTAATGTTAGTAATGAAACTAGGAATTTGACCAGTTTATTATCGTGATATGATTAGAACTGAGGTTATGTTTGAAGGATTGAAAATACTAAAGTGAATGTTTAAACCTTTAACTATTTTCTAACATGACAGAGTTTGTATTGGATCTTTTGGCATCAGATGTTTAATTTTAGAAGCAAGCTGTCTAGTTTCCATTTATATTGATTCTTTTCCTAAATTCAGGACATTCTTTATTGAGCAGGCACACCATTAAAATGTTTCTTGAACTGAAAAGTTTTCAAGTTAACTCTTCCTTCCTCTGTGCTTAGAAAGACTTTTCACCTGTACATTGCCTTTGCTATTACCTTTAATTTAATGGTGGGAATGGGTAGGAAGGGGACTCCCTAGGGTTTTTTTTTTTTTGATAGTTTGCTGTATTAATATGTAAAAAATGCAGACTGCAGCCATTTGTCTACAAAGTGAACAAATCTCTGAGCCAGAATTTTATCTGTCCATGTAACCCAGGCTGACTATAGCAGAAAAGAGTTTGAGCATTAAAAAAATTATTTACCTACACACTTCCATGCATACTGTGTAACAAAAAAGGAACATTCTATAGGATACCACAAACTCCATTTTGTCCAGCTGTCTGCTTAATTTCAGAACTCTGCTGTGTTGCAAAAAAATCTTAAAATGGCTCTTTGGTCATGCCTTGCTAACATCTCTAGATCACCACCAATAACAAATTGTAACAAACCTAGTCAAACAAAAGGAATGTGGCCTTGTCTAAAATGGTATGTTTCTGCATCTTGTATATCTCCGTTCTGTCAGGAGGTAGGTGATTTAGTTCATTAAAGACTAGAGACATGGATGGGCATTGCTTTTGATCAGGGTTCTTAAATCTTGCAGAATATTTTTTTCTTCACAGTGTTACTGTTTTGTTCTGCTTCTACTCAGTTCATTCTCTCCAGAATTTAGTCATTTCTTATGTCACAATAATATTCCATCACATTCGTTGTCTTTTTAGTCCCCCTTTCATGAGCAAAAGGATTTTTTTTGCTTGTGATTATTTGTGATATCCCAATAGTATCATCCCAGTATCCCTGTTGAATTTGATGTACTTTTTACATTAAAATGTATTTTCAACTTTTCCAATAAGTGAGATTCTTTTGCTGCTAGCTTCCACCCCTTCTTCCGTGCTTGAACATTCTCACTGTTGCACCTCTCTCCTTTGCATGCTGTGTAGACTCCTTTTACATCTCTTTCACATCTTCACACCAGGAGGACTGAACCAAATTACCCAGAGGGCCTCTGCTTTTGTTATTTAACTTCAATACCCTTAGGAGACATAAAGGTTTTGAAAATACTTTTTTTTTTCCCCCATACCTTCTGGGTCCTAAGGGCAACAGTGAGGAAGGGGATACAATCCTACCACTTAACTAGTTAAACTTCCAGCAGCATGTCAAAAAATCAGTGACATGAAGAATAATCACATTTACTCATTAGAGGGCAAGAATAATAAAACAGTTTAATAGAAGGCATTAGCAGGAATAATCAAAACATAGTCCACCCATAAACTTAGGTCACACTCTTCTGACCAATGCACATTTTGTCTATAAGAACAGTGGGAATAATGCTTAATGGAAACCTCCCTTCTGACAGTTGACAACTCGTCTTCAGACCTTGATATTCTTGGTCTCTTCGGGAACTATCTGCGCCATTATAAGCTGTCTTTTTCCAGCTGCTCCCCTTCTGGTCTTCACTGCCCTCTTGCGGGGCAAAACCACTCCTCTGAAGCAGTGACAAACTTTCACCTCTCTGCCACCCTTACAGAGTGCCCCAAAAGTATTACACTCTTATCAACAGGAACACTATACTTATTCAGTGACAAAGTTCCCTTAAGCCAGAGAATTGCACAGCCCCTCAGGGTTGGTTCTTTGGGCAAAGCAAGCAAGCCCAAGCCAGGTTTCTATTCAGTGTTCTTTCTCCACTCAGCAAACAAACCTCTTCTGCAATAAACACATTTAACAGCAAAAGTCTGTGTTCTGTTTCTCTCACTCTTCATAGGTTTCTGAGACTTAAAATAGCACCAGAGAGCAATAAACTGAAATAATATATGCAGAAGCAAGATTCAGCTCATTTCCAATCAACACATTAGCTAAAGAACTCTGGGTTCTATCTCCAGATTTCCTCCAACCAATGGCCAAAGCAATAACTCTCTTCCAATTATCGGGTTTCCATCAATGTAGCTGGAAGTGTTAGATGTTTGAGCTAGAAGCCTGTCTTCTGTCCCCAGTCAGTGACTCGTCTCTCCCTTTTGAAATAAAATTCATCTGCCTTTTTTCTGTAGGAGCCTAACAACCGTTATATAATGTCATAGTCTCTGAAACATTTGATGTGTGGTTTGTTCATTTATAACCTTTAAAACACTTTTTAAGTTGACGAACCACAGTTGCCATGCAGCCATTTAGTCATTTGTTTTTAAGCAGATCCTTTCCATATCTTAGGGACAGTTCTATCTGTTCTTCAGAATAACCTTTGTTTTAACCTTAAATTTTGGTCCAAGAGAATGTTTATTCACACATTATCATTTTCTCATAAAACATGTACTTTCTTCCCCTTTCAGCAACCAAATTGTTCAAATATCAAAGGGAGAGTACTTTTTACATCACTCCTTCAGGGGCAGCCAGAATAGATCATAAATTAAACCATAAATAGCATGTTTCCTAAAAGTGGGGGTGGCTAGGTGGTCAGTAGAGTGACAGCCCTGGAGTCAGAAGGACCTGAGTTCAAATTTGGCCACACTTCCGAGCTGTGGGATCCTGGGCAAGTCACTTAACCCAATTGCGCCCCCCCCCCCCCCCCCCCCCCCCCCCCATTACAGGTTAAATTGTATGCATTTCGGTTTACCATGCGCACTTGACAACCCGAGCCGCGCTGTGGCGTGTGACTTCGACACT
>NW_027186372.1:12646222-12654339 GCF_028583685.1 Petaurus breviceps papuanus
CCCCCGCAAATGATTGTTTTGACATGACAGGCAGCCTTGTATGAATTAAGGTTTGGCCTTGGCATCTTGGGTTCTTTGAGTCACACTGCTTTTCGCTTTGGGCACATCGAACACGGCTCCCCAACTCTGGCAACTTCCTAAGATTCTAAACAAGTTACTGTGATAGTAATGGCAATTAAAGATTCCCCTGTATTGGCTTGGTTTTCAAATTGATTGTGTTAAAACCCAGAGTTTGTTAATCCCACCTGTGGGATGGGCTTGTTGATGTGAAAAGAAAGTCCTGAATTGGGAGGAGCTGGTGACATAGATTTGGAGACACAAGAGAGAGGCGGAAGATTTTTTTTGGTAGCAGCACCTCGTGGAGAGAGAGAGACTAAGAGAATTGCTGGTGGCCGCTTTGAATTGCCCTGGACTTTTGAGACCTGCCCCCTGAGCTGCCAAGGACTGAGGAGACATGGCTGTTTTGCTGGTACTTTGTCTGTCTGTTTTGATGTTATTTTGCCAGATTTGTCCACTGGTGAAAGACATTCCACATTTGGGACAGATTTTAAAACCTTTATATAAAGTCACACGGAAGAAATATGAATTCGATTGGGGACTTGAGCAGAGTAAAGCTTTTGAAGAAGCCAAGGCTGCCATACAATTGGCCCTAGATTTGTGGCCCATGCAAAATGGTCCAGTGGAATTGCAAGTGACTGTACAAGATGATTATGCAAACTGGAGCTTATGGCAAAAACAACAAAGCCGAAATGTACCTTTGGGATTTTGGTGTAGGAAACTCCCTTCATCTGGAGTCCAGTATACACCTTTTGAAAAGCAGTTGTTAGCTGCATATTGGGCTTTGGTGGAGACTGAACAACTGACTCTGGGCCATGAAGTGATATTAAGACCTAGAATCCCAATTATGACCTGGGTAATGAGTACCCCAGCTTCTCACAGAATTGGACATGCCCAAGAGGCTAGTATAATCAAATGGAAGTGGTATATTCAAAATAGAGCGAAAACAGGCAAAAGCGGAGTCTCTGCTCTACATGAATCTGTAGCAAACATAGAAATTGAGAGGAATGACACACCCCCTGAGCCAAAGCAACAGTTGGTAAAGTCCACTGTAAAGTGGAATGAGGGATATGATGTATTAACTGAGGAACAAAAGAGACATGCATGGTTTACTGATGGGACAGCAAAATATTTGGGGCAAAAAAGACATTGGAAAGCAGTGGCCTATAACCCATGTACTAGAAGGACTTTGGAAAGTACTGGGATAGGTGCAAGTAGCCAATATGCTGAACTTATGGCAGTATATCAAGCCATCAAAATAGAACAAGGAGGACAGTGTCATATATTCACTGATTCATGGGCGGTAGCTAATGGGTTAGCTACATGGATGCCCATGTGGAAAAATGAAAATTGGGAAATTCATGGTAAACAAGTCTGGGGCAAAGAATTATGGGAAGATATCTGGAACATGTCTTTGGTCACTGACTTGTCAGTTTTTCACGTAGATGCTCACGTGGCCCCCACCACACCAGAACATGAGTACAATGCTCATGCTGATCGACTGGCAAAGATTGCTACTGAACATATTGTCCCTACTTTGACAACAACTGATGATCTGGTATTAGCAAAATGGGTCCACCAAACAGCAGGCCATTTGGGGGTCCAGGCCACACACCAGTGGGCACAAGATCGAGGTATTAGTA
This sequence comes from Petaurus breviceps papuanus, assembly GCF_028583685.1. Taxonomy (NCBI): domain Eukaryota; kingdom Metazoa; phylum Chordata; class Mammalia; order Diprotodontia; family Petauridae; genus Petaurus; species Petaurus breviceps. The sequence goes on from NW_027186372.1 coordinate 12,647,923, forward strand.
TCTCTCATTCACTGTTAAAACAGATAGCAGAAGACTGTCATATATGTCAATTGGAAAAGGAGCGAACTGTTCCTCGGGTAGTAACTGGAGAGATAGCAAGAGGAAAAGTCCCAGCCCAAATCTGGCAAATAGATTATATTGGTCCACTACCACTGGATAAAGGATGCAGATTTATATGTACTTGTGTTGATACCTATTCAGGTGTACTAGTAGCTTGTCCTTATAAGAATGCAACCCAGAAAAACACTTGTAAAACTCTAGATCTCATAAGCCTATATTATGGAACCCCAATGCAGATTCAAAGTGACAACGGGTCACATTTCAAAGGCAATGAAATGAAGAAGTATTGTATACTAAACAATATAGAATGGATATATCATATTCCATATTATCCAGAAGCATCTGGGTTGATTGAAAGAATGAATGGATTACTGAAAGGACAATTGAGGAAGTTAAGTTCCAATAATTCATATCAACATTGGAAGGATAATTTGTTCATGGCTTTGCGTAATTTGAGTAATAGACCATTGGGAGGAAGTACACCTCTAGCCAGAATGATGACCCCCAATCTGCAAATTAGAAAACAACAAACACACAAGATCCCAATTATTGAGTATTGGACCTTGAGGCCAGATGTCCCAGCACCGTACCCAGGACCACCTGGTTCAATGGGGTATGATTTACATTGTTTAGAGGACTTTTGGTTGGACAGAAAAGAAATAAGAAAAATCTTCCGCCTCTCTCTTGTGTCTCCAAATCTACGTCACCAGCTCCTCCCAATTCAGGACTTTCTTTTCACATCAACAAGCCCATCCCACAGGTGGGATTAACAAACTCTGGGTTTTAACACAATCAATTTGAAAACCAAGCCAATACAGGGGAATCTTTAATTGCCATTACTATCACAGTTACTCATGTGCATCAATTGAGGGAGTTTGCTGTCTGGTGCCATCAGTGCAGGCTTTCCTACACTGATGTTCTTGCCAGCACCCTTCACATCAAATAACTTGCCAAGTCTTGCCATGTATTCCCCCAGGGCATCTCTCAGCATCCAACCCCTTCTCTGCTCAGATAGCTGCCACTTTAGTTCCAGGTCCTCATTATCCTAGTAAATCCTAATTCATCTTCTGGCCTCAAGTCTCTCAACTCCAGTCCATTCACCACATAGCTGCCAAAGGGATTTTTCATCAATGCAGGTCTGAACTTATACTTCTATACTTAATTCCAGTGGCTCCTTATTGCTTTGAGACCAAATATAAGCTCTTGTCTTCAAAGTCCTTCTCAGCTCCTCTCCACCTGTCTTCCCAGCTTCATTATACATTACTCCTCATCTTGTATACTACTGCCCATCCAAACTAGCCTCCCTGACCCTCATTTAGGGAACTCCATCTCCTATCCCAGTGCTTCTGCAATGGCTGACCTTGCTTGGGATACATGCCTTTCAATGCCTCTGAATCCCTCACTTCAAACCAGCTCAGCTTCTACACAAAGCATTTCCTCAAGTGCTGGCACTTCTCCCTATTTTATATTTAACTACCTTAGGTTTATGTTGTATTTATTTTATATGTTTTTATATATGTACATGTCTCCCCCTTAAGTTCTCTTTTCTCTAGTCTATTAATCTCCATTTCTTTAAAAAAAGGTTTTTTTTTAAATTTATGGAATAAAATAAGTGTTTTCATAATATAATAAATGATTGCACATGAAACTGCAAATCTGTTATGTATAACTTGCTATTGCTTTTAAATATATAATGGAGTTATACAGTTTTTTTTTTCTTTTCTCATGGTTCTGAATCTTCTCACCATCCTGGTTTACTCACCTCTGTGTTCTTCCTTCTTGATGCCCTTCCCTAAAAGGTGACATTTATAACTGACTGTAATACTTAAAATACTGCCCTATCAGCACAGATTACCGTGGGAGTAAAACTCCCTTTGTCTGGACGTTATGCTTCCATTAAAGCAGACCGCATTCAAATTGGTGTTTCTGCCTGCTGTGTCACACTGTTGGCTTACACTGAACTTGCCTCAAAACCCCCAGGAATCGATGATCTGGAGAGACTGGGACAGTGTGAGCAAAGATGAGCAAGGAAGACTGGGCACGGTGGCTGCAGGGCACGAGAACTAGACCGTTCTAGTTGCTGGAGAGGGTCTGTCCTTCAGAGAAGTAGGTGAGGCTGCATGGGTTGGGAAGGGCCTAATTGTGGAGGGTGGTGTTTTGTTTTTTTTAATTCTGAAAGGGAGAGTTGGCTCTTGATCCCATATATGATGATGAGCCAAGGAAGGTTTTGAACACAGGGTTGACACAATAGAGATATTTTAAAGACTTGAAGTGAGGCAGCCTGGTACATGGGTCAGGGAGATGGCCTGTGAATGAGGAAGACCCAAGTCTAAGCCTAAACCTCTGATTAATACTAGCTGTTTGAGCTTAAGCAAGTCCCTTAACCTATACTACTTTAGCCCCTCTCCCCACCCCCTCCTGTTCTTTAAGATTAAAAGTGCAGACCTGAAGGAGCTTCCTTGCTGGGAGTTCCAAATACCAATGAAATTGAGACCCAGGTCCAAAAACAACCCAATAACTTGAAGTAATATTTAGAGTAGATCAGAGAGAATAAAGACTTTAAGACAGCTCAGGTTTGGAGAGGGGGAGCTACGGCTGCCCCCCAAAGTCCCCTTTCTACTGTTCCTTCACCAGGTAATTCTGATGGCAGCAGCTCTCTTAGAAAGAGGGATAAATGAAAAAGAGAAGGCCACTCTTAGAAACACCTCAACACACGTAACTATAGAATACCACTATTCTTTTATGAGAATACCACTGTGACTTTTCTGAGAAAGATTATTACTGCAACAGGTTTGGAAATGAACTTTCCCCCAAATTCAGAGGTTCTGTAACAGGTTTGGAAATGAACTTTCCCCCATGCTCAAAGGCTCTAGGTGTGCATGATGACAGCATCTCATGAGTCTCTGCTCCTTAGAACCTTTGATCTCACTGTTTGCCTGTTGACAGCCCCACCCCTTTTTCATGGGGATCCAGGTGGTGAGGTGGAAGGAGCTCTCGTCTTGGGAGTCTAAAGATCTGGGTTTGAATCCTGGCCTCAGCACTTTTTCTCTGTAACCCTAGCAAGCTATTTCACCTCTCTGAGGCTCAGTTTTCCTTATCTGTGAAATGAACATTTTAATTCACAATCTACTGCGTAGGATTATGAGTAGCATTCTGTAAACCTTAAATTGTTATATTAATGTGAGTTATTTCCTTCCCTTGTTAGAGTGGAATAAAGAAATTGAGTACTGTAGTTATGTCCAGAAAACAGCTTATGGAGGGTGGGGGAGAGGTGTGGAAACAGACTGGGACCAAGACTCATAGCCAACAACCCAGAACCTGGGTTTCTACACAGTTAATATATAATTTGGAAGGAGAGAAAAACAGGATAATAAGAATTGAGTTTCTGATTGGTGGAGGCAACAGGGAGACACTGAGGCAAGAGGCAGAGGGGTAGTTCTGTGATATTCTTTAAGTCAGGTAACCTTTGGGAGGGAGAGGAATCTTGTGACTTCTCCAAAATCATGTGACTTAACAAGCAGCTAAAACTTAGCTTTACAGAATCGTGTATATAGGCAAAATGCAGTTGCTAATGCTATTTTTTAAAGTAACATTCCCTATTTTAATCCTGTTAGCAACATAGCCGTAAGAATAACATCAAATTAGGAACCCATAATTCACCTGAAACTTCAGGAAAAAAAATGAGTTTTTACATACCACTTGCTTTTTTCTATCTTTACCAAAACCCTGTATCTGATATGAATAATGCCATCAACAGGCTGAAGGAAGAATCTTAAAAAGAATCTAAGGGCCTGATTTGGAAAATGGGCCCCTCTGTCTCTTATGATTATCACATCAAAAATAGGAAAATAATTTCACTTTCTTTACAATTATTAATGTAATTTTATTTGTAAAATTCTTAATCCAGCGAAACCCTCAGCCTCATATTCTCATTCCCTAGCTTTGATTCTTGTGAGGTTCTAAGAGTTGGGATTTACCCTTTCAAGGATAATCTTATGCTGCAAATTTTTATTTCTAAGAGTTTCCATTTGTTAAACATTTTAGCTTGATAGAATACAGATAGAAAGTCTGAACTTTCCAACAGGTATTTCTCTAAAAGTTTCTCAAATCTTTCTTGTCTCAATGGGATCGAAACCTCTCTTAAATCTCCCTCTCCAAAATTCCAAACCCTTTATTTTCAATGCCTCCATTCAAAATGTGTCAATTCAAACACACCAGCTTCTTCTCTCATCTCTGCTTGCTTAAACTTTCTTCTCTTTCTTCTTCTTCTAAATATCCCTCCACTGGACTTTGATGAAAACCCTTCAAAACTGCATCTTTCTTTTTTCTTTCCATATTCTGATCTGACACTTCTCTTTCTTCTACTTGCTTAATTCTTCTAGTATTTCCCAGCCATATCCCAGACTATCTATAGAACTAATATTCACTCCCCTGCATTTTTCCTTTACAACTTAGCATGTTTTCATTATATAAAACCACTTAATTGCAATATTTGAGGTTGCCTTTGAGGTTCTTAAAAGCTTACAAATATGTGGTCTATTCTAATAGTTTTTGTGACTTTGCTTGTAGTTTGCCTAAGCAAGTTCTATTATGTCACTCACAAAAGAAATACAGTGGCAACACAAAACATTCTTCAGATTAAATTTTACTTACTTTTAAAGTTGTTCCTTGATTTAAACAAGTTTCTCTCTTTTCATGATCAGAAAAGAGTTAATAATAGACAGATGTTAAATTTAAACTGCAAACCCAATTTTTTTCCACTAATCAGTGAAATCACCTTCCAACCTTGTACTAAAACAATAAATCTGTTGCTCTTCAGGGAAATAATGGTAGAAGGTCTCTAAACACTGTTTCCATGTAACTTTCAGTTTTATTCTTATTTTTCCTTAAAACAAATTTTACAGAGTACTATCCCAAAATTTACTAAAACATTTCAGCATTTATAGTACATTCAAACCACAATTTGGAAATTTACAGTAGAGAACTTACACATTTCTGTTACAGATTTAGTCTATAATTAAATTATAATGCCATACATTTTTGCAGATTGGGAACAAAGATTCCCTTTTTCCTTATCTGTGTCTCTTGTCTGGCCCTCTGACGTGGCCAGAATTAGAAATGGAGAGATAGAGAGAGAAACAGATACTGTCTTTCTAAAGACTGAAGATTCCTCAGGAAAATTTGTTCTTTCCTTTGACCGATTAGACCACAGGAAGAAGTTAGTTTGATTTACCAAGACACAAAACACAGATAATATAAGACAGACACATAGATGTACTTGCCATCAAAGTTTTCCCATCTTATCTCCCACTGAAAGTTTAATCAAAAAGTCACTGTGCACAATTTCCTAAAAGCAATCGTAAAATCTTTTAATTTGCAATAATTGAAAGTCCCTTCTTCAAAGCAGATCAGGGACCCATCCTTATACCAACCTTGGAAAGCAGGTGCTAAAATGGGGATAATATATAACCTTCCAGGGTTGGCGTGGGGATCAAATGAAATATGTATAAAACACTTAGCAAAGTACCCAGAACATAGTGGGTGCTATATAAAAGCTAGGGTCCCCCCCCAAGACACTGGGGGAAAACTATTGAAAATGCAGCTTGTAGGGGTGACAAGATCAGATCTGCACTTTAGGAAGATCGCTTTAATAGCTAACTAAAGGATGGATTGGAGTGGGGAGAGGCTTGTGATAGAAGGACCTGAACTGGGCTGATGAGGGCCTATACCAGATTACTGTCAGTGTCAGAGGAGAGAAGGAGGAATATTCAAGAGATGTTATAAAGGAATTAAGAATTTCATGAATTGAAATGCACAGAAATGCTTCTAAATTGCTGATGAGAAATTTTTTGTTGTTATTGCATTATTGTTTTTAAAATAATTATACTTTACGTTAATACATGTTTTAAAATTTTAAGTTCCAAATACTCTCCCTCTAGTCCCTTCCCCCATCCATTGAGAAGACAAGCAGTATTATTAAGCAATCAATTATACATGTGAAGTCATGTAAAACATTTCCATATTAACCAAGTTGCAAAGAAAAGAAAAATCAAGTAAAAAAAATATGCTTCAATCTGCACTCAGCATTGTCAGTTCTCTCTCTAGAGGCTGATAACATTTTTTCATTATTGATGAGAAATTAAAAATTCCCAAGTATTTGATTGTACTTCACCTCTAAAGAGCTTTCTCTGGGACCATATAGATTTAGAATTTGGAAAGGGACCTTAGAAGCCATCTGGTTTAAAGCCCTCATTTTATAGATGGGGAGACTGAGTGATCCACTTGAAGCCTCACAAATAGTATGAAAGAGAGAAAGAAAGAAAGAAAGAAAGAAAGAAAGAAAGAAAGAAAGAAAGA
>NW_027186372.1:12654349-12665763 GCF_028583685.1 Petaurus breviceps papuanus
AAAGAAAGAAAGAAAGAAAGAAAGAAAGAAAGAAAGAAAGAAAGAAAAAGAAAAGGAAGGGGAGAGTGAAGGGGAAAGGGAGGGGAAGGGGAAGGAAAAGCAAAGGTAAAGAAAAGAAAAAAGAAAAAAAAATCCTGGCAGAAGCAGGATTCAAACCCAGGTCTTCTGACTCCAAAGCCAGTATTTCTTTCACTACACCCCAAAGCTTCATTCAATGGAAGACACTTCCAGCATCTTCCACTAGAGGGAGCAAAGGAACTTAGGTGACCCAAACTGATCAGACTTTGACAATCACCTTGGCTGCCTCTGACTTTGACCCACTCCTTCCTATGGTACCTTTATGAGCTTTTTAATCTAACGATGTATTCTTCTCAAAATGTAAGAGATTCTTCATAATGGAGATAGACAAGGTCCCTTATTGGATCAGAAAAATCAGTGCTCATTAGGAAACGGACAGCAATTAATAACAACTTGCATTTTACAAAGTGCTCTACAGACATCTCCTTTTATCACAACAACTGTGGGAGATGGATGCTATTATTATCACCCCCATTTTACAGGTGAGGAAACTGAGGCAGATAGAGGTTAAATGACTTTTCCAGGGTCACAAGTGGCAAGAATCTGAGGTTGGATTTGAATTCAAGTCTTCCTGCCTGCAGGTCCTGTACTCTATCCATTGAATCCACTTGGCTGCCACATTGTAGGGTAGGGGGGACAGGCTGCTAGGTGGCACAGTGGATAGAACGCTGGGCCTAGAGTTAGGAATACTTATCTTGCTGAGTTCAAATTTGGCCTCAGACACTTACTAGTTGTGTGACCATGGGGAAGTCACTTAACCCTGTTTGCTTCAGTTTCCTCATCTATAAAATAAGCTAGAGAGGGAAATGGCAAACCACTCCAGTATCTTTGCCAATAAAATCCCATATGGAGTCACAGGAAGTCAGACATGATTGAACAACAACAAACAATGATTGGGAAGTTTTATCTTACCTTAAATATAGTCAGAAGGTAAGACGGAACAATAAAAAGTTGCAACTCGCTCTCATCAATCAATTTTAAGCCTTCATGATAGAATTTTTAAGGAGGCAACCTGAGGGTAGTTAGAAAGTTGGCCTGGGAGCCAGGAAAACCTGACACAAGCCTCTTAGTGCCCTAGACAGCTTTCTAGACTATAAATTGCCAAAAAAGAATCTGACCTACATTGGTAGAAAAAGTTTCTTCACCTGGGAGTTCCTTATACTAATCAAATTACTGGTCTCAGACCTATCCCTGATAAATTTCACCCCAGCAGTCCCTTTTATCTAAAAAGCAAATGGTATAGATTTGTTCTATAAACAGGTAATAGTGTTCATTAATGCTACACATATCACTGCTGAAGCTAGGGAGAGAGATGCTTCAAACCTTTGTCACAGTGGAGAAAGTGGCAATATTAGTGCTCAGCACAGATTCTGAAAGGGTTGCCCCATTTTTATTAGAGAGTTTATATTGCTTTTACCCACCCCTCACCCCCAGTGAATATCCAGAATATCTAGAACTTTTTGTTTGGAATGTTATTTTCTCTCTCTCTCTCTCTCTTTTTTTTTTTTTTTTTTTTTGCTTTTTGGAGGGGGGAAGGCAGGGTAACTGGGGTTAAGTGACTTGCCCAGGTCACATGGCTTGTAAGTGTTAAGTGTCTGAGGCTGGATTTGAACTCAGGTCCTCCTGACTCCAGGGCCAGTGCTCTATTCACTGAGCCACCTAGCCACCCCTTGAATGTTATTTCCAAAACTAAAACCTCATTTACATATGTGAAAAATTGGTGGGAATCTGGGTCATCAAAGAAAGCTTTTTGATTGACAAAGTTTGTATTAAGTGGATTTTTCTTTTCTTTGAAAGAGAATCCTTCCTATAAAGAGATATCATAACTTTTCAGGCAGACTATTTTATTAACTAGATAATTACCTAGAGGCTGCTAGGTAGCCAGTGCATAAAGCCTGGACCTGGAGTCAGGAAAACTTGAATTCAAATCCATTCTCAGACACTCAGTAGATGAGTTACTTAACTTCTGTCTGCCTCAGCTTCCTCATCTGTAAAATGGACATAATGATAGTATCTACCTTGCTAAGTTATTTTAAGGTAAAAGGAGATAACTTATAGAAAAGTGTTTCGTAAACCGTACAGTGCTGTATAAATGCTATTATTATTAGGTAAGACACTATTCTTCAATACTCCTGTGTTTATCACATAGTAAATTACAATTTTTTAAAAACGCTTCATTTTCATTCTTAAGCAGTAGTGTATAATGAGAAATAGTGTGGTTCAGGAGAAAGTATACCTTATTACATCACAAACCTTTAAGGAGATGTGACTCTTGACTGGCTAGAAGACTTAGGGGAAATTATGTTTGTTCTTGATGACTTGCAGTTGACTTTGATTTGAGTGAGGGAGGGCTGTGTAAGGTCACTGGCCTCACTTTCTCCTCCAGAGCCATCTGGTCCAGTGGCCAGATATTCATCAGGATGACTGGAGGTGACCCAGGATGCAATGGGAGACTCTGGCCCTTTTAGGCTAAGGCTTTTCAGGTTCTCTCACTTCGAGTGAGATAACACCCATTCAGAGAATAGGCCTCTTTAAGTAGTTACTCAAGGAATGGCCCCTTTAATAAAAGAAAAATCGAACCGGGAGGGTGAGACCCTCAGGGTTCCTGGCCAGACAGAGGAAGGCAGGCCCCAACTTTGAAAGGAGGAAGGAGATCTCTGTGGCCCATCTTTCCTTCCTCTACTTCCTTCTCCCACAAGTTTCCCTGTACTTAAATGAATGGAATTGTCTCTTTCAGGGGATCACCACCCATTTTGGGCATGATGCCTATCTGGAAGCAGAGGACCTGGGTTCAAATCCTGCCTCTAATGATTACTACCTGTGTGACCTTGTGAAAGTCATATATCCTCCCCAGGCTTCACTTTCCTTATCCATAGATGATAGGGCCTCTGAGGGGCCTTCTATCTCTAGATTTATTATCCAATGAAATCTGCTCTATAGTTTCAGTTTTATGTCATTTTATTCCTTTCCAGGAACTCTGTTCTCCATCTGAGATTACTCTCTGTCTTCATGCCCCCAGTGACTTTTGTTCAAGTTGTGACCAATGCCTGGGATATCCATATTTCTCATCTTTGCCTGTTGAATTCCTTGTTGCATGTGGTAGTTTTCATGTCTTGTCCAACTTTGTGACCCCATTTGGGGTTTTCTCGTTAAAGATGCTAGAGTGGTTTGCTATTTCCTTCTCCAGCTCATTTTACAGATGAGGAAACTGAGGCCAACAGGATAAAGTGACTTGCGCATGGCCACACGGCTAGGAAGTACCTAAGGTCAGATTTGAACTTGGGAAGATGAGTCTTCCTGACTCCAGACCCAGCATTCTATCCACTGTACTACCTAGCTGCCCAGTTGAATTCCTACCCATCTTATAAAGTCCAGCTCAAATGCCAAGTCCTTGTTATCTAGGACTCCTACTAAGACTGTAAACTCCTTGAGGGCAGAGACCAAGTCATCCAAATTTCCTATATCCCCTAACTAGCAGAGTGCCAAGGACATAGTAAACAATTGTAATGGCATTATAAGGTATATTCCTATTCCACACCTTGTTATGCAAATCCAACAACAAAATGTAGAAAGTAAGACTAGGTGAATTAGTGTTTGCCTTAATATAAGGAAAAAGTGGGGAGGTAAATATTCCCAGAGGTGAGATTCCAAGTAAAGGAAGAGCCTCATTGGGACATCTTGAAAGACTCGACAGGGAGTGAGAGAACCCTAGATTTGTAGTCCAGAGGTCCTGGGTTTGGATTGCATCTGTTCAGAGGATCTGAGTTTCAATCAATCTCTGACCTTCTACCTGTATGATGTTGGGCAATTTACTTAACTAGTTTCTTCTTCTGTAAAATGAGGGTGTTAAACTAGATAATCTCTTTTCACTCTATGATTTTACAATAACATCTCTTCATGTCAAAAGCATATAAAATCATAATCTTTTGAGTGACTGTGACTGAGAGGTAATCTAATTCATCTCCTTTCTCTAGACAGGACCACAATAAAAGCATCTAAAATATAGAAAGAATACTTCCCCAAAAAGCTCTAAGGGAGCTTTGTAATATGATGTGAATTGGAGTTCCATGAGAAAATTTTATTTCTGGTGATATTTTCCTTCTGAAAAATGAAATTGCACATATACACATACATACTCATACACATATACATACGTGTGTGTGTGTGTGTGTGTGTGTGTAATACTCTTGTGTTTGTGAGGAATATGAAAACAGGCTCAATTTCGTCTTGATGAAATTATATTTCAAATTTCTCTCCCCACCTCCCTTTAACCTTCAGGGTATTTTAGACCACCTAGGGTAGCAGTTTTGAATTTCATAAAGATGTGATTCTATGGCTAGTTGGGGAACATTGAATTAAGTGATCTCTGAGGTCCCTTTCTCAGCTCTATGATTCTGCACCCCTGGATCATTTGATCATTTCTGCTCTACCAACATACCCACATCTGCCCTACGTTTAAAAACTTTTAACTTGTCCCTAAAAACTTCCTCAAGCTATTGTCCTAAATCTCTCTTTTTCACAGCTGAACTCCTAGAAAAAACTCTCCCCTACGACGTATCTCAAAGGTGGTCATTCAGTCTTTGTTTAGAGAATTCCAATGAGAATGAACCACCATGTGTCAAATTAACCCATTTCACTTTAGGATGGCTCTAAATCAGGAAATTTAACCTTAATGTCAAACCTAAAGAGACTACCCTATAACTGTCCCTCATCCTTCTTAGATCCGCTCTCTGGGTACCAAGCAAAACAATTCTAATCCCCCTTGGATGTAATATGTTTTTAAATAATTGATATTATTGTCATACCCCTTGTAAACCTTATCCAAGTTAAAAATTCTCCATTCCTTTGATTGATCCTCAGGTATTGTGGCACTCAAGCTTTTCACCATTCTGGACTCCCTCTTCTGAATGTTCTCCAACTTATGTTGTCATTTCTTCTACCTTTCTAAGAGTGAAATTTTCATTAAGGCAAGCCAAAAAAATTATTAGCTGTAGTACTTTTGGCAGAAAGAGAGCATCATCAGATGGTTGGATAATTGAAGTCTCCCCCATCACTACTTTATGATGCCTTCATGAAAGTCTTATGGTTTGTTTCCAAAACTCATCGATTTCCCATTTTTCCCCAAGGTGCACTGTTATGCCCAACATCAGTTCAGTTTTGGCTCTCTAAATCTCTAATCTTCTTACAATTAGGCAACTCCATTTAAATACCTCCATAATTGATACCTGCATTTCCTTTCACTCTCTAACTCTTAAACCTGGCTTCTGACTTCATGATTCAATGAAAACTACTCTGTCAAAAGTTACCAGTGATCTCTTAATTGGCAGATTTAATGATCTTCATTCTTCTTGACCTCTCTGCAGTCTTTGACATGATCGATCAGCCGTGCTTTTCTCCTCGATACTCTCTTTTCTCTAGGTTATGACACTATTCTCCCTGGTTCTCCTCCTTCCTCTCCTCAATTTGCTTTGCTGGCTCTTAATCCAGGGCATGTTCATCCTTCTTCCCCTATACTATTTCTCTTGGTGATCGCATCGGTTCCATGGATTCAATGATCATTTCTAAGCAGATGATTCTTAAATCTATTTAGCCAACCCTAACCTCTCCCCTGTCTTCCAGACTCAAAGCTCCAACTGCCTATTGGACATCTCAAACTGGATGTCCCATAGATATGTTAAACTTAACATGTCCAAAACTGAACTCATGATGCATCCCCCCAAACCTCCTTCTCTTCCTCACTTTTCTATTACCACCATCTTCCTAGTCTCCCAGGAGCACAACCTAGTTAATGTCAAGTTCTGATATAAATCAAAGTCATGAGTTGAGGAATAAAGCATCTTTAATTGAGATACCAGGGTAGCGAAGCTGCCACTCTGAGGGATGTCCCATAATTCAGAGCATAATGGACTTCCCAGCCAAGAGACCCATGAAAGGTTCTTTATACTTTTAGGAGGGGAGGGGGAAAGAGGTACTATGAGTAGCAAGTCCTGGTCATGAGACCCCTGTGGCCCTTGGCAATCCGGGCAAGGAAAACCAGTTCATTCTGGTTGTTTTGCCCTTCCTGAATGGATCCTAACAGAAGGGGGCAAGGACATTAGAAGCCTAAAACATAACAGTGCTGTGTAGTTGTAACTACTAACATTGGACTTAAAGATGAGACAATACACTTGCTTCCTTCTGTTGAAAAGGTTGGTGGAAACCATGGATATGGGCAGCTACCTATGGTATGAGACCTGGCCTTTGTGCTGGCTGGTTTTGATTGAACTGTGTGATTTTTAATTTCATTTTTTGTTACAGGAGAAGGATCTCTGAATGGGGATATTCAGAGACACAGTGTACATATTCAAAACTCAGTGCTATATAAATAAAAGGAAGAAACATTAATAAAACTTTTTTTTTTAATGGAAGAGGGCCCGTGGCCTCAGAAAGTTTAGGAAATACTATTATTGTTCAGTCATTTTTCAGTTGTGTCCAACTCTTTGTGACCCCATTTGGTATTTTCTTGGCAAAGATACTGAAGCAGTTTGCTATTTCCTTCTCTAGCTCTGCTTACAGATGAGGAAACTGAGGCCAACATGGTTAAGTAAAAAGCACAAAGTTGAACAGCTAGTAAGTATCTGAGGCCGGATTTGAACTCAAAAGTTGAATTTTGGGGTTGCTAGATGTCATAGTGAATAGAGCACCAGCCTTGGAGTCAGGAGGACCTGACTTCAAATCCAGACTCAGACACTTAACACTTACTAGCCCTGTGACCTTGGGCAAGTCACTTAACCCCATTTGCCATGCCCTCCCCCCCCCCCCCAAAAAAAAGCAGAAAAAAACCATTGAGTTTTCCTGACTCTAGGCCCAGTACTCTATCCACTGTCCCACCTAGCTACCCCTTACTACATAAAAATCCCAGCAGGAGAGGGTAGTACATGGGGGAGTTTACTCCAGCCTTATGATCATTCATTCATTCAGTAAACATTATACCTCTTAAGGATGGCTCTGAATCCCACTTCCTTTTTTGGGATAGCCTTTGTACTTCCTGCCCAGATCAGCAAGCTGTGGACCCCTGCTCAAATCCAACTTAAGTGTCCCTTAGCTCAGCCAAGACCACTGAGAGATGTAGGGAGCCCTGCAGTCCCACAGCAGGGCTGAGAAAGAATCACTTACCAGAGGCTGGGAGAGGGTACATAAAAAAGAGAGGGGACTCCCGGAAATGATGGAAATTCTCCCTGTACAATTTTTTATAGGACTCTTCCGAATTGTTTTGCCCTGAGGACACTGCATACTTCTTTGTTCCCAGGAGGTGGGTGTAAACCACACTTATCTCTAGGATATAATCCTCACACCTGTGTGTTTGAGCTCCTTCCTGGGGGATGGGGAGCCAATCCAGGACCTGTAGCAGGCTCTATAGCTGAGAGGGTTTATTCAGCCATCAGGGTCAGAGTCCCACTGGCCTGTGGTCCTCTACAGGGAGAGAGGATTCATGTAAGGTGGAGGTGATCTTTGCTTATGCACCTGTTAACGTGTAACTGTCCACTTATGCTTCTTGAATGCTACCCATTCGAGAGAGCAAGGCTTCCTTCAGCCTTAGGTTTTTCAACAAGTAATGATAATCAGGATTTCGCAGCCAGTGTCCTAGGGGATGGGGATTGCTGACCCCAGACCTTCTAAGGGTGACAGGAGAATGAAAGGCAACAGTTCTAAACTCATCAGCCATTTACTATTGAGTACCTACTGCAGGCCAGGCATGGTGATGATAAAAATAAGGCCCAAAACATCAGGGACTCACCATTCCACAGAGGGAAAAACTGGGGCTTTCTGGGGTCAAGTTTCACTGGCTCTGGGATTGTTAAATTATCAGTGTGAGCATATATACCTCAGAAATCAGCCAATGCTACGAATCAGAGCTTGATTTATTGTTTTGTTGATTGTCTAGACTTAGAAAGTGACGGGAAAATGTTACTAATGCAGTCTGAACTTTAAAGTTCGTCATGAATTTTTTTTTTTCCTGGAGAGTCAACTGTTAAACATTTACCAGCATACCTTGCTGATACGTTAATCAGTCGATTGTAGCTGTGGTTGTGTTTTATCCTTAGCTCTCAAAGAGGACATCAGGAAGATGATGCCATAACTTGCAAGTGAATTAGATTTAAGTGAGGGAGGGCTGTGCAAAGTCCTCAGCATCACTTTCTCCTCCGGAGCCATCTGGGTCCAGTGGCCAGATAAAGATCCAGACGACCACAGATGGCCCAGCTCTTGGAAGAGACATGAGGATTGAATCAAGGGTACATTTATCAAGCACCTACAGTACCAGGTGTGATGCTAAGCCCTAGGGATAGAACGAAAGACAAAGAGTGGTCCCTATCCTCAAGGAGGTTTCAAAGCTGAAAAGGTGACAGAGAGGGAGGAGAAGGTGGGGAAGAGAAGGGACCTTACCTGGTATGGACGAAGAAGTCTTGAGGCCAGGTGGCAAATGATGAGGCCCTAGGCCTGATCTTTAAAAAGAGGATCTCTCCCAAATCTACCCTCCACCCACTCCCATCAGAGAGACGGAAGGGACCAAAAGGTGCTAGGAGTTTGAGAGCTGATTTGATCTTGCAGGAGGATTTTTTTTTGCAGTTTCTGCTGACTATTGTGAAGGCCCAGAGCAGCCAGGTGGAAAGTGTTTAGGTAGAGGCCTCGGCCTCCCCGCCTTCTCTCCTTCCCCCTACCCCTTAAATAATGGATCTGGGCAGAGCTCTTCAGTTTTCACTCTCCATCTTATACACATAGATACTTTTTATTTTTTTGCTTTGTGGAGGGCAATTGGGGTTAAGTGACTTGCCCAAGGTCACAGGTTTATTTTTGTGTCAAGTGTTTGAGGTCGGATTTGAACTCAGGTCCTCCTGACTCCAGGGCTGGTACTCTATTCACCGTGCCACCTAGCCACCCCTACACATAGATAAATTAATAGAGGGGACCTTGGAATTTTTTTTCTAGTTCCCCTCCCCCCTCCTTTTACAGATAAGGAGACCAGTGCCTTGAAGGGGTAAAGTGACTGCTGACATCACACCAGTAGTAATTGGTGCTGTCAGGATTCTAACTCAGGACCTCTGGGATTGCAAATCAGTACTTCAGGATTCTAAAGTCGGTCCTTTCTTTGGGCCTGAATATAGGGAACAATTGATTTTTTTAAATGCAAGACAAAAAATAATAAAGTGCCCCAAAGATAGTAAATGCCACAGGCATTCTAGAAGGTGAGAGATTGGTGTTGCCTGAAATTGTCTGGGCAGGCTTCCCATAGAAGGTGAGTGTTGGAGGACTTGTGGACTGAGGGTTACAGTGCTCGGAGCTCTTTGGGAGAACCAGGATGGCTGTTTGCTGCCTTTGGCAAAATCGACTGCCATCTGTACTTCAGAACACCAGCCAGGCTCCAACCTAGCCAGGAATGTTTGCTCTGGACTTGACTTTTATTCATCTGACCCCCAGCCAACCAGTTACCTGAGCTGGAGAAGCCCAGTAGGAATCCTGGCATTTATACCCGAGATAGGAGTGCTGTACAAATTGGCTCATTTTGAGTTTCAGCTTGAGATGGGAGGAGCGAGGGAGACATCTCAAAGCCCAGCCCAGATCACTACTTTGCCTCTGACCACGAGTCTGCACCTTTCAAAGGTGACTTGGCTGTGGAACCAGCAGATGGACGTCTAAAACTTCAGAATGCATCACGAGCTTTTGGTGGTAAGTAAATTAACCTTCCATATTTTGTTTGACCCCATCTGCAATCAGTACTGGTTTGTATTCCCCTGGCTGGTCGGAGAAGAATCTGTCTTCAATTAAAAAAAATTGGCTGAAGGTAATCCACCAAGCTGAGAACGACCCCCACCCCCAGTGTTTTATCTTCCCCCTAGATAACCAGGAGATTTGATGAAAGGGAGTGAATTCTCAAATGACAAAAGAGCTTATTTGTGAGGAGGGACCCAGGGCATTCTTAGGTGCATGTCCTGGGAGGTGACTGTGTCCCCCTACCTCATCTCCAGCATATGAGACTAGGGCAGAATGCCAGCGCTCTCATGGAAACTCTAAACCTCTTGCTGATAAAAGGCTGGAGCCAATTCCTCAGGCTCCACATAGCTGATGTCACTCAACTGTGTCTCCTGATCATGCCCACCCGTTTTCCCCCCACTCCAGCTGGCTTGTGTCAGGGGAGACACCAGGCCTCAGAGAGGCTGGTTTCCGCACACTTGGACTCATCTTATCATGTGTGGGACAGAGCACAAGAACTCCAAATCTGACATCAGAAAGTTGGAGGAGGGCGAGGTCTCCTTAGCTGCCGTCCCCCACCGCTCGGTTCCTCTCCCCACACCTCGGCATATGGCATGGATTAGTTGATAATCTAGTCCCTTTCCCTTGATTTATTTGTTTCTCACCGATATTTCATGACATGGCCCCATTTTAGCCTCACAGCTTGTTTACAATGGAAGCAGGACAATGGCTTTGTGGGAATCCATGAATCCTTTCCAGGACAAATAACTCGTGGTCTAGGGACCTGTGCTGTGGAGATACTGGAATCCGGGCTGAATGACACTGCTGAGTGGTTAGGGATTCGTCTCATTTTTGCATCCTTGCCTTTTCCTCTCCCAGCTGTTGCTGTGCCCCCTTCTTGCCCCTGCTCCCCCCCCAGCCTCACCCCCACACAGGATTTCCCTTACAGGGTTCATTCTGTAAAGACAAGGCTAACACTTGCTCCCATTCAACCCAAAGTTTCACCCTTGGTCTTCTCACTGCCCCTTCTGGGAAGAATTCCTAATGGACCTTCAGCATTCCTTCCCTCCTTGGGCCCCACTCCCACCCCCACTCGGCCCAGAGTAAACAGTTCTTTCCCTTTCAGCAGCTGGAGAAACCAAAGGGCCAAGGAGGTTTTGTGAGTCAGCGTAAGGGTACAGAGAGAGGCAGAAAGACATGTGGCCAGTGAGTCATTGCTTTGAGCCTCCAGCCCCAACATATGATCCCATTGATGAGTGGCCTCAAGGGAAGAGATGCAACTATGTCAGGTGCCAAGGCATTATGGTATAGCTAGGGGCAGCAAGGTGGTCCAGTGGATAGAGCACTGGGCCTGGAGTCAGGAAGACGAGAGTTCAAATTCACCCAAACACTTCCTACTTGTGTGACCCTGGACAAGTCACTTAAAATCTGTTTCTCTATTTGTCTCAATTTTCTCATCTGTAAAATGGGGATAATGACAGCACCTACCTTCCAGGTATTGTCGTGAGGATCAAATGAGATAATGATAAAGCACTTAGCACAGTGCCTGGAACATACTCTCTGTCTCCCTGTCCCTCCGCCCACCTGCCTCCCCCCTCTCTCTCCCT
>NW_027186372.1:12665863-12668811 GCF_028583685.1 Petaurus breviceps papuanus
CCCTCTCTCTCCCTTTCTCTCCCCCTCTCTGCCTCTTCCCCTCCCTCTCTCTGACTCTCCCCTCCCTCTCTCTGCCTCTCTCCCTCCCTCCCTGCCTCTATTTTTCTGTGTCTGTCTCTCTCTTCCCCTTCCTCTCTATACAAACATACATGTACATATATGCATATATGTTACTGTTATTAATATCATAATCATCATAGGGGAAAGAGGACCAGATATCTAAAGAAGAGGACCTTGGGGACTAGGAATCCAGAAACCTGGGTTTTAGTCTCAGCTCCCCCAGTAAAGCACTGGGCAAATCACATCATTTGTCTGAGCCTTTTTTCTCATCTGCAAAATAGAAATAATACTTTCCATGCCTTCCTTAGAGGGTTGTGGGGGAAGACAAAATGCTACAATAGAGGGGAGAGTGCTTAAAAAAGTTTAATATGTCCTATAAATTCAAGGCTGGCATGTTACTTCGGGCATAGGTAGGACCTAGGCAAACTATGAGGCCCATGTGATTTTTTTTCTTAAAAGTATTACTATTGTTTCTTGGGGGTGCCCCTAACTTCTCCAGAAAAGACACAGAGTGCCAAACCAGTGGTTTATCTTATCAGAAGTAGCTCAGTGAGTTACCCAAAACTTCAGGGTCCCAGCTGTTTCATTCTTAGGCAAGTAGAAAAAGGTCTCTGTTTTTCAATGCAATTTATTCAATGACGTGTATGTCTACTACATACAAAGCACGATCTCTGAAGTTGGGAATACACAGACCAAAAAGAAGAACCCTGCCTTTAAGGCCACAGCGGTTTTGTGGTTCATCCTTCCCTGCTGAGGAGCACCAGCGACAGCACGGGCTGTGAGGTTTGGATTTTCGAGTGAATTGGATGGTACAAAATCCTCAGCCCATCATCCAAGCCCAGTAGCAGGAGAAGAGTCAAGATGGCTGGTGATGACCCAGGATGCACTGAATGAACTTGGTGTCTTCGTGTCTGACCAAGCTCTAAGGGCTCCCCTAAGGAACTTCACCATCTATGTGGAGCCTTTCAGGGTCTCCCAGACCCGGGGATCTGCATTATAAAGAACGACAGGGATTCTGGGAGGTGGAAGTGAGAGACAGTGTATCCCCAGCATGGGGGATTGTGCAAAGGCATTGAGATGAGTCATAGAGTACAGTGCATGGAAAAAAAATGAGAGAAGTCCAGTTTAGTTGGATTGCAGAACTCTAGATAGAATGTCCAATGAGCTGGGAAAGATGGTTGAGGTCAAGTAATCAAAGACTTTAAAGGCTAAACAGAAGAGTTTATGTTTTATCCTAGAGGTATTGAACTTAGGGGAAAATGTCTTACAATTGCCAGTCTCCGTCATAAAAGAAGAGCTGTGTCTTGAGATTTTTTTATATATATACACTTGCATATATATATATTATACACATATATACATATATACGCATGTGCATATTGTATATGTATGTGTATATTTCTTGAACTTCTTTACTTTAACTGCTGTAAGTCATATCTCCCCATTCTGTATGTGATTATTTGAACCCAAGCACCAGACTTTACTTTTTTCACCATTAAATTTTACCTTATTGCTTTCTGGTAGAAGATCATTTAAAATCCTGATTCTGCCTGTGAAGCCTTAACTGTCATCTGCAAATTCCCTGCAGGTTTGACTGCCACTTCAGGGAGGTTCTAACCCTGACAAGGAAAGCTGGGGAAGGGTTTGATGTCAATAGGAATTCCTATTGATATGTCACCCCTCCTATCAGGCCCAGTTCATGGGGTGCCTCTTCCACAAAGCCTTCCTTGATCCTCCCCTATGGGAAGTGAGCTCCCCCTACATGTCCAATAGGGGCTAACAGCATGCCATGACTAGAAAACAAATAACCTAATGTGATCTAGGCTGAATTATTAATAGAAGCATATTGTTCAGGATGAGAAAAGTAGCAGTGCTGCTGTACTGTAGTCTGTGTCCTCAGATCACATCTAGGAACTTTACTTTAGAGAAGGACATGGATCGTTTGAAACAGGATCATGGATTGAGAGCTATAAGGGATTTATCTTGGAGGCCATCTAAATTCAGAACCCTCATTTTACAGAAGAGGAAACTGAGGCCCAGGGAGGTTAAGTGACCTGTATAAAGTCGTTCAGGTAACAAGTATCAAAGGTAGGATTTGAAATCAGGTCTTCTCATTCCAGAGTCAGTGTTCTTTCCATTGTACCACACTGTCTCCCATCACATTCAGAACCAGGGACCAGCATAGTGAAGGGTATAGAAACCACGTCATGTTTGGAATGGTTGAAGGAAGGGAGGATGTTCTACCCTAGAAAAGGAAAAAATCAGGGGACACATGAGAGCAAGCCCAAATGTTTGAAAGTCTTCCATATGAAAGAGAGCTTGGATGTGTTCTGTATCACTCCAGTGAGAACAGCTAGGGCCAGAGTATAGAAGTCTATCCTCCACATTTCAGTAGAGGACCTTTCTAACTTTTGAGCTTTCTGACAATGAAATAAGCTACCTTGGGAAGTTGCTGATGTCTTCAGGAGGGGCCTGAATGTGAGAATGTTCCATATTTGTAAAGCACTATGTAACTTTAAACTGTGAGTATTCCCATGTGTAGCAGCCATGTGTGTAGAGGAGTGAGGCAGACAGAGGTGGGCCCAGTCAAGAGTGGTGTCAGTAGGAATGGAGAATTCAATTCAAGTGTGGAAAGAAATGACTGATGAATATAACTGAGATCTTAGAGGAATAAACTCCTTAAAATTAGAAGAAACAGAAGCGATGAGTGGTTTTTGTTCCTGACTCCCACAAATCCTGCAACCAAATCAAATTACAGAAGTAGCCATGAGCAATGGATAAGACATAAGTGGGTAAAAACTGAGGAGCTGATTAAGTAAAGGGAGGACCTTGGAGAGGATGGTGTGTGTGTGTGTGTGTGTGTGTGTGTGTGTGTGTGTGTGTGTGTG
>NW_027186372.1:12668821-12676374 GCF_028583685.1 Petaurus breviceps papuanus
GTGTGTGTGTGTGTGTGTGTGTGTGTGTGTGTGTGTGTGTGTGTGTGTGTATACCCCTTTCCCCTAAGAAATACTCTCCTGGGGATACCCACTCATGTGTTCTGCATGGAGGCATGAAGGGCTGACTTGTTGACACAGTGTTTGGTGTGTACTCTGGGGCTTTGAGATCCAAGTGGGCAGCCGCTTCCTTCTCGGCTCAGCCTGACCTCAGCAGCTTGGAAGGAGTTGCTCTCTCACTCCCTCATTCTCTCTCCCCAAAAGGGGTGTTAACTAATCGTATGCAGACATCTCCTCCAGAGCCTCACACACCATCCAGCTGGAAAGGAGGGAGCCAGGAGTGCAGGACTGGGACAGGGGGAGTTTCTCTGAGACAATCAGGGCTTCCTTCTATCCCTACCCCCCCACCCCTTCCCTGGATGGAGTTCCGCTGGGCTAGAGGGGCTGGGGTGGGTGTGCGGGGGCCTGCTCAGCTCCGGAGAGCCTTCAGTGAGCATATCAAGGATTCCACCAGCAGAGCCTGGGAGGTGTTCTGGAAGAGGGCAAGGGAGCGGAGGCTAACAGGTTAGTCTGGTGGTCAGTGGGGGGCTGGGGGGGGAGACCTTCCCAGTGGTGTCTTCAGAGGTTTGAGTGGCTTTGGGTCTCTCCATGGGGGGTTAAGGGGGAAGCAGCACCCCACAGACATTCTCTAATCCTAACACCTGATTGCAATGCTCCTAGCTTTCACAACTAAAATTCCAGAGGAATCTCAGAGAAGGGATAACTTAAGACTGGGTAAGCAGATGGGCAAAAGGAATTTGCCTTGATATGAGTGGGATGGGTAAAGTAGTAGAGAATATGCTTAGCATTTGGAAATAGGGAAGAGATTGCTTCTTCAGCCCGCTGAGATGATCCTTAGCAGCCCAGGTCCTGGGCTGGGGGAGGGTTTTAGCCTAGCACTGGCAGCGTGGGGTAGCAGAAAGACTAGTGGGTACAGTCAGAAGACAACTTTAAGATCTAGCTTTGCTGCTTGCTACCCTAGGTGACCTCAGGCCATCACTTAAACTGCCTGGGCTTCAATCTCCAGAAGAATTTGGACTAGAAGGCCTGTGAATTCTCTACTCTCTGGCTCTGGCCAGACTCAAGCACCTGCTGCTCCTTCCTCCCTCCCACTCTCAATAAAGAGAAAACGAGGGTCAGGTCCCTGGCAGGCGCTAAGGCAGTGTCGGGCCAGTACCGTGCACCAAATTCTGAGTAGGCAGGCAGGAAAGAGTTGAGGCTCAGTTTGCTCATGCCACACTCCTTCTGGAACTTAGAGGAGGCAGGAGAGGTTACACAATGTGCAGCGGGCTGACCCTCTGGGCCAGACGTCAGAGTATGGTCCCTGGGCCTCTCTGTCCGGGAACGATACCTGGCTTCCCCGGGCGGTTGCTACAACAAAACTTAGAAACAAAACGTAAGCAGTGCAAGATTGAGAACCCAGAGACTGCATTCCATTCTCTGCAGGCCAGCCGGCCAGTGGCCTTGCTGCTGTCAGAGATGGAAAGTGTATGCAGGGAGAAGGGGTTGGGGCCCCCTCAAGAGTATAAGGTGACTGCATCGCCCCCGACAATGTACAGGCCCTGAAAGGCTCTGCCCAGATGGCATGAATCGTAACATCGACATCTGCAAGGCAACCAATGGATTCGCTGAATCCTTCTCCTGTCTCACTGCTTAGAAAAGTGCTGTTCACGAATAAGAGACTTTCTCATTTGGCCTCTGGCCTAACTTCCTAAAGCCCGCTCTTGCTCTGGAGAAATTCTCCCCTAAATTTAACTTAACTCTGTGTGTGATCGTAATTTATTAGCGTGATTGCCCCTTTCCTACCTTTCCAGTCTCATACTTGGCGCTTCTCCACTTAGTCTGTGATCCAGTGACACTGGCCTTCTAGCCATTCCTCGAACACATTCCTTCATCTCCCCAATCTGAGAGTTCTCACTGGCTGTCCCCCATATCTGTAACCCTCTGTTTCTTCATCTCCTACCCCCCAACTTGCCTGGGTTCCTTCAAATCTCAGCTAAAGTCCCACCTTCTATCCTTTCTCGATCCTTCTTAATCTTAATGCCTTCCCTCTGGGACTACCACTAACTTATCCTGTCTTAGGAAGTTTTCCCACCAAGTCTAAATCTGCCTCTCTGCACTTTACAGTCATTGCTCTTAGCTCTCTCCTCTGGGACCAAGTGGAAAAAAAGTCTAATCCCTTTTCCACATGCTAGCACAATAGCTCCAATGCTTGGAGATTGTGATCGATTCCCTGCTGAGCCCCTTCTTCTCGAGGATAAACACCTCCAGTTCCTTCAATCATACTCATATGACATGTTCTCAAGACCTTCCCCCATCATTGTTGCCCTCCTTTGGACTCTTCATTGTCACAATATCCTTCCTAAAATGTGGTGTTCTAAACTGAGCACCAAATTCCAGAAGTCTTCAGGCTAGGGTAGAATATAGCAGCATTGTCACCTTTCTAGTCTAGTCACCTGGAAACTATGTCTCTCACTAAGATAGATAGCATTAACCTTTTTGGATGCCGTGTCACACCGCTGCTGACATATTAAACATGGTCAACTAAAATTCCCAGTTTTTTTTTTCAAATGAACCTCTATCCAGCCCTGCCTCCTTATGGTATGACTATGAATTGACTTTTTGAGCCCAAGATACAAATTTGCATTTGGATGTATTATATTTCCTCTTCTGAAATTCAACTCAACATTCTTGGCTTTTTAAAAAAACAATCCTATCATCTGGTATAATAGTACTTCCTCCCAGTTTGGTGTAAATTTGTATAAATGTGGCACCTGCAAATCTGATAAGCATGTCATCTGTGGTTTTATCCAGGTACTAGAAAGAAATGTTGAATAGCAGAGAGCCCACTTGGATGTCTTGGGTACTTCACTAGGCATCACCTTCAAGTTGATTAATGGATATTCTTTGGGTCCGGCTTCTGAGTCAGCTCTGTTTCCAACTAGCTGTCATCTTAACTAGCCAATATCTCCATCTCTTCCATAAGAACAGCAACTTTCAATTGAAGAGAGTATTCTGCTTTAACCTCTGAGGTCTTCCTGGTTACTTGGGGATTATTGGCACAGCAGTTGGTGGAGAGACTGGATTAGGGTCCCCCGTCCCTGCCATCTCCCCAGACATAGACGTTGTGGCTTTCAAAAAGGAAATAATGTCAATAGGGAAAAATACTGTTGGTAGGACTAACTTGCACAGGAACCACTGGTTCCTTTGAAGTCCAACAGATTTCTGTGGCCAAGGCTGTAGTAGGTAGTTGTTCTGTGACAATACATCTGGGAGATGCTATTCTAGCTACAAAGAGAATTGGGAGTTGGGTTGGGAAGAGCAGTGGGAAAGACAAAGTGTTTGGGTGGCTAGGCTTTGCTCCCGACTTGGAGACCATAGTATTCATCATGTTCACCAGTCTTGCATAGTCAAGAAGGATATTCAAATGCTCAGATAGGATCTATGATCTCACCGATTAATTAACAGACTCTTGTCAAGTGTCTACTATGTGCCAGGCCCAGAGCTAGGTGCTTGGAAGTACAAAGACAAAATTCAAAACAATACCTATTCTCCTGTAGCTCACATTCTGTTGCTCATCTCCAGTGTTGCAGATTGTGACCCTTCCAGGCCAGCCCATTCTTTGAGACTCTTAGATAACGTCTTGCCATAAAGGGTCCCACGAAATGTGCTTGATATTGAGGGGATACCAGTGGTGCACAAAGGCTTTCATACTGAGACCACTGGGGCTAACTGAAGAAATGACACCTAATATTTTTTAAAATAGTATCTTGTTTTATTTAATACCTCATACTTTTTTGGGGGGAGGGGGAAAGGCAGGGCAATTGGGGTTAAGTGACTTGCCCAAGGTCACACGGCTAGTAAGTGTTAAGTGTCTGAGTCTGGATTTGAACTAAGGTCCTACTCACTCCAGGGCCATTGCTCTATTGACTACATCACCTAGCAGCCCCCTATCTCATACTTTTAAAAGCTCATTTACACATATTTTTGCAGAACCTCACAACAGTCCTATGAAGGAGCTGAGGCAGACATTGCTACCCCTCTTTTACAAATGGGGAAACAAAGCAGTTAAGAGACTTGTTCCCTAGTTCAGTGACCAAAGGTCAGCCTTGAACTTAGGCTTCTTGACCTTCAAAATGGTACTTTTTCCATTATAACAGGGAGACCCCGAAAGACTAGACTCCAGCTGCCTGTGCCATTGAGAAGATCATTGCTCCTCTGTTGTTCACTAGTGCAGGGATTTGGGAGGTGGGGTGACATATATACATCTATATGTGCGTGTGTATATATATATATATATATGTATATATTCACACATACCCACATGCATATGTATTTGTATGTATACATACATATATACAGAGAGAGAATAATCCTGTGTATTTTCATCTATTTAAAAAATTATTCTGAGAATTATCCTGAGGTCAATAGGTTTCACCTGATTGTCAAAGGGGTCCATTGCAAACACATGTGTGTAGCATGCACACACAAATGCACAACATACATCAAGAATCCCTGTTATGCAATCCATAGAGGGAGATTGGCTATAACAGTGATGAATACCCAAATTACTGAAATTGATGAAAGGGATATTTTTCTTTAAGACACCACTAGCTGCTGCTAATACTCATTCTTATACTAATCTTTACAGAGACCTAGAGGAGAGATACATATAAAGGATGTTTCTTCTAATTGTCCCTCTTCTGAGTCCCTCTCATAATAGAGAACATGTTATTTATTTATTCACTCATTCATTTATTTATTTTGATGAGCCATTTCCAGTGTAGAAACTTCCTCTAGGGATGTCTCTCAGCATGATTTGATGGGGCCAGTGCTTATCTGAGTATTTATTGATTTGAACCCAGATTCTGACTCCAGATCTAGTACTCTCTCTACTTGACCACAATGTCTTTCTGTCACCTTTCTCAAATGTTGCCTAAAATATGGAAAGAATTGGTGTGTGATAAGGCTTTGCAGTTATCTCCTCATTGTTTCCCTTTTCTATGTTCAACTCTAATCATGGAAGACTCAGTCTATCTACATCATTGATCATATTCAGGACATATTGCCTTTATGGGGTGTCCCCTATGTGCAGACCAGGTATAAAGAGGTGGGGGAGGGGCGGCTAGGTGGCACAGTGAGTAAGAGTGCTGGCCCCGGAGTTGGGAGGACCAGGGATTGGTTCCGGCCTCAGATACTTAACACACACACACACACACACACACACACACACACACACACGCACAAAACGGGGCGAGTATCCTTGGGCAAGTTACTTAACCCCAATTGCTGTAAAAAAAAAAAAAAGGTGGGGGAAAAGTAAAAGAAGACATTCTAACCTTAGACCTTTCTGAGCTGTTCAGGCCACCAACTATTCAAAGGTGTTGGAGGGGACCTTAGAATCCGTCTTCTAGTCCAGAGATTCCCAAACTTATTTGGCCTTTTAAAAAAATACTCAGCACGCCCCTGAAAAAATCTACTTTCTTTAATCCTTTACCGGTTATTTTTGTTTTGTTTTGTTTTTTAAAAATTTGCATCATTTAAAAAAAGCATTTTTTTTAAAATGATGCATCTTAAATTTAATTGTTGATTGTAAATTTCTGGTTTTTTTCCTGCATTGAAATTTTGATAATGCAATATTGCATCATGTAACTGTATAGTATTGTATTGCAAACAAGTCATTACATGCACATATTCCTGCTGATGTGTGATGGACTTCCCAACAATGTGCGACATGCTTGTCTGCCAACACTTGCTTGTTAAGACCTGTTGGAGGACTTGACCACTGATGGGTTATTACTTGCATTTTGTGTGTTTATTTGGAAAATAATGTAATCACTCTGACTTTAACTCTGTCACACAACAGATGAAACATGTATGAATGATTTTTTCAAAATTTTCTTCTGTTCTTTCCTTATGCTTCCACTGCCCCCTTATTTTTATTCAATACCCCTACCCCCCGATTGCACCCGAAGTACTACCACCTCCCTCTTCCTCCAGTGTTACAGCACCTACCAGGGGGCAGTATCACCCACTTTTGGAACCTATGTTATAGTCTAATGCCCTCATTTTGTCAATAAATGAACAGATTTCCAAAGAGATTGAGTCTTGCCCGAGGTCACACAGGGAGTAGATGGCAGAGAGGATTCAAACCCAGATTGTCTGGTTCCAGATCTACCATGCTTTCTGTTGTATCATCCTGCTTTTCCTCCTTCATCCAGTGGACTTTTTCCTTTAACTTTTCACTATTTTCTGAATCCTTACTGATCATTGAATCCCAGGTCAAGGCCTGAAGCCTTCTGACCTACTTTTAGCTTCTTAGTTTCAGAAATCTCCTGCACTCAGTCCTTAATTACCCATCTCCTTTCCTCTGCTGCTCTCACCCATCTGGTGCCTGGTTCTAGCACCTACTTATTTCCTTCCATTCTTATTCCCACTACTATACACTATAGACCACAATCATGCCTTTTCTAAGATTTATTGATAATATAAAAGTGTACATGTATGTAAAATTCAGAAACAATTCATCAAAGTGAGATCATTGGGGACAGGTGGTGCAGTAGATAGAGAGCTCGGCCTGGAGTCAGAAAGACCTGGGTTTGAATTCAGCCTCAGATACTTGCCAGCTATGTGACCCTGGACAAGCCACTTAATTTGCCTCTATTTCCTCATCTGTAAAGTGAGGATATTAATAGCACCTATCTTCCAGAATTGTGAGTATCAAATAAGATAATAATAGTAAAGAACTTAGCATGGTCTCGGCACATAAATAGGCGCTATACAGATATTAGCTATTCTTGTCATTACTTTAACTAATCAAAAGTCTAAATAAATAGAAAGCTACCCAGCTCAATAATTGATAGCACTTAGCTTCTAAGCTGTTCCATCTATCTATAGTCTCCTGGGTCTATTATGGGCTATCTTGAATCCTAGACAGGCCAGATTGTCTAAGTCCCTTTTGAGGTCTCCGTGAGAATATCATTTCTTGTCCCAGAACAGCAAGAAGCTCATTTTAGGCTTTTCCCAGAGGCCTAATTAAGAGAGTGATTGAAATTTTGTTCTAGAGCACCCTAAATTAGAAGGTGTTAATAACATTTTCACCCCATGACAATGTAGAAACTACTCAACTTTACACCTGATTTGCAAGAACATTTTGTTAAAATGGAAAGGTAAAAGATGGATTTTTCTGCTGGATTCATAGTTGGTAATTGCACTGACGGAGTTCTTAGACTTATCAAAGTTGTTTTTCTTTACAATGTTGGTGTTATACATTTCTCTCCTGGTTCTACTCACTTCACTATGCATCAGTTGGCACAAATCTTTCCTGATTTCTCTGAAATAACTCCTTTGATGATTTCTTATAGCACAGTAATATTTCATTTCATTCATATACCATAATTTGTTCATCTGTTCCCTAACTGACAGATACTTCCTTGGTTTGCAGGGTTTTTTTGTTTTTGTTTTTTGGGTTGTGGGTTTTGTTTTTTGTTTTTTTTTTTTTTTTACCCAAAAAAAAA
>NW_027186372.1:12681374-12684453 GCF_028583685.1 Petaurus breviceps papuanus
GTGTGTGTGTGTGTGTGTGTGTGTGTGTGTGTGTGTGTGTGTTCGTGTTCTTTCTTGATCTCTTTGTGGTATAGGCCTAGTAGTGGGTCAAAACGTATGCTGAGTTTAGTAACTTTGGGTGCATTGTTCCAAATTGCTTTCCAGAATGCCTAGAGCAATTCACAGATCTACAAATAATGCATAGATTGTTTTCCTTCAGGTCTTCCAACATTTGTCATTTCCCTTTTTTTTGGTCATCTTTGCCAAAGCAATAGGTGTAAGACAGAACCTTAGAGGTATAAATTTGCATTTCTCTAATAATTAGTGATTTGAAGCATTTTATCATATAGTCATTAGTTTAGATTTCTTCCTTTGAGAACTGTATGTTGATATCCTTTAACTATTTGCTGGGGAAAGGCTTTTGTTCTGATGTATTTGAATCGGCTCCTTACACATGTCAGATATGAACCCTTTAGTAGAGAAACTTGCCACAAAGACTCTACCTCCAGTTACTGACTTCCCTTCTAATTTCAACTATATTGCTTTTGTTTATGCAAAAACTCTGAAATTTGGGTAATCAAAACTGTCCATTTTACCTGCTCTGTACTCTCTTTTATTGATCATTAATTCTTCCCTTATCCATAGCTGCAAATGGTATTTCCTTGTTTGCACCTTTATTTTTTTACGATGTGACTTTTATCTACCCTTCCCCTTGGTATTGTGTTTGTCTTTATTTCTCGAAGAGGGCCATGACCTCAGGGAAATGATGATATCACTTATAGTTGACTTGGATTTGAGTGAGGGAGGGTCACCGGCCTCACTTTCTCCTCCAGAGCCATCTGGGTCCAGTGGCCAGATATTCATCAGGATGGCTGGAGATGGTTCCCAGGATGCAATGGGAGACCCTGGCCATTTTAGGCTATGGTCTTTTCACATACTCCCTTAGAGGGAGGTAACACCCATCAGTTCCCCTGTCTGTAGCTACAAAAGATATTTCACGGTTTGTTCCTTTGATTTTTTTTTTTTATGATGTGACTATTATCTAAGTCATGTATCCATTTAGAACATGTCTTGGTATATGTTGTGAGATACTGGTCTAAACCTAATTTCTGCTTTCTAATCATTCCAAAAGTTTTCATTAAATAGTAAGTCCTTACCTCGGTGTTTGAAGTTTGGGGGTTTATTGAACACCATAAACTTCCTGTTTATACATTTATGCATAGTATGCTTAATTTGTTCCCTCTGACCTCTCCTTTTTGATTAATACCAAATATTTTTGATGATTACTGCTTTGTAGCTGAGTTTGAGAGATGGTATTACTAGGTCTTCTTCCTTGCCTCTCTTTTCATTCCCCCCTCCTTTGAGATTCTTAACCTGCCACAGTGGATAAAGCACCAACCCTGGAATCAGGAGGGCCTCGGTTCAAATCTGGCCTTATTAGTTGTGTGACCCTGGGCAAGTCACTTTAACCTCAACTGCATCTAAAAAAAAGATTCTTAACCTTTTGTTCTAGTTGAGCAGCAAAGCTGGGGAGGCTGTAAGAGGAGGGTGCCTAGAGTGCAGAGAGGAAGGGTGGTCCAGTGTTCAGAGCATTCTATGACTTTTGAAGTTAGAAGGCCTGCATTTAAATCTTCCCTCTGTCACTGAATACTGATGTGACACGGCCTCTCTGGATTTCAGTTTCCTCAGCTGGAGGGGATTGGATTCGATGGCCTCTAAGATCTTGTCCCATTCAAATCTATGACCTTATGTGTGTGACCTGGATGTTTTCTAGCAGCAAAGCAGGTAGACTCTAGGTTGGCTGGATGTTTTCCTGCATCTGTGTGAGAATAGATATGACACTTGCTTATGCCCTGGGAAAGTAAGGCTATTGTCCCATCAGCTGTATCTTTTTCATATTTTCTTTGTGGGTGGATGGTTGGTCTAGATGACATTTTGCCCACTTATCTCCTGTAGTGAATTCTGAGCTTCTTGAGGATAGGACCTGCCTTATTCATCCTTCTCTTCCCTCCAAATGGGTACAGTAGGTTTGGAGACAAAAGACCTTAGTTCAAATTCTGGCTCTGATACTTCCTGTGTGATGTTGGGCATGTAACTGGACATCACTGGGCCTCAGGCTTCTTGTCTATAAAACGAGGTTTGATCAAAGTGACCCTTTGGGTCCCTTCCAGGTCTAACTGTGTGATCTCATGCTTCTATCCCTTTGCACAAATACAGTCGATGCCCTAGAGTCAGGAAGACCTGAGTTCAAATCACTTACTAGTAGTTTGACCCTGGGCAGGTCGTTTAAATTTAATTGCCTCAAAAAACAACCAAATCCCCAAACCAAAAAACAACCAAGTACTTGTTGAATGAATGACAGGAAGGTGCGATCCCCAAAGCGTCTAATGATACAATATTATGCATCCTCAGCACACTCAAAATGCTGGTTATTTCTTAAATACTTGAATGAAATGAATCAAAAAGCATTAATTAAGCTTTACTATTTACTGTGTGCCAAGCACTATGCTAATTGCTGGGAATAAAAGTATGAAAAGGAAAGCCAGTCCTGACTTTAAGGAGGCTATATTCTGAAAAAAGCAGACAGTATACAAAGGGGTGCAGTGGGTGGGAGGGGCTCCTTAGTCCTGAAAATTACAGGGGATCAGGCCGCTGAGGAGTAGATCGTCATGCCACCTCTGGGAATGATGGCAGAACTGGTCTTGTTCCTGGTGCCAAAACTGGAACAAGTAAGGGAAAGAGCATTTATTAAGCCCCAACTATATACAAGGCACTGCGCTAAGTGCTTTACAAATATTACCTCATTTGTTCCGCATAACAACCTTGTAGGCTGGTGCTGTTTTGATCCCCATTTTACAGTTGAGTAAAGTGAGGCAGACAAGTTGAGTGACTTGCCATAGATCACGCAGCTAGTAAATATCTGAGAACAGATTTGAACTCAGGGCTTCCTGACTCCAAGCTCAGCTTCTCTCCACTTACTGAGTCATTTAGGGAGCTGATGAGGCTGTGGAAAAGGGATGAAATAAAGCATGGTCTAATTTACACACACACACACACACACACACACACACACACACACTCTCTCTCTCTCTCTCTCTCT
>NW_027186372.1:12684553-12824987 GCF_028583685.1 Petaurus breviceps papuanus
CTCTCTCTCTCTCTCTCTCTCTCTCTCTCTCTCTCTCTCTCCCTCTCCCTCTCCCTCTCCCTCTCTCTCCCCCCCTCTCCCTCTCTCTCCCCCCACCAGCCTAAGTGGGCTATATGCTGTTCCCTATATAGTACATTCCATCTCCTCTCACCATGCCTTTGTCCAGGCCATGACTTATGCCAGGAATGCCCTCTCTTCTCACTCCTACCTCTGGAAACCCTAGCTTCCCTCGAGGCTCAGCTCAAATGCCATCTCCTATAAGAGACCATTTCCTGATTCTCCAAGTAGTTTAGTGCTCCCCCAGACTTCATCATTATTTTGTGGATGTCAAATTTATTTCTCTGTGAACATATGTCCCTCCCCTCTGCTCCTTGAACTAGAAGCTTCTTGAAGTCAAATTCTGTCTCACTCATATTTATACCCTCTTTGCCTAGTGCATAACAGATGCTTAATCCGTTCCTGTTGATTGACAGGTTGAATCCACTGATGAGAGCACAAGAGGTCATAAGAGGCATATTCAAGCCAACAATCTTCTGCCCTTAATAGACTCTTAAGATGGGACTCAGAGTAAGAAGATCTGGGATCTAGTCCTAACCCCTCCTATTAACTTGCTGTGCTGCATCAGGCAAATTGCTTTCTTGTTCCAGGGCTCAATTTCCCCAACTGTAAAATAAGGTTGTTGAACTAGATGATCTTCAAGGCGCCCTCCAGTTCTGTGCTTTTAAATAGGATTGGGGGGGGGGGAAGGTGGTGACTAGGTGGCGCAGTGAATAGAGCACCGGCCCTGGAGTCAGGAGGACCTGAGTTCAAATTCGGCCTCAGGCGCTTGACACACTTACTTTGTGACTTTGGGCAAGTCACAACCCCAACTGTCCTCCAAAAAAAAGAAAGCAAATAAATAAATAGGGTTGGGAAGCAGGAGTAGGAGCAGGACCGAGGAGTCTGTGCAACAGGAAATCAGAGCCAACTTTTCCCCTAGCCCCCTGGGACTACTCTGGGTCCAGACACAGGGGACTTCTAGATGTTTAGTGAAGGCTTTGCTGGATTTGGGGTGTACCCCCTTTGGCATTATATGACATTTGATATGTGTCAGTGTTGTCCCCTCTACACCAGGAGAGCTCAGCCTGGCCCTGAGTGATAGATCAGAGCCAGAGATGGCCCTAGAGATGCCCTGGGGGTTGTTTGGGAAGGGTCAGGATCCAGAGACTCCCTCCCTCCCAACCCCCACTCCAGCCGAGGAGAAAGGCAGCGGTGCTGCTGGGAGGCCGTGGAGGGGCTGGAGGGAGCCACTTGGCAGCTGAGGCTCTTGGAAGCATTTCAGGCAGTTGTTTCTCGGGCAGGGGCTCCCAGAGGCAATTCACCCCACCCAGCCTGGGAGGAGGGGAAGTAGAGGGCAGACAGCTGTGTTCATTGGTCTGCATGCAGCACAACATCTGGGCTCTCAGTACAGTCAGACCAGCAGCACTGAAGGGCTCTGAGTGGGGAAGTGTCTGACCAGCCCCCAAGCCTGGCTCCCCCAATGGAAGGTAGGAAGCATCTGCAGTTCAGAGTCTGAATCTGAGGGAGCACTGGCATATGTGGGCATGGTAGGGGTGAAAGGTGAAGGGTGCGTGGGGAGGATGGTGGAAATGGACTCTGGGAAATACAAGAAAGAATGGCTTGTAGGATGATGGCTATGCAGGTAGAATTGCTCTATGGGCACAATACAGAGGGCTAGGAAAGGGCTGTCTTGTTTCTGAATTTGTAAATACTCTTTCCTTGTCTATAAACACTAGAAAACATACACTTGTGGTCTACAGTATATGGTGGCAGGGGTAAGAAGGAAGCAGATGCCAGGACGGGCATAGGATGGGGCAGACAGCATGAGCGCTGGGCTAGGCAGGGCACACGAGTGCGGGGTTATGATGATGGAGTAAATAAAAGGGTCCCTGGGAAGGATGGCAGGCAGTGAAGTGTCAGATAAAGTTCAAAACATAGTACTGAGGTTCTTTAACCTCCCCACCCCCACCACAGCCTTGGCTATTCCCATCTCTTGAGGTCCTTACCAGAGATCCATATGTTTATCAAGGCAGGAGACCCCAAAGATTAATTCAGATAAACTTGAAAGAATAAGGGTATTCCCAGTTTGCTTCATCCCCCATGGCCTAGGGGCTCATCCCAGGAGCCTGTCAAGGAGGAACTAGAATAGCACTGGATAAAGGTAGGCACCCCCAAAGAGAAGAGTACAGGCCCCCCTACCACCCCTGGGTCCTTGGATCCTGACTTTCAAGACTTCAATGCAGAGTAAACTCTTATGGCCTCTCTGTAAAGGGGGCTGGGGTGTCTCTATGCAGAGTCACCGAGAACAGGGAGAAATATGTTCTATTCAGGGCTATTTCGGAAGCCCTGGGAGTGTCCCAGGGCCTGTGTGTATGAGTCTGTGTGTTTTCCTTTTCTATTTTCTCACAGCTGTTTTCTCTCACTATGTTCTTGGGTCTGGCAGCAAACAGCCCCAGCTGATTGAAATATCTCTGGGGCTCAAGCAAACTCAATTATCTGGGGGGAGGTTATGGGAGTGGGGAGGGGACCGGAGGTGTGCCCTTTGGGGCTAGATGGTGGTTGCCACTCAGAGACTGGCCCACTTGGTCCCTAAAGCCCCCTCACCATTCTCCGTCCCCTTCCCCCCTCTTATCTCCTTTCCTCTCTCCCCTCTCCTCCCTCTTTGTGCTGCACTCTCTCTTCCTAAGGCTGCCCTCACTTTTTTAGTGTGCTGGCTTCTCCACTTCACAGCCAGTTGGAAGAATGAGATTAGACAGAGAGGAACTTTTACTGAGTGGAGAATTGGGAACGTCACTAACACTGGTGATGCCGTGTCTGGGGCTTCTCATCCTCGCCTGGGAAAATATAAACACCGTGGGAGGAAATCCAAATATTGCCTTGATAGAAAGAGACTTCCTATTCTTCATCCATAGGGAAATAGAGTCACTAGGGCCCAGAGTTATTGGGAGAGGGAAGCCTGAGTCATCTTGAGTTCAAGGGTGGGATCGCAGGGGGGATGTACCCTTAGCTTTAGAAAAATGCATTCCCCTTACAACTGTTTTTTACCCTTCTGGTCTCCAGCCTCTTACTTACTCTCTCCTCCTCAGCCCCTTTCTCACGTTTTCATCTTCTCTGTCTCCCTACCTCCAGCTGCATCCTTTTCCTTCTCCCTCCACCCTCTCTGTTCTGTTTGGCTGTGATTCAAACCCAGCTCAGTCTCCTGATTCCCAGCCTGCTGCTGGGACACACTGTACCACACTTGGATTCAGAGCTTAATGCCGAAAGGGGTCTCGGAGGCATCTAGTCCAACCTACTCATTCTGCCAATAAGGAAACAGCAACCCCAAGAGGTTGTGACTTGTCCAAAGTCACATAGGTTTTAAGTAACTGGAACAGGATTTGAGCTCAAACCGTCTGAATCAAAGGCTTTTTCCCCCACTGTGCACACTTGCCTGCTTTGGGGTCAGGATGTCATCTGGCAATTTAGATATGCAAATGGACTGATTGGACTGGGCTTCCCCAGGACCTAGCAGATGAAAGGAAACTTGGTCTTCCAATGGAAGGCAGAAGGCTTTATGTTCATTCCCAAGTTCCACCCACACCTATCAAATTGATGAAGCAGACCAAAAAAAAGAAAATTGCAAATACTGGAGTGGCTGCAGGAAAATAGACACATTTATGCACCATTAGGGGAGCTAGGAATTGTATCAGCCATTCTCAAAGATTCCTATAGACGTTGGGAAACCAGGATAGACTGATACCCCAGAATCCAGGACCTATCGGGCACACATTTTGATCTAAATCAGCAATAATACAGAGGGAAACAATGAGAGAATTTGCTGGATGAAGGATGGAAGAAACTTAGAGAAAGCTTAGCTGGACTGGAAGTCGGAAGCAGGGCGGAGCTAGGAATAAGTCATAAGCTTCTTGTACTGCCAAGCATAGACCTAGACCAAAGAGGCTGGATTCAAATGACTGAGAAAAGATGTTTTGGACCGAGGACTCTCTAAGCAGCTATAACTAACATAGGGCAAATAGGGCTACCAGGGATGGGGACCCTGCAGCCTTGAGGTCACATGTAACCCTCTAGGTCCTCAAGTGTGGCCCTTTGACTAAATCCAAACTTCCCAGAACGAATCCTTTTGGGGTTTCTGTGAAATTTGAATTCATTCAAAGGGCTGCACTTGAGGACCTAGAGGGCCACAGACTCCCCAATCCTGGTAGAGAATTTTTTTCCCAAGATAACTACCATTTCCTCAACTCAAATAAGCTGTCTATCACAGTGGTAAAACCACTGAAGATATACCTCCCACCACCCCTCATCCCCCTGTTTCCATGGAGGACCTCTCTGTAGATAACTAAGCCTTGTGGAGAGGCAGGTCAGCCCCTCTCCTGGCACTGCTAAAAACCCTCCACCCCTACTTTCCTCTGCCTTTCTCAGTCCCCATCCCCTATTCCCCCACTGAAAGAATCCCTCCTCCTGGTTCTATCTCTAAGACTTACTGTCTCAAGTTGGAAAAAGCCAATTCTTTGACCATTCTTTATATTTCTAGTTGCTAATATGTGTATCATTTGGCAAATTATATATATATATATATATATATATATATATATGTATATATCTTGGACAGCTAGGTGGCTCAGTGGATAGAGTGCTGGGCCAGGAGTCATGAGTTCAAATCTGGCCTCAGATACTTACTAGTTGTGTGACCCTGGGCAAGTCACTTAACCCTGTTTGCCTAAGTTTCCTTATCTGTAAAATGAGCTGGAGAAGGAAATGATAAACTACTATAGAATCTTTGCCAAGAAGACACCAAATGGGGTCATGGAAAGTCAGACGTGACTGAAAATAACTGAACAACAATACATATTTATCAAAATATACCTCATTTGATCATAAATTTAGAGTTAGAAGTAACCTCAGAAAGTCTAGTTCTTCACTCCATACCCAACTTAAAGAAAATGAGGAAATTGAGGTCCAGATGATGGAATCCTAATAAAGCTGCCCCCAGCCCCAGTATTCAAACTTCATTATAAGCCTAGCCCTAGTGAACAGCAGGCCCACTGTACCTACCTAACCCCCCACCCCCCCAGCCACACACACACAATGTCCTAACTTCTTCAGATATGCCTCACTGCTCACTGGAGCAACAGGTGTGTCCCTGAACTCTTAGATTCCACAGAAACAGCAGGTGTGTCCATGTGATGGGAACCTAGC
Source organism: Petaurus breviceps papuanus (assembly GCF_028583685.1). Classification (NCBI taxonomy): domain Eukaryota; kingdom Metazoa; phylum Chordata; class Mammalia; order Diprotodontia; family Petauridae; genus Petaurus; species Petaurus breviceps. The sequence continues at coordinate 12,689,789 of NW_027186372.1, forward strand.
TACTGCCTCTACCTGGTCACTGCCACCAGAGCCTTTCCCACGAGAACAGGTGTGCAATCATAATCACATCATCCATCTAGCCCAAGACAGGACCACAATAGCTAGCCAGCTGGAGGGCAGCATGACCAGAATGTTTAACCTGCGCATAGATGGGACCCCTCCTCCATCACCTAATCCCTTAAAAAACTCCTCCTGCCTCTTTAATATTAATGATATTCCTCTATTCTATGTAAATTTCTGTTGTGTCATTGCATCTTTACCCTGTAAAAATCTATCTTGCTTTCTTTAAAGTTGCTGGTTCATCTTGGAACTTGACCCGCTTCATGAGAGGCATCAATCTCAATAAATGCCTATGAAATCATGAAATCACAACAGTTTTTGGGTGGGCAAAGCCCCCACCTCAACAGCTTTTTGGCATCCCTGGGTTTAAACCGCAACACAGAGAAGTAAATGACTTGTCCAAGGTAACAAGCAGGTGGCAGAGTCTAGTGTTCTTCTGTGGACTCACTTGCAGACCCTCTTAGTGTGAGTTGTACTGAAAAAACTGTGATCAAGCCCTTACTATTGACCTGCAACCCTTCCATGAATCCATTATACAAGTGGTCCCTTGTATAATTGAGAGTGAGGCATATCAAGACGCCTTCCAGACTTCTTAGTGTCATGGCTCAGTGAATGGAGCATTAGACTTGGAATTGACCTGGGTTTGAATTCTGGGTCAGTCCTTTTACTGATTGAGTGACCCTCCATAAATCATTTCACTTTTTCCAGATTTGTTTTCTCTTTAAAATCGCAAGGTTAGACTAGATTATCCCTAAGGTCTCTCTTCTGGCTCTGAGAACTTATTGTCCTTGGGGTGGCTAGGTGGCACAGTGAATAGAGCTCCAGTCCTGGAGTCAGGAGGACCTGAGTTCAAATCTGGCCTCAGACACTTAACACTTACTAACCATGTGACCTTGGGCAAATCACTTAACCCCAGTTGCCCCCTCAAAAAAAGCAAAAAAAAAGAAAAAAGAACTTATTGTTTTATTTGGGAGTGGGTGATAACTGAGGCAGAATATCAGAAGAAAAAGGAAAGGTTCTTTCAGCCTCAATATTGGAAAGGACTGGAAAGAGTCAAGATCCACAATCCCTTCCTCCTCTGGGGAGAAAAAGGGGGGAAGGAGGAAGACAGTGGGTGAAGGGAATAGCACACAGCTGCCTGTCTGGGAAGGTACCAAAACAAAAACCAAAGTCTCTGTGTAATACCAGCATACTAACTAACCCTTCAATGTCCTCCCATTCTTTACTCCCATACTTTCCCGTTTGTTGGAAGCTTATAGGATCATAGGAACTAAAGTGAGAAGGCACTGTGAGGATTGTCTCATTCAATTCCCTAATTTTAATGATAAGGAAACTGAGGCCCTCAGAAGCAAAGCAACATGGAAAGATCATTCGTTCTGGATTCAGAAGTCTGGAGTTCTCATTTTGCATTTTCCACTTGTGCCCTTGGAAAAATTACATTGCCTCTCTGGGCCTTGGTTTCTTCATCTGTCAAAAGAGGGATGGTGGGACTAGAGGGCTAGCTGTGGGTCCCTTCCAGCTCTGGATCTATGGTCCAATGGTCCAAAGTTAAATGACTTGTCCCTCTTAGATTAGAACCCACTCAACGGATTCTAGTGATGATGTCCTCATGCCTTACTTACATCATGCTAATTCTCAGCTGATGCCTCTGAACATTAGTACGATGCCTAGTAGGTGCTTAATACATTTTGTTGATTGATTGACAGGGTCTCTGTGAGTCTACTCTCAAGTCGGCCTTCCTGAATGCCTTCTTCAAATAATAACTATGAAATTAGCAAGAGAATGTGCCATGTAAGGAAAAGGGGGGGATTAATTTGGAGTCAAAGGGCCTTGGTTCAGTTCTGAACTCTTCCACTTACCTGTGCAATCCTAGGAAAATCACATAATTTCTCTATGCTTTATTCATCCTTCTATCCTCCACAATGGCTCAATGGAAAGAGCCAACTGCAAATCTTGGCTCTGATACTTATTACCTAGGTAATTTTGGACTACTAAAGAGGTTCCTGAAGTGGGCAAAACCTCCTCCTGGGGGGCACTGGAACAATCCAGGTGGATTGGTAGTAGCCTCAAGTGCAATTGAAGGGCATTGAATAAAAATAAGGGGACAGTGGAAGCATAAGGAAAGATGAGAAGAAAATTTTGGAAAATCATTCATACATATTTCATCTGTCATGTAACAGAGTTAAGGTCATAGTGATTACATTATTTTCCACATAAACACACAAAATGCAATTTATAACCAATCAGTGGTCAGGTCTGATGACAGGTCTTAACAAGCAAGTGTTGATAGGCAAGTGTATTGCACATTGTCTTGTTGGGAATTCCAGCATGCATTGGCAGGAATATGTGCATGTAATGACTTGTTTATAATACAATACTATATGGCCACATGATACAATATTGCATCATCAAAATTTCAATGCAGGAACACCCCCCCCACTTTACAATAAATTATTAAATTTAAGATGTGTCATTAAAAAAATTTTTTTAAAGAAAGATTTCCAGGGGGGTGCTGAGTAATTTTTTCAGAAAAGAGGGCGGTATACCGGCCAAGTAAGTTTGGGAACCTCTGGACCAGATGATCTCTGAGGTCCCTTCCAGTTCTAAATTGATAATCCTATAATCTGAAATTAGAGTGATCCATTTCTCCAATGCTGGTGTCCACCTGACATCTGGTTGGGTGGATTATGTTGGCTGGTTTCTTGGTGTGAAGGGAATGCTTCCTCAGTAGCATTTCCTATTTTATTTATTTTAAATTTAATAGTTTTTTTTTCAAACAAAGATATGCCATAATCTCCTTCCCACCCTGCTCCACTCCCCTGAAATTGAGAAAGCAAAAAAGATAGAGTTCCATGCTACAAACACATAAAAATCAAGCAAAACAAATTCCCTCATTGATAATGACCCTCCACACACACCCCAAACCCCCCTGCCCCAAAAAGTCTTGATCTGTCTTTCTCTCTGAAAGTGGGTAGCATTGGGATGATTGACCATTGTGTTGAACAGAGTTCCTAAGAATATTGAAGTTGTTTGTCTTTACAATATTGTTGTTATTGTATAAAGTGTTCTGATTTTGCTCACTTAACTTTGTCTTGGTTCCCAGGTTTTTCTGAAAGTATCCCCTTCCTTCATCATTTCTTCCAACAGAATAATATTACATTATAATCATAGGTTACAACTTCTTCAGTCATTCCCCAATTGATAACATTGTCCTAAGTTTCCCATTCTTTGTCACCACAAAAAGAACTGCTATAAACATTCTTTTCCGTTTTCTTTGATCTCTTTGGGGTATAGACATGATAGTGGTATTGCTGGATCAAAGGGTATACACAATTTAATAACTTTTGGGGCATAGTTCAAAATTGCTTCCTAGCATAACTGGATCAGTTCACAGCTCCACAAGTTATTTTAATGTATGTTTCTCCAATTTTTAGTGATCTAGAGCTTTTTTTTTATATGGTTATTGAATTTCTTCCTCAGAAGACTGCCTGTTTGTGTCTTTTGACTATCAGTTGGAAGTTCTTGTCAAATAGTGGGTTCTTACTCCAGTAGCTGAAATCTTTGGGTTTGTTGAACACTTGTCTATTTGTGCTTATTTGCTTGTTGCCCTGAGGTCAGATAATGAAGAATCAACAAGAATGATTAAGTGATTTGGATGTGAGGGATGAGGGAGAGGAAAATTACTTCAAGTTGTGAGCCCAGGTACCTGGATGGTAGTGCCCAGACCCTAAATGCAGTCATTAAGGATGCATTCTCACCTTGTTAGGCGGTACCCACTGGGGTGCTCCAGGGATCTAGACTTGGCCTTGAGCTATTTAACATTTTTAGCAACAATCTGGGTACAGTTATAGATACCTTGGCCATCAAAGTTGTCCAAAGCTGAATGGGAGAATAGAATTGGGATCCAGACAGAACCTGTCAGGCTAGAGAGTTGGGCTCAATCTAAGAAGAATTTCAATAATGAATGTAGAGTCTTACATTTGAATTTAAAGTCACAATGTCACAAATATAATATGGGGGAGCAGTGGGTTAGACAGCAGTTTGTCTGAAAAAGATCTGGCCATTTTAGGTGGACAGTAAATTCAATTTGAGTCAGTAATGTAAGATGGCAGCAAAAAATGTTAATGACATCTTGGGATCCATTAAGATAAAAATAGCTTCCGGGAATAAGGAAATGTTTAATAGGGGTAACTGTGGCACAGTGGATAGAGCAGTGGGTCTGGACTCAGGAAGACTCATCTTCCTGAGTTCAAATCTGACATCTGATACCTGCTAGCTGGTGACCCTGGACAAGTCAACTACCTCTGTTTCCCTCAGTTTCCTTTTCTATAAAATGAGCTAGAGAAGAAAATGGCGAACCAATCCAGTATCTTTGCCAAGAAAACACCAAATGAGATCATGAAGAGTCAGATGCCACTGAAATGACTGAAGAACAACAACGATGTAGAATTGAAGTTTGGGAGAGAAATGAAGGATCCATAAAGTTTCTGCATAGGGGCGATAGGTGAGCCCATGTGAGCTAGTGAGATCATCGAGAGAGCATAAAAGAGTCCTTGGGGATGCCTGGGGCAGAATGGGGTCCTCCAGACAAGGAAATAATCATGATGGGTAATAGATGATGGTTGGAAAACCTTTATTCTCTGTTCTTTGGATAGGGGCTTTTGATTATGATGGAGTTTGCCCAGATTTCCCAGTGAGTAACGAACATAGGGCCACTCCCTTGTGTGGGAATGTAGGAAACCAGGTGATCTGATGCCAAAGCTTGAGCCTGCCTCAGCAGAGGGATGGGAGGAAGAAGGGAAGGAGGCTAAGGAATGAGACATGTCAGACTGTAATGATGAAATAGTGGGGTTGCCTCTTCCACCAGGGGGCGCAGAAATCTAACTTTCTGACCAGGCGTAGAAGGGTCCAGTTAATGCTGTTGTAGGTAAAATGATGGCTCCCTGATGTTAGATCATTCAATAACTATGTAGTCGCTGCCGTATGCCTTACACTGTACAAGGACATACAGAAAGCAGCGTCCCAGAGTGAGAGATATACCAACCCCGGCTCCTTCCAGCAAAAAGCCAAGTGTCTATCAAAATCCATTTAAAGCTAGATGAATCTGTCTTGGAAGTAGCAGGCGCAGATAAATTGGCCAGATTTCTAAATATCCTGTCCTTGAAATACCAGGAAACTCTTTGTCAGACCAAGCCTCTGACTGAATACTTGAGGGAGGGCTCAGGAAGATGCCGAAGCCACCATCAGTTCTGGCTTCTCTGTCTCTCTCTACAACAGGAATCCTTAATCTTTTGGGGCATCATGAACCCCTTAGGCAGTATGGTGAAGCCAGGGGCCCCTTCTCAGAATCATGCTTTTAAATGTGTAAAATACATGAGATGACAAAGGAAACCAATTACATCAAGATGTAAAAAAAAAAAAACTCAAGTCCATTGACTTGAGGTGAACAGCCTCTACTCTCAGAGAAGTAAGGCTTTTCCAGGGACATGGAGACCAGGAGTAAACTTACACCTATACAGAAGAGGCTGTGTTCCACTTCAGATGCTTACCAGCCTTGTGATTATGCTTTGTTTTATTTGGGGGGGGCAAGGCAATTGGGGTTAAGTGACTTGCCCAAGGTCACACAGCTAGTAAGTGTCAAGTGTCTAAGGATGGATTTTAACTCAGGTCCTCCTGACTCCAGGGCAGGTGCTCTATTCACTGCTCCACCTAGCTGCCCCAAGCCATGTGATTATGAACAAGTTACTTCATTCTGATATCAGGGTCCTCAACTATAAAATGAGGCTGTGGGAGGCATCATGGTGCAATGGGAGGAATCAGCCTCCAGGATCAAATAAAATTCTCTCTCTAGCTTTTAACACCTTTCACAACCGGCTCCTTCTTGCTTTTGCAATCTTCCCTTCTTGATCCTCTACGTTCCAGCCTTGGTTCTGTTCCTCCCTCAGACCCTCGATTTTCCCAGCACTGTGCCTTTTTCCTGGCTGTCTCCCATGCCTGGAATGCTTTCTCTCCCTGCCTCTGTTTCTTAACTTCCTTCAAGACTCGACTCAAATCCCACCTTCTACACGAGGCTTTTCTCAGTCTTCAAGTCTATGACTCTCCACCAAGATGCTGCACACAGACTCCTTTGCCTTTGTTATATTTCTGCCAAAGACTGGTCCTGGGAGTGAATCAAAGGTATTTGTAGATTTACTCTCTACATGACCCTAATCTGCCGTGGGGGCTGTGGCACTGAATGTAGTAATGAGAAGAAGAGGGATAATCACTGTCCTCTAAGCTCAGATTCTCAGTCTGGTTATAAGGGGTGGGTAGATAGGAAAGGGCTCCTTCGGTCAGATGCCTTGTCACCATGTTAGATACAGTCATAACCAGGGTGGGGTGACTTGGGTTTTGCCTAAGATGCCAAATTTAGAGTGCTGCCAGTACTTAAAGTCCTGAAATACAGAAGCTGCGGAACTTGGGGCCCAGTTAAAGAGTGTGACTCTCTTTATACTCTGTTACATATGACATCTGTGAAACTTGTGGCATTCTGCTGTGGAAACAGTCCAAATATGGTCATGAACTGCCAGTTTTACATTTACAGGATGGCAGTGTGTCACTCTATTAAATATCCAACAAGGGAGTACAACAGCTGGTTGCCCATCAGGTGGTTCTCTCCTTGAGCAACCAGTCCAGTTTCTGTCTAGAGCAAATGTAGGATGGCCTTCCTAAAGACTGTAGCATCTTTACTGATCAGCAGGGAGCATTCAACCTACAAATGTCTAGGCTGGTTACCTAACACCAAGCATTCATTTTAGGGCTGGTACTAAGTAGTTCAAACTTTCGCTGTTCAAGTTTGGAATTCCCTAGAGGAAAAAATAGAATACTAATCAAAATAGCAAAAATACAAAATCGATACTTCAGTTCTACCCTGCGTCCAGGTGCTCATTTTTTTGGCTATAGCCTGCCATATTTGCAAAACTCAGAATCTCAATACATTATGATGACAAGATTTCTTGGACATTGTTAAAACAGTAAGAAAAAATTCTAGTGATACTACATGGAACCATAGACCTTTAACCTCTTGTAGGCCTCTTTCTGCTTATCCTTGCATATCTTCAAGGGTAGAGGGAGGAAATTCCCAAACCACCCATACCCACAGCTCATGAAGAAATGCATGTATTGTGTATTGTGTGTGTGTGTGTGTGTATGTATGTATATGTGTATGTCTAAGAACTGATTACAATAAGGGAAATTGGGGCAAAACTGGTAGAAGAAATTAGTCTTTTTCTCCTTGTTAATTAAAAGGATTTCCCAAAACTGCCAGTCACAGGACTTGAGATTTTGCTTCTCTGGACCCCAATCATATCTCCAGTCCAGTATTTAGATCATTCCTGCCAGCTGATCTCTACAGCCTCAGGCCACAGCAGCAGTGGCCACCACAGCCATCATCCTGGCTGTTCTGGTCTGCCTCAGGATAATGTAACAGTCTCAATGCAATGGCATCTGTTGCCTGACCCCAGCACCCACATGGATATTGCCAAGTCTGGCTTCAATCTACTCATTGTCCCAGGCCCCTGATTGGCGATTATGATGTCCAAATGCCAAGGGCAATGGAAGAAAAGAGAGAAACCAATCCTATGCTCCAGTGAGGGAATCTTGTACCACTCCCTCTCTTATCTCATGGATGCTTGCTCAATTCTCCAACATTCCCAGTGAGGGGGGCAATACATCAAATTTATCATATCGTTTAATTACTTTCTTTTTCTCTTTCCTTATTCACAGTCACCCCAAGTCAAGAGATCAAACATAATAAGGCACGGTATAGACCTAGGTTATGATATTAAGCTAACAGATGACTCACTGGGATGAGTTTCTTACCTACTCCATGACCTTGAACTAATCCTGTGGCATCTCTGCCCATGCCCCTCCCCACCATTCCCCTAACTCCAAACAGAACCTTTCATCCTCAGTAGGGTGTGTGGTCTTTGCCTCAGGTGAATAGTTCTAGTTACGGTACTTGGTAGATAAAAGATAGAGAATAGGACTTCATCTTATTTTGATTTCTTAGCATTATTCTCTGTACTAAGTTTTCTCATCATTTGGGAGTGACTATGAGAAAAGAATCTGTAGACCTGTGGTGTTAAATTTTAATAGAAACAGGGGCCATTAAACCATGCGTAAGGACCCCTGTGCGGTGCATATTGACTTAGGAAAAAATATTAATATTATCTATATTGTATTGATTTATTTGAAAATTTCCCAATTACATTTGCATCTGATTCAGACTGCCCTTGGGAGTGTTGTAAGCTGTGTGGGGGCTGTTTGACACATCTGCTATAGAAGATTAAGAGAAGGTTTCAGTCATAGGGATTCAGAGGAAATTGTGACCTTCCACAAAACACATAACAACGCTAGTGATGGCTGCAGTTTTTTTTTTTTAGCATGTTAAGGTTTATATAATACTTTCTGTACGTGATCTCCTTTGATCCTCACAGTGATACTCTCCATTCTACAGATGAAGACGCGGAGGCTCAGAGAGGTTGTAATCTTGCCCATGTTCACACAGTCGGTGAACATCAGGCTGAATTCGAACCTAGCTTGTCTTGACTCTGACCCCAGTGCTGTCTCCCTCTCTCAATGCTGCTTCGATGGGCAGAGTAGCTTTTTTTCTAACAACTCAGAGGTGACCAACCTCAAGGCTGAAACATAGGGAGAAGGTCAGAGATTATGTGTCACATGAGCATAACTTGAAGGAACAAAGGGATGGTTAGCCTGGAGAAAAGATGGGGGCCGGGGGGAGCTGTGGGAGCCAGGATAGCTCTGTTCAAGTATCTGACCTGCTGTTATGTGTGAGGGACTAGATTGCATCTGTTTGGCCTCAGAGATCAAAACCAGAAGCTCTAAGTGGAAGTTCCAGAGAAACAAATTCAGGGTTCACGTCAGGAAAAAACTTCTGAGAAGTTAGACCTGTCCACAATAGCAACAGTCATAGCTAACATGTACATAGCACCTACAGTGTGCCAGGAACTTTACAAGGAACGTCTCCTTTAATCCTCATAACCCTGCAAGGGGGGTGCTATTATTATTATTATCATCCCTATTTTACAGCGGAGGAAACTGAGGTTGAATGATTTGTCCAGGGCCACACAGCTGGTAAGTGTCTTGAAGCTGGACTTGAACTCAGGTCTTCCTGATTCCAAACCCAAAGCTCTATCTATTATACAATCTAGCTGCTAGAAGGTGGTCTTGGGAGGTGTAGTGGGTTCCTCCTTCTTGGAGGGCTTCAGGAAAAGACTGGATGACCATTTGTCAAATATATTCTTTTTTTTTTTTAAACAATTGGGGTTAAGTAACTTGCTCAAGGTTACACGGCCAGTTATTTTGTGTGGGTGTTAAGTATCTGAGGCCGGAACCAATCCCAGGTCTCCCGAGTCCGGGGCTGGCGTTCTCACTCACTGCACCACCTGGCCGCCCTGTGTCAAATATGTTCTAATAGGGATTCCTTTTGGGTTTAGGTTGGACTACATGACCAAATTTTGAAATTCATTTTCCCCTCTGTTTTTTTTACATTTTATTGTATATGTGTATGTTGTATATACATATTGTATTTGTATATTGTATATTACATGCATATTATATTTATATATGAGGAAACTGAGGCTTTTCATGAGCCTTACAAGATTACGCAGTAAGTCATAGGTAGAGACAAAACTAGCAGTCTGATAGTTTACCCACTAAATTGGATTGCTTCTGAGTCCAATATCTCATCCACCTCCAAATCGGGTTGAGTTCCTTCTTGGGAATTGGCACCATTGAGTCCTTCCAACTGCCAAGATAGCCCAGCACTGAATGTTCAAGGACCTAATGTCCAGCTTTTTCTGCCTCTCAGATGTTTGTAAAGAGCTTGTGGAAAGAGGGACCAAAATAACTCCTTCTAATTGTGGGAGCGGAAACGGTCCTTCCTACCACTCTCTAGGCACAGCATGCAAAGGAAGCTTCTAGCCAGGGTTCAAAAGGGTCAGGGGATACTGCTGGGGAAGGCAGAGGAGCAGGTTGAGGAGGAGGAAAAGGTGCGTTCTCTAGCCAAACACATGTTATAATAATATATAAACTTATTCATGCAAGGCAGCAGTGGGTCTTGAGTCAGAGGACCTGGGTCCAAATCTAGCCTCTGAAATTTTTGCAATACATTTGTGTAAGTTGCTTTACTTCCTTAGCCTTTCATTTCTTTATCTGTAAAATGAGGGATTTGGCCCAGATGGTCTCTCAGATCCTGTACATATAAATCTCAATTTTCCTATGATTGTAATTATCACAGCATGTGTGGGATTCTTATCATACCTTTAGATTCAAGACCTCAGACACTTGAACGATTATTCTCTCTCCTCTCGATTTTAGCTTCCTCCTATATGGAAGTGGTCACCCCCTTTTCCAAAATGAGATGAGGCTTCCATGATGCAAGTCACTGGAAGCAGTGCCCAGAGTGCCAGATCTCTGCTGGCCCTTTCCACCTCCCCCTTGTCCCTTCCTCAAGAAGAGTGCCATGTCCCTTACCCCACAAATATACCCAAGAGGAAGTGAAGGGGATTGTCATTCAGCCTTAGAGGACCAATGATATACAAGGGTAATGTCTATTTGCACAGGGAGTTGGATTTAAATGAAGTGGGGATGGTGAGCTGTCAGTCAGAGGCTGAGGCTGGTAAATATTTAACAGGCTTTCTGGAGGAAAAAGATGTTCACAAGACACATTTGTAAGTTTAGTTTGTCTTGGTAACATTTTCTCTATCGCTTTCTTAAGTCAATCAACAAAACAATAAATCAAGTCCTGATCTGTGGCACTTGCAGGGTTCTGAGGTGTAGATGCTCACCCTGAAATGTTACCAATCTCCCCTGGTCAGTAGGAGCTGGCGCCAGCATGCCTCTGGGTGGAGGTGACCAGGCCAGCTACTCGGAGAAGCATTCCAGCCCTCAGCTGCCAGTAGAAACATACCAAGGCCATGGGATGTTTGGCCCCAGTAGCACTAGCTTGGCACCCCCATCATCTCCTGATTCCAAGAAATAAAGCCCCACTGGTGTCTATACCTGCCTGCTGGCTCCGGGTAAAATGGGCTGGGACCTGTTCTGCACCCATTGCCTTTGGTAGGTGTGAGGGTTCTTTTGGAATATGTCGGGAAAGGAAACTGACTAGAAACTTGCGGGTTTCCAAAGTCATATCTGGGGTCCCCAGAGGTCCCCGCTTCCCCATCGGCTTGGGGCAAAGCAGGGAAACTGCAGCGTGAGGAGGCCGATGGGTGGCTTACACCCTCCCAAGCCAGCCCTTCCTCTCTTTGACCTCCCCTCCCCATCCTGTACTTATGGGTGAAAGGACAAACATGCTGTTGCTAAAAACAGTGGTTGCTACATCAGGCCCCAGCAGCATTGCGTAGGACATGAAGCCAAGGCCTCACACTCCAAGTGTGGTGAGATCCAAGTGGGATGGAATGGGAAGGGTATGGGGCCCGTCCCCAGCTAAGCAATCTCTTCTAGGCATTCAGCCAGCTGGACTACAGTGCATTTCACATCAGGGTCCACAGGATATAGGATCATAGGTTAAGAGCTAGCAAGGTTATCTAAATCCCACTCCCTTATCTTTCAGAAGGGGACACAGAGACTTAGCAGAGTGAAACATCCTGCCCGAGGACACACAGGTAGTGACCTGACTGAGGTGGGATTTTAACTAAGGTCTGTTGACTCCTCCAACGTGCTCTCCACTGTACCACACTGTTAATTAAGGGAAATAAATGAATGAAACCGTGTTTCTCAAACAGTAATTCTGAATGCTCACAAACTTCCCCTGCAACCAGGGGCCAAATCCCCTACTGACAACCTCAAGAGAGGTGGGAAAGGGGAAACTTGTGTCACTCACCTCTTTCCAGGCAATCACTCATCAGCAAGCTTTTATTAAGTGCCTACTGTGTGCCAGGAACTGGGTTAAGTGCTAGGGATACACAGACTAATGTGAACTGTCCTTTCCCTCAAGGAACTTAAATTCTAATGGGGGAGATATCATGTACCTACTTAGATACAGAAAAAGGTTTCCAAAATAAAAATAATGTTGTTTGGAGTGGGAAGGCATTATTAACTGGGGAGTTCAAGAAAGACTTCATGCATTCGGTAGCATTAGGGAGAGCAGTGAATGGCAAGGGATTAATACAAGGGGCATTCATTGGCCGTGCCCCTGGGTACGGGTGATATCAGGGAGAGTATCCCATCCAACCTGCATCCCTGGGGATTCTGGGTGAATAGGATAGGGAGTAGAAACTGAAAAGTAACATGTAAGGAAGCCCATATCACCTTGTTGGGCTGAGTTACTATACTCTTGTCTGCAGGGAGATGGTAAGGGGCCAGCCAGGTTCCTAGGGACTAAAACTTTCAGGGAAGAGACTCTGTCATGGTGAAGGACAGGGTACCTGGAAGGGGACAGAAGTAAGAAGGTACAGTTAGAAGCAGGGGCGAGGGGTCCTTAAGGCCCAGAGAAAACCAGCCCCTACTTATCATCATGAAAGGTGCCCAGGGCAAGGAGACAGGTGGCTTAACTCTTTACTTGTACTGCCTTTGTGTCTTTGGGTCAAATGAGGACATCCATGGGTTGTTGCCAGGATAAGCTGTAGGTACAGAGAGAGTCGTGGCCTTCCAAGAATAGATTTCTTCCTTCCACTTTGATGCTCTTTGAGTGGCCCAGGGATGGCCTGTTTCGAACCCTCTGGCCGCCTAGCCTCTTGCCAACAGTGCTCACAGGAAGGTGGCAGGAACTGGGACAAGACTCCTTCCTCTGCAGGGAGCAGGGTGGGATCCTTAGTGAACCAAGCCCTCAGATTGCTGTCTTGTGAGGTCATGAGAATACCGGAGTCTAGGCAGGATCAAGCAGAGGGTATGGCCACACCTTCCCTCATGGTCTCAGCATTAGGGTCCTGGGTGGCCAATGCTTGATTCTGGTGTTCTCCACAGAGAAGACCAGTGAACAAAGAAATGTGCTCCCTCTAGCTCTGTCTCCAGCCCTCCCCCAGCCAGGCCCCATGCAAAAACTTCTAGGGACAGTGAACAGCCTGAGAAGCCACCGAGAGGACCAGCTAAGTCTAGCGGGGTCTCTGACTGCTGACCCAGAATGTCTGACCCAGCACATGGATGGTGAGATAAGAGGAGGGTACCTGTGGGATCGAAGCAAGCCTCGGGTTTAATAAGCCTGTGTTTGGTCCTTTGTGTGGTTCTGAGTCACACCCTGATTTCTGGACCCCACCCCAAGAATCATAGTCAAAGATTTAGAACTGGAACACACCTTAATGGTCATCTAATCCAACCACTTCTTCTTACAGATAGAATACTAAGGAAGATAAGTGACTTACCCAAGGTCACACAGAATCCTAGCAGAATCAAGCCTCACACCCGGATCCTCTGACTCGAAGTCCAGTGTTATTTCTGCTACATTATGGTGTCTGCCTCCACCTATCCCTACTTATTAAGATCCACTAGCCTCTTCTCCCCCCTCCCCCCCTTTCCTAGCTCTGGACTTGTTTTGAACATGCTTTCAGTTCTCCTTCAAGAAGAAATTCTTGTAGGTATTTTAATATCTCACACCCTCAGGGGTGGCCAGTGCTGCTGCCCCTCCTCTTTACCCTGCTCACTGACACATGCCAGGCTCTACTTAGAGCACAGGCATTGGCTGGTTATCTGTAAGGATCAGTCAGGATACAGGTTTAACCCCAAACCATCTTCCTGAGCTAGAAGCAGAGATTTACCTATTTGCCAAACATCATGAGAATCCTGGGATTTTAGATTCAGAGTCAGAAGGGCTGTAATTAGATTTGGGCGGCTAGGGTAGGTAGATTACCTATCTCTAGGTAACAGAGATCCTAGAGATCACCTAGTCTACCCCCCCCCATTTTCCAGAGAAAGAAACCAATACCTAGAGACATCAATTAGTCAATAAACATTTATCAAAGACCTACTGTGCCCCAGGTACTATTTTAGGTTCTGAGGTTGCAAAGACAAAAATGAAACTGGCCTCCTTACTAGGAGTTTGCCTTCTATCAGGGAGATTATACAGGTGAGTAACAGAGTCAGGATTTAAACCCAGAATTTCTGATTCCAAATACGGTATTTTTTAGAATTATTCAATGAACTCCAGAGACAAATGCAAATTTTGTTTTAATTCTTTGCTTTTTTAGAAAAAAAAGTTATCCACCAGCCATTCTTTTCTTTTCATTGTAACATACGTAGGGGAATGGAGTATTACTGAGGCCCATGGGTGACTCTTAAGCCTCCTCCAAAGGGGCAAGAGCTCTGTCTCCTCCTCTTCATCTCTTACCAACTCCTGAGCTGGGCTCTCAGTGTTCCTGTTCTCCCTCCTACCCCTGTCTCTGCCATGCCCCATATTAAGGGTTAACATCAGCAAAACTGCAAAGTAGGGTAGATTTCCCCATCTCTGACACATTCCTTGTCTCTCTCTCCCTCCCTCCCTCCCTCCTTCCTTTCTGTTTCCACACCCTTCTCTCTGATCCTCCCATACACATGTGTCCTGTGCTCTGTGCTTGTTTTCACAATTCTCACAATCCTACTACAAATTGCATTCCTCTGTGACCCATTCCTTCATATTCTTGCCCTGTGACAAGAACTAGCCTGATAAGCCAAGATGACCTATGGTGTTAATGGTTTCACAGATTAGCCTTCCCAATATACTTGGTAATTATACTTATACTTGCTGATTAAGGCCATTAATGGAGTGCAAATGTGGGACTCATAGGAAACACAGAAGGACTCTGAAGGAGAGGCTTTGGAAATGGGGACTTTTTTTTTTATTATTAAATCATATCCCTCAAAAGCTACCCTATGCTTTAAGAAGCATCCATAGGTAAGAAGGTCAGTACTGGCCCTTATGTCTTTCTTCCCTTATTTCATCCTCCACATAACAGGATTGTAGAATATTAGAGCTAGAATTAAGAGAATCTCTCCAGTCCCTCATTCTTCTCTCCACTCAGCACACTGTTAAGAGAGCACAGAGGCGGTTGCCCAGCCATACATAACTGATAGAAACTGGCTTAATGGTACAAGCACTTGGGGTGGGGGGGCAGGAGTTGGGATGCCAGTTGTCAGAGTAGGAGGGAGAGGGCTGTTTGTTTGTCTTGGCCCAGGCCGGTGACTGGGGTGGGCAGGGTCTGGGCCTGCCTCTTGGTTGCTCACACACCTGGGCCTCAGGAGGGGCTAGTGCTGCTCCCACATTCCCTGCCTCTAGATAGAGAAGGCCTCCTTTTCCTACATGAACCGCACCCTCCCCAGTGCCTCTGGCACTGAATTTACATTTACACCTAGAATGTGAGAACCGAAAGCATGGCAAAGCTCACCTCTGTCCATCTCTTTCATTTTGTGAGTGAAGGTTAGAACTTTAGTCCTCTGGAGGCTGAGCAACATGATAAAAGCTACTTCCTCGTCAGAGAGAGCTCTATGTGCCCCTCACCTGTGCCCCCAGAGACAGTGCATCACAATCATAGGATCTGAGAATCGACACAAAGCCCTTCCCAAACAACTCAAACCCCTGAAGGAGGGCTGCTCCTGCAGAGTGTTCACTGTAATCTGCCTCCCTGTGAAAGATTGTGGGTGGAAATGGAAGGTAGGTATCCCAGGGCCTGCAGCACAGTAAGGTAGGATCTTACAGGGCCAGATAAGAAGCACCTTCCCTCCTCTTCTTCCAAACCCACTCAAATTAGTCCATCAAACATAGGACAGTGACCATCTAGTCCAAAACATTTCAAAAAGGAATTCCCATACTGTAATATACATGAAGGCGACATCTCTCGTTTCAGTTTAGCAGGCATCATACATGATGGTGACACTGTTCTGACAGTGATGTCTCCAGTTCTTACTGTCCTTGCCCTTGCCTTGGTGGTGGTATCGGGTGGACAGGTCCACGGTGCAGGAATTTGAAAGACGGGCTTCTAAGTGGCATGCAGAAATCAATGTAGTGTCTCACATTCCTCTCTAGAACACTGCTAGGGTCAGTGTTCCAGGCCCTGGCCGGGGTATGCCTGACTATTCTACCTTCCACACCACCCTCTCATGTTTATCTACCAGAGGATCAAAGCGAAACTGGGATATTTCCTCTGAGATAAGGGGAGTGGGTGACCAGGCATCCGGCTACTGTGCAGGGCTCTATTACATCCTCCCATTCCCTGCCCTTTCCAGCCTCTGCCAAAGCCAGAGAAGTTTTTGGAGAACTGGGTATGACCTCATTACCTGGCAGCATTGGGACAGAAGAGTGAGTAGAGAGAGGCAGGCCTGGGTTCTACTGGGCCAAGAAAGCTGATATGCAGCCTGGCAGTGGGGAAAGTTCCATTCAGTGCTTTATGCTGAAAGCAGAATGACCCCTTGACTTTCTTGTGTGTCTGGGTAGCCTGCCAGATTTGGAGAGGGGCTCAATGATAGAAATATCCCCCTCTCCAATCAAACAAAACCCTTGCAGTAAGGCTACCCCCTGTATAATATTTTCTGGAATCTATCACCCCTGAAAGATTTTAAGTGGAGGGTAGGCAAACCAGGGTCAGAACCATAGGTAAGAAGCATTATTCCCTTTCTTCCTCCAAACCCACCCAAACTAGGTCTATCAACCAAAGGACAGCTGTACACAGCTTCCATGAAAGGAAGGAGAAGGTTGTTATGTTAATTCTGATCTCTGGCCTAGGCTTTATACTAAGTCTTGTGTCAAGGGAGAGGGAAAGGGGTTCATCTTCTTCATGTCCAGCCCCTACCTACACTCATTTCTTTAGCTGATGGGAAATGTCTTGGGTCTATCCACGTTTTCTCTAGCCCACCAAAGGAATTGGGGGACTTAGACAAAACTGTACAAAATTAGCATAGGTCTTCAGACAAGATGATATTCAATTGTATTGACATGGTGTTGAACCCAGTGCTAGCCACTGTCAGGAATCATTTCCTCCCCTCAAAGGGCTCATAGTCTGGCGACATTTTACAAAGACATTCAAAAGCACTTGGTGCTTTACTGGATGTAGAGACTAAGGAGGAAAAGAAGACCCTGAGTTTTTAAGCCTAGGTACCTAGAGAATTTAGGTACAATGAATGGAAATAGGACAGTCTGGAAGGGAAGGTCGTTGGTAAAGGAAGATGATGGGTGACATTTCAGAAATGTTTAACTTGAGACAATGGTATATTTGATTCACTTCAATCCTACAATGTTTAGTAAGGGCTTCTATGTGAGGCTTTGTGCTAGGCTTTAGAGACCTGCAAAGATCAAATTAAAAATAGTCCTGGACCTCAAGGGGTTTGGCATCTAATGAGTGTCCAAGTGAAAATGTCTAGTACAAAATTTTTATAGCAGCTCTCTTTGTGGTGGCAAAGAATTGGAAAATGCAGGGATGCCCATCAATTGGGGAATGACTGAACAAGCTGTGGTATATGATTGTGATAGAATACTATTTGCTATAAGAAATGAGGAGCTTGTTGATTTTAGAAAAACAAAGATGGACTTGAGTGAAATAATGAAAAGCAAAATGAGCAGAACCAAGAGAATGTTGTATGTAGTAGCAACGATGTTGTTTTAAGAACAACGCTGAGCAACTAAATGATTTTGATTATTATAAATACCCAAATTTACTACAAAGGACCTATGAAGGAAGATGCTGTCTGCCTCCAGAGAAAGAAGTGATAAAGAGGAGTGTGGATAGAATGACTTCACATACATATACATATTCATGTCTAATGGTAGCCATCTTGGGGGGAGGGAGGGAAGAAAAAAAGGGAAAAAAAGAACTGTACATGATAATTTTATTATATAATAAACACAGAAAAAGAAAGGCAGAGATAGAGAGAGACACAATAAAGAGAGAGATGAGACCCAAAGTGGCAGAGAAAAAGAGAGACAGTCAGAGATGAGACATAGACAGTGACAGATAAAAACAGACAAAAAGACAGAGACACCAAGAAAGTAACAGAGAGAGAAAAACAGAGGGTCAGAGACAGAGATGGACTCTGGCCTGAAGGGGTTAGTGAACATGCATTTCCTAAGAACCCAAGCAACCTGATGTGGAGGAAGGAGTCAGTGGGTGACTGACAGCTAGCATTCACACAAAAGCTATGCGAGGATGACCTCAGAGGACCAAGCAACCTGTTGATACTCTCACAGCATCAGTGCCCAGTACTCTTAACCTGAGGGCTTTAACACAGACACAGCAACATGGGCTAGTGAGTGAAGGACAACATGTGTTGGACTTTACTGTTATATACAGACTAATATTAGGTACGGTCACTTTGGAGACCATCCAAGGAAACCTTGGCTAATTAGAATGTTCAGAAAGGCTTCAATATAATGGTATTCCATTGTGGGGCTGTAATATGTGCCATAGCTCTGAAATTCTTCCGTCTTGCCCTATGCCTAAGTCCTCCTAAACCGAATCTTTCTTGCCCCAATCTCCTGTCATTCTACCTCTCTGCTTTCCCAGACCATCAACCCCCCCCCCGACCTCATGCCATTATTTTCATTGCTTCAAAATCTTGATATTATAGTTAACTCGTTCAACTCTTCACTGCCCTTGCCCTTTGGCCCACTGGGCTGCCATCACTCCTCCCTTTCCCAACCTCAAGCTTGGATTGCTCCTGCCATCTACCTCCTAAGCTTCTGCTCTCAAGTGATACTAAAAATCATATAGTTGTTGACTGAGTCCACTACATGTATGTTATCCAGTATCAGCTGGGCCCACACTGCTATATAGCAATATTTTTTAAAAATTTATTTATTTTTAGTTTTCAACATTCACTTCCATGAGATTTTGAGTTCTAAATTTTCTCCCCATCTCTCCCCTCCCCCCACCCCTAGATGGCATATAATTTAATATAGGCTCTACATATACATTCATATTAAACCTATTTTCACATTAGACATGTTGTAAAGAATAACAACCAATGGCAGAAACCACAAGAAAGAAAAATAACAAAAAGAGAGCAAATAATATGCTTCCATCTGCATTCAGGCTCCAAACTCCCTTGTCTTTCTGGATGTGGACAGCATTTTCCATCGTGAGTCTTTTAAAATTGTCTTAGGTCCTTGCATTGCTAAGTCTATCAAAGTCAGTCCTCACACCTTGTGGCTGTTACTGTGTACAGTGTTCTCCTGGTTCTGCTCACTTCCCTCAGCATCAGTTCATATAAGTCCTTCCAAGTTTTTCTGAAATCCCTGTGGCGTTCTTTTTTAACTCTTCCTGCTGTGGTGACTCCTTCTCCCACTCCCCATAGTGCCTGTTCCAAACCTTCTCTTCTCAAGCTGCCTCCATCATTGCTTCTCTACTCCTCCTCAGATGCCCTTAGCTCATAGTTCACTGAAAAAATTGAAGCAATTCTTCCCAAGATCTTTCTTTCCCAGCTGTGCATTTCAAATCCTCTCAATACCATCCTTCCTTTTCTCCTTTATTTCAGTCTCAGAGAATGAGGGGCCCCTTTTCCTTTCTAACAGCAACCCCTCTATTTGTACCTTTGTGTCTAGGCTTGGTCTTTCAGTCACTTCTTCTCTTTCCTTAATTTACAGTTTCTCCTTAGCTACTCCTTCCCTATTGCCTTCAAGCATGCTCAGATATCCACCATCCATAAAAGACCTTCACTTACACTACCTTCTCTTTAAATTGGGTTGGGCCTGGAGTCAGAAAGACTCATCTTCTGAGTTCAAATATGGCCTCAGACACTTACCAGCTCTGTGACCCTGGGCAAGTCACTTAACTCTGTTTGCCTCAGTTTTCCCATATGTACAATGATCTGGAGAAGGAAATAGCAAACCACTCCAGTGCCTTTGCCAAGAAAACCCTAAACGGGGTCACATAGAGTGAGACACAACATCTCTTTCACAACCAAACTCATTACTTGACCTCCCTGGGCCTTAGTTTCCTCAAGTGTAAAATGAAGAGCTTGGACTAGAAGACCTCAAAGGTGGCTCCCATCTCCAAATCTAAGACAACAGACAACACTTTCCACATTCATTGTCTCCACTTCTCACCTCCCACTCACTTGACAGCCTTTTGCCTTTTGGCTCAAAAGAAGCTGATCTTTCCAAGGTCAACAGTGCTCTATTAATTAATAAAGCCAATGGCTCCATGCTCATCCTTCTTGACTTCTCTGCCAGCTTCACTCCTGACCATACCCTCTGCTTAATGATTCTCACCTCTTCAGGCTGTACTGATAATGCTTGTTCATGGTTCTTTTCCAAAGCATGTGGTTCTTTTTCTGCTTCTTAGACTGATCCTTCTCAGTGTCTTTCCATTTCTAACCCCTAAAACCATAGGTTTACCTCTGGGCTCTGTCCTAGGCCCTCTCTTCTTGGTGATCTCATCAACTCCCATGAATTCAACTATTATTCCCTATTCAGATCACCCCAAATCTATACAGGCTGCTTTATATCTCTCCTGAATTCCAGGCCAGCATCCTGTAGGAATCTCAGATTCATTATGTCCAACAAAGAGCTCATTACCTACCCCTCTAAACCCACCTCTCCTCCCCACTTCCCTATTTTTGCCAAAGGTACCACCATTCCTGAGTCACTAAAGTCCTCTTCAAGAGTGAAGAATGAACAGCCACCACCGCACTAAGAATCATCATCATTTATTTGTTCTCTCCCACTTCACCCTCTTATATCCAGTTAGCTGCCACATCTTATCTCTTCTACCTCCTTAACATCTCTTACACATGTCCCCTTGTATTCAAATGGCCACCACCTTGGTCCAGTCATTCACATCTCTCTCATGAACTACTGCAATAATGGGGCAGCTAGGGGTGCAGTGAATAGAGCACCGGCCCTGGAGTCAGGAGGACCTGGGTTCGGATCCAGCCTCAGACACTTAACACAAAAAATAGCCATGTGACCTTAGGCAAGTCACTTAATCCCAGTTGCCCTTCAAAAAGCAAAAAAAATAAATAAACTACTACAATAGCGTCCTAATTAGTTTACCTGCATCCACTATCCCCTCTCTCTAACTTATGCCCTATGCAGCGACCAGAATGATAATTCTAAAAGCACAAATCTGAATATTTCCTGCTCAATAAGTTTCAATGGTTCCCTATTGCCATTAGGAAAAAAAAATCCAAATTCTTCTGTTTAGCATTCTTATAATTTTATTTTATTTTTTGCTTTTTTTTTTTTGGTGGGGGGAAGGCAGGGCAATTGGGGTTAGGTGACTTCCCCAATGTCACACAGCTAGTAAGTGTTCAATGTCTGAGGCCAGATTTGAACTCAGATCCTCCTGACTCCAAGACCTGTTCTCTATTCATTGGCCCACCTAGCCACCCCAGCATTCTTATAATTTGCCTCTGCTCTTTTTTATGAGACTGATTACACCTTACCTTCTCATATTCCGTGAACCAATCAAACTGGGCTGCTTGCTCTTTTCCCTGGACATGATACCCCATCTCCCACCTACAGGCCTTTGCATAGGCTGTGCCCTTTGCCCATAGGCTCCATTCTCACTTCCGCCTCTTGGAAACCCTAGTGCCTTCAGGGTTCCAATCAAGTGCTGTCTCTTACAAGAGGCCTTTCCTTCAGTTGCTAGTACGTACCACCCAAATCACTGGGAGTTTATTTCGTATTTGTCCTGTATTTACTTATCTGTGAAGATGTTAAATTCCTCCTTTCCTTAAACCAAGAATGTAATCTTAAGGACAGGGATAGTCTCCAGTCTCATTTTCATATTTGTATCTTTAGCACCTAGCACAAGGGCAGCTAGGTGGCTCAGTGGAGAGAGGACTGAGCCTGAAGTCAGGAAGACTCCTATTCCTGAGTTCAAATCTGACCTCAGATGTGTACTAGCTGTGTGACCCTGGGAAAGTCACTTAACCTTCTTTGCTTCAGTTTCCTTATCTGTAAAATGAGTTGGAGAAGGATATGGCAAACCCCTCCAGTATCTCTGCCAAGAAAACCCTCAATAAGATCGTGAAGAATTGGACACAGCTGGAAATGAATGAACAACAGGAAGTACCCAGCATGCCACGGGGTCAATCTAGAGACTTCATAAGTTCTTGTGGATTGGTTGACTAGTCTCCCAGCATCCCTCCTCTTGGGAGGATGATCTCAAGGCTCTGCTGTATGACTGACAGGCAGCTCACGGGACTCTAGAAAACCTGGGTCCAGCCTGACTGCCACGATCTGATTCTATGACATTGGTGATAACAATAAAAACAGCTGACATTTATGGAGAATTTTAAGGGCTGCAAAGAATTTTGTATAGAAGATCTCATTTGATCAAAGCAACCCTGTGAAGTAGGCACTATTATTCTTCTCATTTTACAGATAAGGAAACTGAGGCAGATAGCACTTATGTGACTTGTCCAGGGTCACACAACTAGTGTCTGAGGCAGGATTTGAACTCAGGTGTCCTTGATTTCAAGTTTGGTGCTCTATCCATTAGTCTCACTTAAACTGCCAAATGAAGTCCACACAACAGGCATTTACTAAGAACTAACAGTGCTGGACCCTGTGCTAAGTGCTAGGAGTACAAAGAAAAAGCAAAAGCAGTCCCTGCCCTCAAGAAGCTTGCAATCCAGTGGGGAAAGGACATACAAAACAAATACGTATAGACAGGATAAACTGGAGAAATCTTACAGGGAATGCACTGGGATGAAGGGGTACCTGGAACAGCTTCTTTTTAAAAGTGAATTATTGTTCATTTTCAACATTCACTTCCATAAGATTGAGTTCCAGATTTCCTCCCCTCCTTCCCCTACCCCCACCCTAAGATGGTGTGCAATCTGACAGTCTCTATGTACGCGTGGAATAGCTTCTCACAAAAGGATAAAAAGGTGTATCTTTGCTCCCTTGTACAATCCTATCTCTTAGCCTTTCTGGCCTCAGTCTTCTTGTCTGTCTAATGGGGATAATATTATTTACTCCACCTTCTAGACACAAATAATCTAATATTTGTGCAAAGGTTTTTTTTTGTTGTTTGCTTTAATTTTTAAAGTTATAAAGGTATTATACAGATGTAACGCAGCTAGGTGGCACAGTTGATAGAGTGCCAGCAAGACCTGAGTTCAAATCCTGCTCCAGACACTAGCTGTGTGACCCTGGGCAAGTTATTTAACCGTTTGCCTCAGTTTCCTCATCTGTAAAATGAGCTGCAGAAGGAAATGACCAACCATTCCAAGAAAATGATCCCCAAATGGGGTCATAAAGAGTTGGACCCAGCCAAAATGATACAACCAAAAGAAGGTATTTTTATATATTCAGCCTGTAGGCAGTCACACCAAGTACACATCCAGGCTAGCTGTAGTTTGTGGTGCAGGGCAAGATGCAGGATGTCCCTCGTCCTTCCTCACCTCCTTTTCACCTCTTCAGGGCAGGACTGGGACAGCAGACCCAGCTTTCTTTCCAAGTGGCCTGGGAGTTCCAGCCTCAGCCTGCTGCTGTCATGTCCGGAGCAGAGGGTAGTGGTGGCTTGTGAAATTCTCTCTCATGAGCAGGGGCCCCATGGCTGGCTTCAAGCTGGTATTCAGGCGTGTCCCACTGCGTCTGGTACATGCCTAATGCTTGGCCAAGGAGAGAAGTGTTTGCAATTCTGGACAGAAAAACAAAGTAAACAGGTTTCATAGCGCATGCGTGCGTGCGTGTGTGTGTGTGTGTGTGTGTGTGTGTGTGTGTGTGTGTGTGTGTGTACTGTGCAAGTGTATCTGATACAGAAGATGAGGGGAGTAATTTTTAAGGTCCCTCCCAGTTGTAGAGTCCATAAAGTCTGTGCGATGTATGTGTGTATTGGGGGGGATGTTTGAGGAAGGGTACAAGAATCCTCAGGGAGCCTTAGACGGGAGACACCACTTTCCTTCAGGGTATTTTTGGTCTCCCATGAGGCCTAGGGCAGGGGCGGGGAGTCTGCGGCCTTGAGGCCACATGGGACCCTCTAGGTCCTCAGGTACAGCGCTTTGAATCCAAACTTCACAGAACAAATCCCCTTAATGAAAGGATTTGCTCCGTAAAAACTTGGTCTCAGCCAAAAGGCTACACCTGAGGACCTCAAAGGCCACACGTGGGCTTGAGGCTGCAGGTTCTGCATCCCTGGCCTCGGGAGACAGGGGCTGGTGGTGGCGGCTGGGAGACATTCACGCTTAGTGTAGTTGTCTTCTCTCTGGGGCAGAGGTGGGAGTTTCATCTGTTATAGGCTGGGTAGTTCTGAAGTAGGTGCTTGAAAGAGTCACTTCAGAACAGAAACAGAGAAGGAAGAGAACAGACATACACAGAATAATTCGGTAGAAACGGAGGAGGAGAATGTGTCCTATGACACTTGCTGACAAGCCCGGCCTGTGGAAGGCTGTTTGTTTCTTCCCAGCCTGGTTTAAACAGCTATGGTTTCCATAGGCATCGTTAATCTTAACCTTACTAGGTCACAGCTGGGGTGCTGCTGCCAGCCTTTTGGGGCTCCCCAGGAGTCAGTATTGAGCTGGGGTCGACTCTCTCAGGGATTCCTTCTTTCTTCTCCCCATTAGGAAGCACAGGTCTGACTCTGCAGCTCATTGGTACAGAGGCCAGTGTCCTGGACTTGGAGTCAGGAAGACCGGAATTCAGACACTGGCTGTATGATCCCATGCGCTCTGCCTCAGTGTTCTCATCTGTGAAATGGGAATAATAACAGCACCTTCCTCACAGACTTGTTGTGAGGATAAAATGAGACAGTATTGGCAAAGCACTTAGCGCAGTGCTTGGCATAGCCTAACTTAGCAAATGTTGTTTAAAAAACCAATAATACTATGTCACTCTCCTGCTCAAGAATCTTTAGTGGCTGCCTGTGGCTTGTAGGATAAAATATAAACTCCTCAGCGTGACTTTTTAAAGCCCTTCACAATCCTTTCACTTTTCCAAATTTCTTTCACGTTCCTGTGCTCTCTATTCTGCCAAACCGGCCTAATTACTGCCCTTAACCTTAGCATTCCCTTCCCGCCTCTTTGTCCTTGCTCAGGATGCGCCCCACTCCTGGAATGGCCTTCATCCTCGTCTTTGCCCTTTGGTTCTATCAGCTTCCTTCTGGCTGAGCTGAGATTTCCCCACCTGCATGAAGCCTTTCCTGACACCTCTGGTTCTTAGTGGTCTTATCTTCTTCAGGTTATCTTGCATTCATTCCTTTATATGTTCGATTGCTCAGTAGAATCTAAGTTTCTTTAGGGCAGGAATTATTTATCCTTCAATGATCTTTATAGTTTGTTAGCATGTGGGCAGCTAGCTGGTACAGTGGATAGAGGGTCAGGAAGACTCATCTATCAGAGTTCAAATATGGCCTCAGATACTTACTAACTGTGTGACCCTCGGCAAGTCATTTAATCTTGTTAGTCTCAGTTTCCTCATCTGTAAAATGGGCTGGAAAAAGAAATGGCAAACCCCTCCAGTATCTCTACCAAGAAAACCCCAGAGTTGGGGCAGCCAGGTAGCACAGCGAGTAAGAGCACTGGCCCCAGAGTTGGGATGACCTGGGATCGAATCCAGGCTGAGACATTTAGCACCCACCCAGAAACACCTGGCCGTGTAACCTTGAGCAAGTTACTTAACCCCATTGCTTAGGGGTGGCTAGGTGGCTCAGTGAGTAAGAGCACTGGCCCCAGTGTGGGGATGACCTGGGGGATCGAATCCCGGGCTCAGACACTTAACACCCACCCAGAAATAACTGGCCATGTAACCTTGAGCAAGTCACTTAACCCCAATTGCTTTAAAAAAAAAAAAAAAAAAAAACCCCAGAGAGAAAAAGAGTTGGACAGAAAAAAAACCCCAATTGCAATCTCCTTTGCACAGTACCTTGTGCACAGTGGGCAAGTGCCTTATAAATGCTGGCAGAATGGAATTCAGTGGGTGTGATCAGAGTAGGATCCTGAGCATGGAGATGCCCAGGGCTGCCGTGCACGGTCACCAGGAATTGTGGGTGCTGGCCTTTCTTGTTCATCCAGGCCCACTCTCAGAAGATAACCAATTCTACAGTTTCCTAGGCAGGAGAGGGGAAAAGGGGAAAGGTCCCACCACATGTGCGTGCTAGCCTCCCTCTCCCTCCCTCTCCCAGAATAGACAGGGTTGGGCTTTGCTCTTTTCCTTTGGGGTCATGGGTGCCAGCGATGCAGGGACCAGAACTCCCTGGGGCATGGCAGCAGCTATAGATCCTGAGGCTTGGGCCGAGCAGAACAGTGAGAGCTCTGGGGCACGAAGAGAAGAGGGAGAGGCATGAAAGGACTCCTTCCACCCTGCTCTCCAACCCGCTGCCAAGGCTCCCGCCAGGCACCTCATGGTGCTTGTGGACCCCATCACCTTCCACCCCCACTGGCAGCAATTTCTGTTTCCATGTGGGGATTGTGTCATCTTCTCTCATATCTGTCAATTAAAAAATAAGTAGGGGTGGCTACATGGTGCAGTGAATAGAGCACCAGCCCCTGGAGTCAGGAGGACCTGAGTTCAAATCTGGCCTCAGACACAACACAAAAACTCACCATGTAACCTTGGGCAAGTCACTTAACCCCAATTGCCCTACCTTCCCCCTCCAAAAAAGCAAAAAAAAAATTTAAAAATAAGTAAATGGAGTTTATTAACCCATCTACACTTGCTGTTTAGTCTGTTTTTTGGAGGGTAGGGGGCTGATGTCTTTTTTTTTTTTTTTGCACCTTGCTTTACCTAGGGTTAATGGGAAAAGTTCAAAAGAGGGATCCGGCCGTGTTAGGGGAGAGAGAAGTCAGGCGACCTAGAGGGAAACTTTGGAGACAGCACTTATCACATCCTGATGGGAGCCATGGAACTCCTTCCCATTAGAAATGCCTGATCCCTGATGAGTCTACTAAGATTGCAGCAGCAGCAGCAGCAGGAGTAATTGTTGTTGTTGAAGTAGTAATAGCAGTAACAACAGCTAGCATTTATATATATAGTGTTTTCTACGTGCCAGGCACTGTGCTAAGCTCTTTACAAATATTCTCTCATTTGATCGTCATCACAACCCTGGAAGGCAGGTGCTATTATTTCCCTCATTTTATAGATGGAGAAACTGAGGCAGACAGAAGCTAAGTGACTTGCCCAGGGCCACGCAGCTAGTGTCTGAGGCCAGGTTTGAACTCGGGTCTTCCTTACTCCAAGCCTAATGCTCTACCCACTGTACTACCTAATACCAAATGACGTCTATACAATGCTGTTAGTTTGCAAAGCAGGCTTTACAAACAGTATGTGTAGCAAGGGGTGTCGTAGGAATGTCTCCTAGAGAGGCAGTAATAAACATCTCTAGTGGACCTTGATTTCTGTTGGGAGGGGAAGCAAGCTGTTAGGGTCAGAGGGTAGGCTTCTTGGAGGCTGCAGCTTAAGTACAGAAGCTATGAGCTAAGAGTGGAAAAAAGAAAAACAGATAAAAAGACCTGAGTCTGTAGTTCCTAGGGCAAGTAGGTGGCACAGTAGATAGAGTGCTGGACCTGGAGTCAGGAAGATGTGAGTTCAAATCTGGCCTTAGACACTTACTAGCTGTGTGACCCTGAGCAAGTCACTTAACCCTATTGACCTCAGTTTCCTCATCTGTAAAATAAGTTGGAGAAGGAATTGGCAAACCACTCCAGTACCTTTGCCAAGAAAACCCCAAATGGAGTCATGAAGAGTTGGACATGACTAAAATGACTGAAGAACAATAACAAAGTCATAGCTTCTCTTCTAGGCTCTCCCTCTGAGTCCATTATGTTAGATAACAGTAGCCAGTGCTTTGAAAGGTGGATGGAGTGGGAGAGGTGGCTTCTTCCATGTTTTCTCTCTGGCCTAGACCCTCCCTCCTCATACTTTCCTAAGGAGATGGTCACAGTAGGGTCCCGTGTAAGGTGTGTGTATGTTGGGTGGGGTTGGTGGGGGGGAGGGGAGAAGCAGTAACTTGGATGTAGCCAGAATAAAGCCCAGTCCAGGCTTTCTAGTCTTTGGTCAGACTCACACTGGATTGGAGTTGGAAGAAAAGAGGATCCATCTACTCCAAATCACATATGAGTAGGAATTGCCTTTGCAACATTCCTGACGTCATTATCCAACCTTCTTTGAAGACCTCTAACAACGGGGGGCTCACTACCTCTTTGGGCAACCCATTTCACTTTTACATAAGTCTAATTGTTAGGTCGTAGGATCAGCTTGTGATCCGAAAGGGACCTTTGAGGACTCTTCAGATGAGAAAATTGAGACCCATTGAGACTAAGTGAGTTGTCCAAGGTGATGCAGGTGACAGAGCCAGGATTTGAATCCACCTCCTCTGACTCTAGTCCCTGCGTCCTTTCCACTGCACTGGCACCCCAAGGCAAAGAAGCAGCATAGGGAGGGCCCTTCCGTCTCCAACATCCCATGTTCCCAGCCATCCCCCACTCAAATCAAAGTCAACAGCAAGTCTTGTCATTTCCCTGATGCCACGGTCCTCTCCAAAAACCAAGGACAAACACAATAACAACAATGGCGTTGGGGAGGGGTTGCAATATATAAATACAAAGTCCTGTGGTCACCAGCGACGGAGAAACATCCCTGGGCTCCCTGTTTTATTCCTCCTTAGGGAGTTATTTGAATTTACTTAGTAAATCATTGCATTACGGGAAGATTCCCAGACCCTCTCTCCCCTGGCCCTGTTCTGGAGGTGAGAAGATAAAGCCTGCCAGTAGTAATAGTGCCTGAACAGGGCTGAAGCTGCCAGGACAAACCTAAGTAGCTCGTTGACTGGCTGAGCTCACATCCTGGGAATTTTGGCACGGGCTAGGTGAGAATGTAGTTCGGAACAGGGCGGGTTTCCTCTTCCGTGGAGGGGCCAAATGGCGATATGACTGAGCTTACCAGCCCTGTGCTGGAAGGAAGGGAGGGAGGCAGGCAGGGGGCAGATTCAGTTTCCACCTCTTGGAAGGAATTTACTAAGCCAGGAAATTGCTCCCTCCTCCGCACCAACTACTGACCTCCCTGCCTTTTTTTAAGTCCTAACTAAAAATCCCACCTTTGACAGCAAGCCTTCCCCAACCCAGCTTAACTCTAGTGCCTTCCCTCTGTTAAATGATTTCCTATTTATCCTATATGCAAAGTAGATTTGTCTGAACGCTGTCTCCTTCGTTAGATCGAGA
Source organism: Petaurus breviceps papuanus (assembly GCF_028583685.1). Taxonomy (NCBI): domain Eukaryota; kingdom Metazoa; phylum Chordata; class Mammalia; order Diprotodontia; family Petauridae; genus Petaurus; species Petaurus breviceps. The sequence continues at coordinate 12,718,916 of NW_027186372.1, forward strand.
GCTCCTGGAAGGCAGGGACTCTCTTTTGTCTCTATCCCCAGAGCTTAGCACATACCTGGCATCTGGCCTGAAGTAGATGTTTAATAAATGTTTATTGATTGAGGAAGGCCAGAGGTCAGTAATCCTACCTTTTCCCCTACTATGCACCTTGCCTATGATAGATTAAGAGCCTTATTCTTTTGAATGAGGTTCTCATTTTATGGATGAGGAAACCTAAAGGTCTTGCAAGGATGAAATGAGTTGCCTGAGTTCTCACAGGTCGTCAGTGGCAAAGTCAGAATTTGAACCCATGCCTTCTGGCTCTCAATCTCTGAAACCCACTCAGTGTTGAGGAGTGTTTGGGCTAACAGCAATGCCTCTGTCTATCATCTCTTCCTTCCTCCATTCCCATGAAATCTCCCCACACTAGTGCAGTAGAAGGAAAAGAATACTGGAGTTGGAGGTATAGGACCTCCCTTTGAATCTTGGCTCTGCTCCTTTTTGTCTCTGTGACCTTGGGCAAGTGCTTCACTGGGTGTCTTCATCTGGGAAACGATGGGATTGGGCTAGATTGTCTTGGAAGAGCTTCTAGCTCGTAATTCTGGAGTTCTGTGAACTATGGCCCCAGCTGGAAGTCACCACCCAGCTCAACCTGCTGTCTCCTCTCTCTAACCATCTATAGCTCCAGGGAGCAAAGGGATGGGAGATGACAGACGAGTTATGTGGCTCTTATCCTCACAGTGGGCCCTTCAGGGGTCCCTTCCTCTATGTTCATTAATCATTGACTATTCTCAGCAAACCACAAAGATATCGGCACTCTGCATTTTCCCTCCCTCCCTTCTCTCTTTCCCTTCCCTCTCTTCCTTCTCTCTCTTCTTTTCCCTTCAGTACTTAATCAGTAAACTGCTATGTACTGTTGTCCTAAGCTCCAAGGACACAAAGAGAGCCCTGCTTGTTTCCAATCACAGGTTAATGGGGTAAGAGAAATGAATGTCTGTCTCAAGGAAACAAGTCAGTGTGGGCCAAGCACAAAGGAGAGGACGGTGGGAGGGTGACCTCAGAGGCTTAAGAGGAGTGGCAGGTGAGCTGAGTCTGAAGGGAGAGAGGGATTCCAAGCTCCACCCCAACTCACTGCTCCTGTCTCAGAACCCATCCCTCTCCTTCTCCCCAGGGCCATCTGCAAAGCCTAGACACTTGCTCATCCAGCCCTGAGAGGAAGAGGCTTTGGGAGAAGAGCCGAGAGAGCTGAAACCCAGACCCAATCTCCTCTACAACCATGCCAACAAGCAATGATTATGCTCTTGTTGGGTTGTCAGGCCCTGTGCTATGTGCCGGGAATACAAATATAAGTAAAAACAAAGTCCCAAACACCGGTGGGGACCCTGAGGCCTCAGGGCCACACTTGAGGACCTAGAGGGCCACATGTGGCCTCGAGACCGCAGGGTCCCCACCCTGGGGGGGAGGGGAGCAGGTGGGTAGCAGGAAGGTGTCTCAAAGGGGGCATGATGAAGAAAGAAGGCTGGAGAGTCAGAAGAGGGCACGATCTTAAAAAGTGGGTTCTGATCCTTTATTCTATGAAGGGAATAGGTCCCTTGGGAATTCCTTGCCTCTCTTTCTGCGGTGAGGGTGACCACCCCCTTTCCCCTTGTAGCACAGCAGATATCAGGGAGCAGAGAGGCTGAGCCATGAGGATAAGGAGAGTCCCTGAGGCCCAACTCAGACTCCAGGGCTCAAAGAGACCGTGAAGGTCAAAGACTAAGAAGGGAAGGGTAGTGAAGGGGAGCCTGCCCCCAGTCAACTGCAAGAAGGGAGGGCAGCCTTCTTAGCAGGGTGCTTGCTGTTCCTACCCCACCCTTGCTCACTGCTAAGTCATCCCCTCTGAAGGCAGGATGTTTAACAATTTTCTGTGAGGGTTTGTTGGGGGTGGGAGGAAGGGCAGGGATTGAAGTCCTGTAGGGAAGGAGGAGACAGATTGGACATGATCACTATAAACAACCTCCAATTCCTTCCTCTGCTGTCCAGGACACTTTAATGCCATTCTCGCCAAAGTATCCCAAAGAACTTCCCTCACTGCTTCTCCACCTACTGCAAGCAGCAAGGGGACTTTGATTATGTCCTCAGTCATTCATTTTTCAAAGAAAAAAGGGAGGAGCCAGGCAGGATGGGGTGGGTCCAAGGAAGAGCAGGGGGGAAATCCCTATGAAGGAACATGTCTAATAAAAGAAGGATCTGGCGCCAGGCTTTGTGTTGGAACTTGTGGCCATCAAAGATACTACCCAGGGTGGAATTTATCAATGTAATGAGGAAAGGTGGGGCAAGAAATCTTAACTGGAACATGGTCAGAGAACAACAGCTGATATGAAGTAGTGTTGTGGAGTTTACAGAGTGCTGTGCATACGTTTTCTCATCTGAGCCTTGCAGTGACCCTGGGAGACAGGGACTCTAAGTATTGATTCATTATTAATTAATTCAGATGAGGAAACCGAAGAGGAAAGAGTTACTAGCCCAGAGGAACACAGAGAGAAAGTCTTAGAGGTGGGAGGCAAAATAAGGTCTCTCCTGACCCCGGTCACTTCCTAAACCATCAGGAGTGTGGAGATGCTCGGTAAGGAAGAAGGAGTCACTCTCTACCACATCCAGGCAAACCTAGATGACCTCCTGGAAGGATTCAAAGGAGAGGGTCTTTTATTTCTTTAAGTGGACCTGTAATTTCATTTGTGAAAAGAATTATTGGTGAGGAACTTCCTCCCATCTATGTACAAGACTGACCTTATCTAGAATTTAATAGTCTTGGAGAGTTGCCTGGGCATTGGAAAATTAAGTGACATAAGGGTTACATAATTAGGATGTGTCAGAGGCAGGACTTGAACCCTGGCCTTCCTGACTCTGAGTCCAGCTCTCCACCCACTGCTCCATGCTGCCTTTCATAGGATTTAAAAGTTTGGAGCCAGAAGGGACCTGAGAGGGTCATGTAGCCCAACCCCTTTCTTTTATAGATGCAGAAATCAAAGCACAGCAGTGAAGCAAAATTTGTCCAAGTAATTATGCAAACAGAAGAAAGTCAGAATTTGAACCCAGGTCCTCTGACTCCAAATCTAATGTTTTATTTCTCCTGGGTCAGTCTGAGAAGTTAATGAAGGGTCCACCATTCTGTTTCCAGAGGATATAGAGGCTTCTCTTTAGCAGAGTCATTTCCTCCACATCCAACCACTGTGAAGACACTCCGAGGTCTCCTAGCACCCAGCTGTTTTCTCTGCTTATCTCAAACATTTATTTTCAAAGCAATTTATCCAAGTAATGGTAGGCTTGATTGAAGTCTTAGAAAGCAGTACCCAGGAGGAGTCCAATTCTCCAGAATGGCAAACTTAATAGAAAGTCTTGGAAGGTTTCAAAGATCAGCTGAGATGCAACTTCTTGGACCAAGCCTCTCCCAATAGTCTACAATTGTTTTATATGGATTTTTCTGTATGCCTGTTATACCACACACACCCCGGTCCCACCCCCACACAGAATGGGAAGCTCTTTGAAGGTACTTTTTTGTCTCTCACCTAGCACAAAACCTTGCACAAGATGGGTGCCTTCTAAATGTGTTTTTTGACTTGGACTTTTAATTGTGGAAATTTCTATCAATGCTAATTATAACTCTTTTTAATAACCTTGTAGACTGCTTTCTTTATTTTTTACAAATTTAATATTTTTTCCCAATTAAACATGACAATGTTAACATTCTGGGTTTTTTTTATTTTGAATTCCAAATACTTTCCCTCCCTCCCTTTTTGAGAAGATAGCAATTTGACATAGGTCATACATGTGTAGTCATGCAAAACACATTTCCATGTAAGACATACTGTGAAAGCAAACACAGGCAAAAAACCCCAAGAAAAATAATGATAAATATAAAATATAAAAAATATATTAAACAATATATGATAATATAAATAAAAATAAATATATAATTTAAATATTAAAATAAATATAAAATAATAAAAATAATAAAGAAAAAGTCTCTTCAATCTGCATTCAGACTCCATCAGTTCTTTCTGTAGAGGTGGATAGCATTTTTCATCATAAGTCCTTCAGAACTGTCTTAGATCATTGTATTGCTGAGAATAGTAAAGTTATTCACAGCTGATCTTCATACAATATTACTGTAATTGTGTACAATATTCTCCTGGTTCTTCTCATTTCACTTTGCATCAGCTCATGTAAGTCTTTCCAGGTTTTTCTGAGAGCATCTTGCTCTTAGTCATTTCTTATAACACAATAGTATTCCAGCACAATCATATACAACAACTTGTTCAGTCATTCCCCAATTGATGGACATCCTCTCAATTTCCAATTCTTTGCCACCACTAAAAGAGCTGATATAAATATTTTTGTACCTAAAAGCCCTTCTTTTTGTTTTTTTTTCTCTTTGGGATACAGATCTAGTAGTGGTACTGCTTGGTCAAAGAGTATGCATGGTTTTATAGACCTTTGGGCATAGTTCTAAGTTGCTCTCCAACATGGTTGAATACAACTTCACTATGTAGATAATTTTCAAAAGTTGCCATGACTTTGTTGTTCATTGACTTATGGCCAACCTAGTGGTGAAGGTCTCTTAATTTAGTCTGTCTGGTTATGGTACAACAGCGTATAGTTCATTCCCAAGGTCTGTCCACTTTGATAGGACATGGATGGATGAATGAATGAGAAAGCATTATTTAGAGCTTATTATGTGTTGGACACCATGGCAGGGATACAAATACAAAAAGTGAGAGTCTCTGCCCTCAAAAAACTTACATTCTATAGGGGGAGACAACACATAGAGAGGAATGATGGCCAGGGAAGGATGTTTTCATCAAAGGAGTCACAGAAATAGTGAATGGAGTCACAGGGCAGTCAACTGTCAGGCCTGTTATGGGTTTTCATTTGTTCTTGAAGAGGACTATGACACCAGGAAGATGATGCCATGACTGGAAAGTGAATTGGATTAAAGTGAGAGAGGGCTGTGCAAGGTCACCAGCCTCACTTTCTTCTCTGGAGTCATCTGGGTTGAGTGGCAAACTATACATCAGGATGCCTAGGAATGGTCCCACCAGGGCCTTTTCAGCAGCAGTGGTAGTATTCATCCTATAAAGGGTGCTAACTCTAGAGACAGAGGGTTCAAGTCCTACTTCTGACACTGACTACTTAGTTGATCTTGAACAAATTACTTCCCCAGACCTCAGTTTCTTCATCTATAAAATGAGGGGGTTGGCCTCTGAAGCCACATCTAGTTCTATGGTCCTTTGATCCCAGGACAGGAAATGGAAAGCAGGAGTATGGGGGGCAGAGCAGATGACAAGATGACCTGGGTGGATGGCTGTGAAACCTTGGCTGTGGCCAGCTAGATGCAGTGAGAGCACTTCTCCACTTAACAGGATAGCTCAGCCCAAAGGCCATTTTCCAAAACTGAGTGGATTTTTGATAGAATTTGTGGTGACCAAAGCTGGAATTCATCAACCCAAAGAAGGAGGGCAAGAAATCAGAACTGGAGCAGAGTCAAAGGAACAATAAAAATAACAGCTGATATACAGCAGTGTAGTAACCACAACGAAAAGATGGAAGTTATAGAGAGACAGATTGCTGGATCTTAGCTAAATAGCTAACATTTATATAGTGCTTACTATGTGCCAGGCATTGTACAAAGCAATTTACAATTATCATCTTACTTGATTTGAGAGGTGGGTGCTTTTATTATCCTCATTTGATAGAGGAGGAAACTTGAAGCATGGGTTAAGTGACTTGCCCAGGATCACACAGCTGGTAAGTGTCTGAGGTCAGATTTGAACTCAGGTCTATCTACCTGACTCTACACCCAGCTCTCTGTCTCCACTGTACCACCTAGCTACTGTAGGATCATATGTCTAGTGCTGGGACCCCAGAGGGCATGTGGTTCAACCCCTTCATTTTATAGATGAGAAAACCAAGGCCCAGGGAGGTTAAATGATATAATCTAAGATCATCCAGGTAGTACAAATTAGAGGTGAGATTCAAACCCCAGGTTATCTGACCCCAAAGCCAGTTTTCTACACTGCTTCTATGGTCATTTGCTCCCCTATGAAGGATCAACATCGTCACAGACGTTAGGATGCTAAATTGGGCAGCTTGAGGGGACTAAGAAGTTTCTTGGTGGAAATCTGGGCATGGAGGGCTCCCTGAGGCCATATCTCCAACACTAACTGCTGTGCCTTCAAGTAGTAGAAGCTTCATCAATGCTTGTTGAGTGATGGAGAGAAAGCTGTTCTCTCCTAGGTCCAGAGTCTGTGGGCAAAGTGGTCCTGGCTGAGAGTAAATAAAGTGGTCTTTCTTCGAACTTCCCTCTGTGCCTACTGGTCCACAGCGAATCTTGAGGCTCCCCTGCTGGGAAGATGGACAGGAATTTCCTCTCCAACCCTTTTATTATCCATCCCAACTTACATCAGAATCTGCCCTCGGCAAGGTTTAGGGCTTCTGGGGGCCTTCATAAGACCACCAGAAGCAGTTTTACGCTCTTCTTCATCTCTATGGGCATTAGTTTCTTCATCAATCCAAGCATTTTTCTTTTAATTTTTATTTTCAGTTCCATATTCTCTCCCTCCTTCTACCCCTTCCACCACCTTTTGAGAAGGCAAGAAATAAACCAAGCATCCATTAAACACCTACAATGTGTTACATTCTAGGGAATACAAAGACAATAGCAAAATAGTCCCTGCACCCAAGAAGTTTACGTTTTAATGGAGGATTATATATATATCATATACATACATGTATATATACATATATACACATGTATATCCTATACATGTGCACACACATACAGACGTGTATATACGTATACACATATGTATGTGCCACATGTAAAACCGATATGAGGGAATTTCATACAGGAAGGAACTAGCAGCTGGGGTTGATGTTGATGAGTTTGCCAGGAAAGGCCTCCTCTATAAGATGGTGTTTGAGGTGAGATTCCAAGTGACAGAGGTGAAGAGGGAAAGCTTTCATGGCATGGGGCACCCAGACGGAGTGCCAAGATAAGAGGTCAGACACGGAGGGCTATGTACAAGTTCATCTTCAAAGTGAGCAGAGGGGCCTTCATTTCCAGTGTTCTATGATTTTATGACTTTTGACGACAAAGGCTTCTCCACATAGAAGTCAGGCACTCGTATCAAGAAGGAAATAACTCCATAACTTAACAGAAAGGAACAGACAAATGACTTTGAGAGGATGACTTAAAGTTGTAGGAGCTAGGAATGGATTCCACTTGCCCCTGTGCTTTTTTTTTGTCTATTAAGTCAGTTTAAAAAGAATAAATAACCAGCATTTTCTGAGACAGCAAAGAGGTGGATTCAGTTCAACAGCAAATATTTATTAATCAGCTTCTATGTAGAAGTTAGGTTAGTTAGGTGGTACAGGGAATAGAGTGCTGGCCCTGGAGTCAGAAGGACCTGAGTTCAAACCTGGCCTCGGATACTTACTAGCTGTGTGACCCTGGGCAAGTCACTTAATGCTATTTGCCTCAGTTTCCTAATCTGTAAAATGAGCTGGAGAAGGAAATGGTAAACCACTCCAGTGTCTCTGCAAAGAAAACCTCAAAGAGGTCATGAAGAATTAGAAAAACTGAAACCACTCAACAACAGCAAGAAAAATGTAAATGTGCAAGAAGCACATGGGACATTTGAATAGAAAAGCTGCACTCGAGGAGTTTACATTCAATTTTTTTTAAAAAAGAACATATGAAGCAACCTTCATTGAATTATGGAGGGAATCAGTAAGACCTCTTCTGGGAAGGAGAATGGCATGTTTAAACCACTAGCCTCTATTTTCAAGAAGAGGCACCTCTTTCATGTACATCAACTCCAATGAATGTTTATACAAACATAACAGCTGCCTTCCCTCTCCCCCCACTCTCCACCCTAGCTGCTACTAAGGTACCAACTTCCAGTGGGGCTGCATGGGAAGAAATTCAACCCAACCATCACCTGAGCATTTGTGGATTACAATTTCATGTTTCCAGTGGATCAAAACTGGAGAGCAGGAACTTATGTTCTTATAGGAGAACCGAACTTATATTCAGACAAACAAACAAAAGGTCATTTGGAGAGAAAGGGATCCGGGGAACTTCACAGAGAAGGTTATGCTGGTGCTGAGCCTTGGGTGGAAGAATATGGATCCTAAAAGGCAGAGTTGAGGACAGCCCGAGCAGCCACAGACTGAAGGTGGAATGTCAAATTGGAGGCGAACCTCTTAGACCCGTCTGACTGGAAATCAGAGTGTGTGAAAGGGGATAATAGAACACAAAACTGGAAAGGTAGGTTGGGACATTTTTATTGCCAATCTGAGGAATTCGAATTTTGTCCTTAAAGCAACAAGGCAAATTTTTGAATAGAGAGAGCCTTAGGAAGATTATTTTGTCTAATGTGAGACAATGGCCTACTGTGGGTTTGCCTGCCTCAAGTCTCTCCCTGCTCTAATCCAGTCCCCATTCAGTCACTAAAGTGATTTTCTTAAACATCAGGTCTGACCGTGTCACCCCCCACCTCTGGCACAAATACTCAATAAACTCCAGTGACTCCCATTTACCTCTAGGATCAAATGCAAAATCCTCTCCTTGTCAGCCCTTCATAACCTAATCTTCCTCCTCCCCCTGCCCCATGCCTTTCCAGTCTTCTTATACCTTGTACCCCATCATGCACTCTTCAAGCCAGTGAAACTGGCTTCCTTTCTGTTCCTCAAACTAGACACTCCATCTCTTGCTCTCGGCATTTTCAGTGTCTGCCCCCAAGTCTGAAATGTTCTCCCTCCTCATTCCCACCTCCAAGTCCCATCTAATCTGCTGTAACACTCTGCTTCATTCTAGTGCCTTCCCACTTTTAATTATTTCCTATTCATCCTGTATAGCTTATTGTCTCCATGATTACCCCATAAGCTCCTCAAGGGCAAGAACTCTCTTTTGCCTCTGTTTCCCTGGCACTTAGCACAGTGCCTGGCACATAGGTGCGTAATAGATAGTTATAGACTGATAGCTGAGTGGAGGATGAATTGGAGAAGGCAGTGTAGGTCAGAGGAAATAATGCTGGGTTTGGCGTCATTGAACCTGGGTTCAAATCCTTGCTCTGTCACCTCAGTAGGTGTGACCTTGGGTTAGTCCTTTGACTTCTCTGGACCTTAGTTTTCTCATCTGCAAAATAAGGAAGGGGAGATTGGACCAGATGGCCTCTGAGTCACCTTCCTACTCTATGACCTAAGACCCAAGATAAAATAGCTATTACAATAGTCTAGGTGAGATAAGATGACCTAGGGTTAGTGGTCATGTGAGGTGAGAACAAGAAAGAGCAATATGAGGGATTGTTTGGAGGTAAAATTGACAAGTCAAGGTTCTGTAAACATTTCTAGGGACTTAGCTGGCCATTAATTTTGAGCAGGCAATGGAAAGCATTATATGGCAGGAGACATGAATTCCTCCACTTGAGTACAATGAGCCGGCTAAGTGAGATTCAGGAGCCCTTCCTTATAGCCTCAACTGGACCACTGCATTTGAGTCAGTCAGTTTGCCAATGGGTCCTCTCAGCCTTCAATGTCACTTTGCCCTTTCCCTTAATCAGAAATTCCCTTCTCTTTTACCAACAAAGGATGGGTGCACCATTGATCTCAAAGACTCCATCCACATTGGCTTTATGTTTTTCTTCAGCTTAAGCAATCCTTCCCTAAGTGCCATCATCTTCAGGGTCTATACTCGGCCCCTCCGTAGGGCTCCTCCATCCCATGCCTTGACCTGAGTCTGTTTTGAATGCCCTGGTCACATCCTCCAATCCCCACCCAGGTTCTGCCACTTTATTTACCATTTGTTTGGACATTTTGTGTTGTTCCATTGTCTGAGGAACCTGTTCCCACCCAGAGGAATTCTTAAGGATGTTGCCCTTCCCATCCTTTTCCTTGCTCTCTCGCACACCTCCCACTTCCAGAGTGGCTTCGAGCACGGACCAGGGTGAGCCGGGCTGAGTTGTCGGTGTCCCTGTGTGTGTGAGGGGGAGTCAGAATCGGCCGAGTTGCTGCCAACTACTTCTCCTGAGATCCCTGGGTAGACTGAAGTGTGGTACATGGAAAGATCAAGAAATTCTCTGGGGGCCTAAGTTAGTCTTTAAGTAACCAACTTGTAATAGTGTACAGGTAACATTGGACTCATTGGGACAGTTAGATGGTACGGCTAACATTAGATTTCATCCCTTACTATAATATGCTATACCAGGGACAGAAGTTCTGGATTTCAGTCATATAAGATCTCTGACATTTTCTAGCTATGTGTCCTTGACCGATTCCACTTGTCTGAGGCTCACTTTCTTCATCTATAAAATGGAAGTTATTAATACTTCTATTAATTTGTTTCTTTTGGTTTGGACCTGTTCATTTGGACCATTCGTGTTGGGAACTCCCAGTGTGAAAACTCCCTCTACCAAAGCAGAACAGCAACCTGTAGTCATTTGTAGCCTCAGAGATTTGTGGTGAAGCAGTTGGAGGTTAGGTGCCCCGAAGGCCATATAGTGTGTGTATGCCAAAGGCAGGGCTTGGACCCAGGTCTTCCAAACTCCAAAGCTGGTTCTGATTCATTATGTCATGACAATTATTAATAAGTGTCGGCATCTTTAATCTGGGTCATGGGCTCTGCTGGCTAAGAGATTACAGACTCATTTTTCTATCAGCCTAAGCACAAACAGGACATAGTTAGGTAGCACAGAAGGATAGAGGGCCTGGAGTCAGGAAGACCCGAGTTCAAATGTGGCCTCAGACACTTGCGACCCTGGGCAAGTCACTTAACCCTGTTTGCCTCGGTTTCCTCATCTTAAAATGAGCTGGAGAAGGAAATGACAAACCACTCCAGTATCTTTGCCAAGAAAACCCCATATGGGGTCACAGAGAATTGGACATGGCTGAAACAAGTGAACAACAGCCAGTACAAACAATACTACACATATAATCAAGATTCAAATTGATCGCTATAGTTGAGAAAAATGAGACCAAAATAATAAGATGAAAGTTTTCAGTGATAAGTATAAACTCAATTAGATTTAACAACTTTCTTAGGATAGAATGGTTGTGGGGGATGGAGGAGGAGGGATGGGCAAGACGGTTTCAGAGTCAGTTAGTTAAGTAGTATTTATTATGTTTACAAGGTGCCAAGCTTGGTACTAAGTGTTGGGAAATATAAATACAAGTAGAAAGAAAGACAAGCCCTACCCTCAAGGAGTTTATATTGGAATGGAGGAAAAAAAGCACAGAAAAGGAAACTGAAACTGGAAATAGGGAGGATTAGCCAAAGGAATCTGGTGAAGGGGTCCTGGTAGAAAAAGTCTGGAATGTGGCTCGGAGAGGAATGGCACCCTCCTAGGAAGAGTCATCCAATCAAGGCAGAGCATGCTCCCATGTGTGTATCTGACATCGGGAGTGAGGAGGCTGCAGGATGAACACTTAGAGCATGGTAGAAGAGGGAAGTGGGGTGCAGCCCCGAGAGAAATGAGAAAATGTAAAAAAGAGAGAGAGAGAGAGAGAGAGAGAGAGAGAGAGAGAGAGAGAGAGAGAGGGTATCACAAACTCAACAGCATCCATAGCATGACCCAGAAGCTCAAAGAGCTAAAGCAAGGCTTGATCATAGATCCAGTTCATAAAAAGACCCAGTCTCCACATGCTTTGCCCTAATTGGACCATGCTAGGTAGAAAGAGGGAGTAGGCTAGTTCTATACTGTTTCATTGGCTAGAACTAAGAGCAAAAAGTGGAGGAGATTTCAGAGAAAGAGAGAGACAGAGAGACAGAGAGAGAGAGAGAGAGAGAGAGAGAGAGAGAGAGAGAGAGCGCGCACACACAGGAGCATGCAACACCAGGGCAAACACCTTCCCAACAATGCTTCCCATCACTTCCTGTCCCTGGAGGCGCTTCTGTAATGGGTTAGACTTAAATGGCCTCTAAGCGGTGGGTGGGGGAGAAATGGGGAGAAAATTTGTAACTCAAAATCGGGCGAAAAGGGATGATGTAAATCAGAAGTTAATAAAGCATTAAATGGCCTCTGAGGTACCTACCTTCCAACGCCAAGATTTTTCATGATTCATTCCCAAGTCAAATTAATGATTTTTTGTATCGTTTATTTTTTAGATTTATGGCTCTTTTGATTACCCAACTTGTGAAGATATTTGGTTTTTGTTGTTATCGTTTTTTACTTTTTCTTTACTATTCACTCTTCTCTATTAGTCGCTCCCTCCCTCTTCCTTCATATCTCAGGGGCTGCTTCTACCTTGAAGCCTTTGCACGTCTCTTTCTCCTCTACTGTGCACCACCCTCCCCAGTTCATACTAGTTTCTCCCTCTTGAAATTACTTTGGATACAATTTTACATTGTTTACATGTCATATATTCCCATTTAAAAGTAAGCTGCTTGAAGGAAGGTTCTATTTTTCTTTGTATTTTTTAAAGACGTTATAGCAAAAATGGCCTTCATTCTTTCCCTCAAAATGTCATAATGGTTTTCTTGTGATATTTGCTTTTTTTCTCTGTTCTCCCTATGCCTACCAGCCTAGCATAATGCTTGGCATGTAACAGGTGTTTAATAAATGTTTATCAATTGTATTGAATTCCATTTAGTGTGAATAACTGACAGGGAGCACTTGTGAATTGAGCAGCCTATAGATGTCACCTCCCTACCCAGATAAGCATGGGATTAATTTATTCTCTCAATGGTGATGGATGAGTGGAAGGACTGTGTCTTGTACTGTATGTATTTAGGCACTTGCAAGTGTCTCTGATTCTTGGCCTTTTCTTCAGTTAAAGGTTTTAGATAAAAGGCAGTGAATCAGATCAATCAAGGAACAGAAATGGAGCTTGACTGCCATATGGCAGAGAAAGAGAGAGGGGTGGGAAAAGGAGAGAAGGAAAGGGGAAGACAGATTATGAATGATGTTTAGGGAAACTACATTGTATTTCATTTCTAGAAACACATCTACATTTTTTTCCCTCAAAAGCTTTTCTTGAAATAGACTCATTAAAGTGTAAGACTTTACATGATGATGGGGTCTTGGGGGTCAGGGTGGGGTGGGGTCCCTCAGTCTGAAATAACTTGGCCAGAACCACGTGAGTGAACAAGACTCAATTCTTGCTGGATCAGTAAGTAGTGAGGAGAGGGGAGTGGTGCCAGAACAAAGACAGGTTGCTTATGGACCCTGGTGTGAACACAGACCACCTTGTAGAGGGTGCCTAGAACTCTGCAAGCACCCAAAATGCAGATAACAGAGCTAGTTCCCAATACTCCAGAAAAGCTCCTCCCTACTCCCTCCACTTAGCCTAGAATAGAGAATCCTGGTTTGTCCTCTTCTCTCCCTTCAGATAGCCACTATCTAATTTAAGTCTTCATCACCCTTTTTCTGGGCTATTGCAACCCCTAGAAAACCCACCTCTAAAGAAAACCAGTTCCCTCATGGGTCATGTCCAAAAATATATATTTCATTCTTCATCTTTAGTACATCAGTTTTCTGTTAGGAGTCAGGTGGTGAGTAGCCTTTATCATCACCAATTCTCTGCAATCAATCAGCCAGCAAACATTTGTGAAGCACCTACTTTGTGTCAGTCACTGTCCAAAGTACTGGGGACACAAATACTAAAGAAAAAGACCATCCTTGCCCTCAAGGAGCTTGCAATGTAATAGAGATCTTTTCCCATTCAACTGCTTATCTTCTTGTTCTAGGTGCACTAATGTTGTCTGTGCAGAAACTTTTCCGTTTTAAGTAATCAAAGTTATCTTTTATTTTTTCCATAGATAATTTATGTTTTCTACTTCATCAAACACTAAGCTATTGTTCTATTATCTCTCATTCCCCCTTGTCTGGTCTGTTCCATTGATGTCTTTATTTTTTAACCAATACTAAATGGTTTTAATGACTACTGCTTTTATAATATAGTTTGAAGTCCAGAAGGGGTATTTTCCTTTGTCTTTACTTCTCTTAATTATTTTTTTGATATTTTAAATACTTTGGTTTTCCAAATGTTATTATTTGTTCCAAATTTTATTATTATTTCATCAAGATCTACAAAGTATCCCCTTGCTAGTTTGATTGGTATAATATTAAAAGTATAAATTATTTTTGGTAGTACTTTCATTTTTATTATATTGGCATGGTCTAGCCATGAGCATCTAATGTTTCCTCTGTTATTTGAGCTCTTTTTTTCTACATGGAGCACTTTGTGAATGAATATATGCAAGTCTTTTGTGTGCCTTGGGAGGTTAATCCCCTGATATTTTGTGCATTTTATAGTTATGTGGAATGGAATTTCCCTTTCTATTATTGCTTTTTGGCTTTTGCTATTTTTATATATAAATGTTGTTGATTTTTGAGGATTTATTAAATAGTCTACAACTTTTCTGAAGCTATTGGCTCAATCAGTATCTTTGCTTATTCCCTAGGATTTTCCAGGTAAAAACAGCATATCATAAGCAAACAAGAATGGTTTCATTTCTTCTTTACCTATCTTTATTCCTTTAATTCCTTTCTCTTGTCTTACTGCCCTTGTGGGAATTTCCAGAACTATATCAAGTAATAGTGGAGAAAGAAAGCATCCTTCCTTCACTTTCACATTTACCGGAAAAGCTTCACGTATTTCTATTGCATGTGAAGGCTGTTTTTAGCTTAGATACATGCTTTTTATGATATTAAAAAAAAAGTTCCTCAATGCCTATGTTTGTAGGTTTTTTGTCATAAGAGTGTTATACTTTGTCAAAGGTTATCTCTGTTGAGATTATTGCATTATTATTTGCATCTATTGAGATTATGTGGTTTGGGATATTTTGGTTTTTGATAAGATTGTGCTGATTGTTTTCCTAATATTGAATCATCCTTGCATTCCTGGTAGACATATCACTTGATCAAAATGAATGACTTCTTGTATAAATCACTGTAGTCTGTTTGACAGAATTTTGTTTAAATTTTTTGAGTCAATGTTCATTAATGATATTGACCTATAGTTTTCTTTTAGTGTTTAATTGTTACCTGGTTTAGGTTTTAGGACTATATTTTTCTCATAAATTCTGGTAGAGTGCTTTCTATCTCAAGTGACCTTACTTATTAATGTTCTCTTCTGTCTTCTTAATTCATCATGTACCTATTATGTTCCTAAACATCATATTCCCACCCCCAAAGAGTGTAAGTTCATTAATGACGGGGACTCTTTGTTTTGTCTTGTATTTCTACCACCTAGCATGGAGTTTCATTCTTAACAGATGCTCAGTGGGTTGACTTGGGTTGGAGAATGGAGATAACTATAGGCTAAGCTATTCCAGACCCTAATGTCAGAAAGGAATGAGGGAAGGGTCTCTTCAAAACTGTCTTTCCTCATCCTCTTGTGAACAACAGCCCTGCTATGGAGCGTAGGCAGGAGAGCCATGGAAGGCGCAAACTTGGAGTTTCTGCTTCAGGGCCTTGTGCTGGCCCCTCCTGTGTTCTCTTATGTCTCCGCATTCCTCTGGGCTGAGTGTGTGTGTGTGCATGTGTTTATTTTCATGCCAGGTACTCCCTGAAGAAGATACAGCTCCTTCCCTTGCTTTCTGCCCCGTGGCCCTTTACTCCACCTCTCTCAAGGAGAGTCAGGCCCTGGCAATGCCAAAGGAAGGCCAGCCCTGCCAGTCTTCTAATTACCCTCTTTGCTCTAGTGAGACTCTGGGTGAGTCATGGGACAGTCAAAGCATATGGAGAGTGCTGAAGAGCTTGACTTTGAGGTCTCCATCTGGCATTCTAGAATCCTAAGCCTCGGGAGGGACCTAGAGACTCTATGAGCTTGTCCAAGCAGAGACCTGCAGTTGAGACATGAATTACCCAAGGTCACATAAATAATAGCAGGATGAGGACAAGGGCCTACATTTCCTATCTGCCATATTCTCTCCACCTAGTTCTTCAGTCACAAAGCCACTTGAGGAATCCTTCCTGTGAGGGAGGATGTCTGAGAGAGAGGGATTATATGCAAACAATCATCCCAAGCAACAGGGAAGGGGAAGGGAATAAAAATTAAGCACCTACTATGTGTTTAATAAGTAAGCTCTTGACAAATTTCTCACAGGGAGAGAGAGAGAGATTGAGAGTGGGGGGGGGTGTAGAGGGAAGACTTCATAGACACTGCCTATTTGGACCTTGGGCATCCCTTGTACTTGCCTCTGCCTGAGGGAAGCAGCCAGAGTTTGGCAGTGAGTTCATAATAACAAACAACGTCAGTGTGGCATCTTAAAGTTTAACAAGAATTATCTGAGTCTCAACATAGTCTTGTGAGGTGGGTACTACACTATTATTGTCCTCATTTTTATAGCTGGGGAAACTGAGTCTCAGAAAGGTGAAGCAATTTTACCCATGGTCACACATTTAGTAAACTTTATGAGATAGAATTTGACACCAGGTTTTACCTGACTTCATCCAATACCAGGTTTGGTATTCTATCCGTGCTACCTCTCAATATGTTATATTATTTGATCCTTGGCATATTCCCGGGAAGTGGGTGCTCTTTTAAATGCTCATTTTATGGATAAAGAAATCGCTCTCAACACACCAGCAGCAGGGAGTACCCACTGTGGACAAAACCTTGTACCAGGCACTGTGGGGGGAAATCTACAAGAGACACAGACTTCCTGGAGTTACATCTCAGTGGTAAAGCCATGGTGCCTTCATTTGGAGAAGGAGGGATGGGAGAAAGCACGGGGCTTCTCCAATTCTCTGAAACAAAAGTCACCCATTATACTACCCAAACCTAGTGGAGTATTAACTTTCCAGAATAGAAACGCTCTCCTCTTTTTCTGAATATATTGGTCAGAGCAGGTCCCAGACTGTGTGTCCTGTCAAAGGTAACAAGTTGGTGAATCAAGTGCTGTCCAGTCAAAAAGAAGAACAGAGGCTGAGGTATAATCCCAAGAAAACCAAGAACCTATTCAGGGTTCTCTCACCCCCAACTCTGCATCTTGCCCATTCCCTCCCCCAGACAGCTTAGGGAGGCTAGAGGGGCAGGGTCTCCTTGACTCATTTTTTTCCTGCTGCCCCAGGGCCCACTAGAAGTTTAGTATGTAGAGTCGGCTTGTGAAGGTGGTGCTTGATAATGAGGAGTTATAGGGCTGCAAAGGTATTCCTTCACATACATAGCACTGATTCCTGCTCTTACCTTTGTGAGGATTACAATTACAGGGGCACTTTTTTACTAGTGTTCTGCCTTCAGGGACTCCCTAATGAAATAGTCCAAGGAATTCTTCCCAAATGACCTGTAAAAACACGAAACCAAGCCAGAGGCCTTAGTTGGGTTCTGGACAGGAGGCTGCTGGGGCCATTGTCTCTTCCCGAGCTCTGGAGGATGGACAGAGCCAGAATAAAAGCTTAGGGTCTATTGAAGAGACATCTGGGGCAGATGTTTAGAGCAGCTCTACTGGGGCCATGCACACGGACAGGATTACTTTGGTCTGTGAAGGATTTAGGGGCTGCATCAAAAGAACCCCTTGGTCACTAGAATACTTCCCACCTTCTAGCCAGCCTTACTGAATCTGTTGTCAAAAGGCTCCAGAGACAAGTTCATTGCCCTGAACCCTGAGCTGCTCTGTTACCAAGCTCAGGCCAGGCAGGCTGCACAAGTTTCACTCACCTAGCCAGAGGACAACTTTGATCTAGGTTTTCTGTTTGCAGCTGCTCTGGGGGGCAAACGGGGTCTGAGGGTGGGGGAGAGTGGAAGGTACATGGAGCGGCTGCACATCTGTGGAATCTGTGGTGGTTACAAGTTTACATGGGAATTCTTCCAATGACATGGGAGTGAAAGTATGTTGAGGGTTGGTTTTTAATAAGCCATGACTCCAGCTGTTGGCCCTCAGCCACTTGGAAGTCTTTAGTGAAATCTGGGACCTCTTCAGTGGGGTCTGGGGTATGGAAAAGGGAGTGGACATGGGAACAGAGCTGGGCCCCCTCCCAGTCCCTACCTGACCCATGACGCACTCACATGATCACAAATGTGTTTACAACCACATAAGCATATATGGGACCACAAAATCACACTCATTATATACACCTATTCTATGTTTTCTTTGCTGCAGGGAGCTCCCAGTGAGGAGTTTCCTCTCTACCAGTTCAATGTTCTATATACATTGGCACTGCCATATGCACAGCTAGAGTGTCATCTACTGGCATAGAGAACTCCCAGGTGAGAAAGCTCCCTCCAACAACACAGCTCAGCACCTTTTTGGCAGTTGTAATCTTAGAGGGTTGTCTGGAGACCTGAGAGGTTAAGTGACTAGAAATCTAAGCATTTGGGCATCTATAGGAACTAGGAGCTTGCTAGGTGGTGCAGTGGCTAGCATGCTGGGTCTGGAGTCAGGGAGCCTCCTCTTTGTGAGTTCAAATCCTGCCTCAGGCACTTACTAGCTGTGTGACCCTGGGCAAGTCATTTACCCCTGTTTGCCTCAGCTTCTTCATCTGTAAAATGAGCTGGAGAAGGAAATGACAAACGATTCTAGTATCTTTGCCAAGAAAACCCCAGATGGGGTCATAGAGCTGAACATGACTGAAAAATGACTCAATAACAGTAACTCATTCCGGAAATATTTAGATGTTTATACAGATTCACATGTATATACCAGGTGAATTTTATTTATGAGGCTGTTGTAGAGTTCACAGTGTAATATCATTTTAGAATTGGAAGGAACCTTAGTGGCCATCTAGTACAACCTCCGGCCTAGTTCAGGAATCCCTTCTTCAGGCTCCCTGATGAATGGTTAATCTCCTTAAGACTAGGACTCACCATCTTAGGTGGAAGGTTTTCTATCATTAAGCAACTTTAAATGTTAGGATGTTCTTACAGCAATAGTGCCTTGGGACTGGAAGGAAGCATGGCTCCTACAAGTCGGGGAGTCCTATCTCTCCCTCCATCCTTTTCTTAGTTAAAAACAAGCAAACAGATCAATAAATCAAAAACTTGTCTTTTACCATTGTTGTTGTTCAGTTGTGTTTGATTCTTTATGACCCCATTTGGGGTTTTCTTGGCAGAGATACTGGAGCGGTTTGCCATTTCCTTCTCCAGCTTCATTTTACAGATGAGGAAACTGAGGCAACCAGGGTTAAGTGACTTGCCCAGGGTCATACAGCTAGTAAGTGTCTGAGGCCAGACTTGAACTCAGTAAAACCAATCTTCCTGATTCCAGGCCCAGCATATTATCACTTAACTACTGGTACTACCTAACTACCTGTTGTTATCCCTAGCATTTGGCAATCACAGTCCTCACCTTGTACTGGGCTTTAATCCTTCCAACACTAATGGGGGAGGTGAAAACTACTCCTTGAACCTTTCCCCCATTGGTCTCACCCTGTAACTTTCACCAACTCTGACAGCAGGGAATAAATCTAATTCTTTCCCCACATGACTAGTCTCCAAATATTTGAGGTTGCTATCACATCCCCTCTAATACTTCTCAAAGGGAAAATATTTTGGGTTGCTTTAATGGGTTGTCATATGATGTCATTTCCAGACCTTTCATTGTTCTCATGTCCTCTTTTGGACACATTCTAGTTTACCGACCTCCTTGCAATGTGACTTTCAATACCAGATGTGACAGTCCAGATGTTGTCTGACTAGCACAGAGTACAATGGGACTATTATATTTCTTGGACCAGAAAATCTACTTTCATGAATGCAACCTGAGATTAAATTAGGTTTTGGGTTTTTTGTTTGTTTGGCTTTTTGCTTCTTTTTTTTTTTTTTAGCAGTTCTGTCAAACTATTGGTTCATATTGAGATAATCTCATAAGTCTTTTTCACATAAATGGCTACTGTTTGGCCATATTTCTTCTATAAAGACTTAGAGTAGGGGTTGGTTTCCTGCAGCCTTAAGGCCACACATGACCTTCTAGGGCTTTAAGTGCGGCCTTTGGACTGAATCCAAATTTAGTCTGAAAGTTACACTTAAAGACCTAGAAGGCCACATGTGGCTTTAAGGCCACAGGTTTCCTACACCTGGGTTAGAGAATAGATAGTTTGGACCTAGCTGTTAGACTTTATTTTATGTCTATTAAATGTCATCTAGTTGGATTAAATGCAACCATGAGAGATTAGTGTGGTGTAATAGAAAGACCTGGGTTTGAATTTCAGTCATAATATTTATGACTGACATAGGTATTATGACTGGTTATAAAACCATGGAACTGTCATTGAACCTTAGAGAGTTTTGGTCTCCACATCTATAAAATGCAAATACAAATATTTTTGCAACCTATCTCATGGTGCTGTTGTGACAAAAGTGTTTTGTAAATCTTAAAGGGCAGCCGTCTAAATGTGAGCTGTTTATTATTCTTCAGTCACTAGAATACATACTATCTTTCAAGGTAAAAGGAGGGGTCAGAGAAGGGGATGCCTCAGATCCCTTCTCAATCTATATCGGTCCTAGGCTGGAGCTGGTCCCTACCTCAGAGGCTCTCGAGTCCAAACCCCTCATTTGACAGTTGAGGAAACTGAGTCTCATGGAAGCTAATCAATTTGATCAAGGTCACGTAGATGGTAAATGTCTGTGGTGGGATTTGAACCCTGTTCTTTTGACTCCAGAGCTGGTCCTCTTTCCCTTCTACTGTCTGTCTCCAGTCTCCTCTTAAACCAAACCTGTTGTTCCACTAGTAAAGGGAGCTTCCGGGAAGGGATTTTCTCTGCCCACACAAATTGTCGCCTTCTTGGCAATTTATGCTCTTAGAAAGCAGCTTGAGGCACTGGGATTACAGGGCGGTGTATTGTTCATCTACACGACATTACATTATGTTACATTATGTTATATTATCATGTTATGTCATGTCATATTATATTCTCATTTTCCAAATTGTCCAGATTACTTTATGTTATATTATCATGTTATATTATATTCTCATTTTCCAATGTCCAGATTATTTTATGTTATATTATCATGTTATATTATATTCTCATTTTCCAAATTGTCCAGATTATTTCATCTTCTGACTCTGTCTTTGAACTTAATAACTATGCCTCTCAGTCATGTGTTATCCATAAACTTGATAAGAATGTCTTTAATGTTTTTGTCCAACCTGGTCTGCCTGCCACAAGTCTCTCCCCTCCAATCCATCCTGCACCCAGTTGTCAGGTGATTTTCCTGAAGTATAGGTTTGACCATATGACATCTCCCCTCCCCAACTCAATAAAATCAGAGGCTCCCTAGCCCCTCCAGGATCAGATGTAAAATCCTCTGGCATGCAAAGCCCTTCATAGCTTGACCCGCTCCTACCCTCTCAGTCATCTTGTACCTGACACATACTCTGCCATCCATTCTCACTAGCCTCTTTGCTGCTGCTTCCACCAGACCCTCCATCTCCCACCTCTGGGAATTTTCATTGGCCGTCCCCCAGAACCCTCTTCCTCCTCATCTCTGCCCCTTGGTTTTCCTGGCTTCCTTCAAGGCCCAGCTAAGACTCTGCCTTCTAAAAGAAATCTTTCCTGATTCCCCTTAATGCTGGTGACTTCTTTCTGTTGATTGTTTCCAGTTTTCCTGGATATATCTTGTTTGTACGTAGTTGTACATGTTGTCTCCTTCATTAGACTGTGAGTTCCTTGATCTCAGGGACTATCTTTTGCCTTTCTTTGTGTCTCCAGAAATTAAAACAATGCCTAACACATAACAGGCACTTAATGAATGTTTATTGATTGAATTCTGCAGAGCAGAAGATCAAATTCAACCTGAAGTCTGTGGACCCTTTAGCCTTAGACCTACCTATGACAATAGGTATATTCTATGACAATTATCATAGAATTACTTAATTTTTTATGTTGGAAGGAACTTCAGAAAGGCCATCTAGTCCATTGGTGACAAAGTCAAATAGAACCAGGGCCCTAAACCCCAAATAAGGATCCCTGTGGCCATATAGCTGACTTAGAAAACCACATATTAACATTACCTGTGTTCTATTGTATTTTTATTTATTCTTAAAAATATTTCCCTATGTTGTGCTATGTACGTGGAAATGTTCTTTTTTAATTTTTTTCATCTTTTTGTATTTAAGTTCAAAATGAATAAATACAAAACAAATTTCCCAAGTACATTCTAATACGGGTCAGACTGGACTCAGGAGTGTTTCCGATCTCCTGCAGATTCGACACCTCTGATCTAGGACAACCCACTTATTTTGCAGCTGGAGAAAGTGAACCCTATGGGGGTTAAGTGACCTGCCCAAGGTCCTCCAGTCCAGCTATTCAGCATTGTTCTTCCCTGAATCCCAACCCCTACACCAAGCAATTCTTGCACTTGGGGAAAAAAGTTTGGGGAGCAGGAAGAAAACATCCCAATGAACAGAGTGTGATGTTTGGGGAAGGGATTAAAAAAAATTTCAGCATTGCTTGCTGAAAGAGAAAGGAAGATAGTTACCCCATCTTTTGTGGAAAGCACAAAGTAATGACCCCAACACCTCTCCCTAGTCCCCCAGGTAAGGCTGTCCTCTCAAGGGGGTTGCATGAGGTAGCTGTTCCTGGGAAGCCAAGGTCACGAAGAGCCAACTTCCTTCTGGGGCCCCATCTACTGAGATCACTGCTCAGATTGGGGCCAGTGTGTAAACATTAGAAACCAGTGGAATCTAGGCAGTGGGATCCGGCTTCTCTCTAGAATTCCAGTCCTATATGATGTGAGCTCTCTGAGTCAAGGGTTACTGGGAAATGGGAGCAGGGGTCTTCAGGGATTGCTCATTCTTAATACCCTAGTAACTTTGGAAACTTGAGAAGGGCTAACATGACTATGTCACTTTTTGTGTCTGAAAGTTTAAATGAATAATGGCTTGGCTTAGTGGAGCCCCAGATAACAATTCACAGAATCACAGATTTCGAGCTGGAAGAGGCCTCAGTGGTCATTTACTTTAATCAGCCCTCCTTCCTTCACAAGTGAGGAAGCTGAGGGAGGACTAGTGTGTTAAGTTACTTGCCCAAGATCACACAGGAAACCCAAATTTGAACCCAGATTCTCTGACTGCAAACCCAGCATAGTTTGCATTGGGTCTTCTCACTAAGATGTTGATGTATCATCTCTTTCCAGGGATTATCCCTATCCTTGTCTAGCACAGCCTGATGCTAAGGCCTCCCTGGTGACTGCATCTCCAGAGCAAGAAAGGAAATAAATAAACAAGTGTGTGTGTGTGTGTGTGTGTCTGTGTCTCTGTGCATATTTATGTATATATGTATGTGTGTGTATATATATGTATGTTTATATTAGCAAGCGTTCTCTGTTTCAGAAAAGGTAGGATGGGGGCAGGCAGGGAAGAAGGCTAATGGCTTTCCAAGACATGGCAGATGGGAATTTTGTTTCCATACACAATTCTCACAATTATTACAAAGCCATGGGTCTCTCCAGGAAGGAAAGTGAGGCTAGAAAGCTCATCTAAATTGAAACTCCCCCACTTCTGTTATCTAGAATGCAGGGCAGGGTGAAATATTTATTGAGAAAACATCTACTCTCTTCCTTTTGTAAGCCACAGAGATGGGGCTAGATTCTCTTCTGATGAAAAAGTTAAGAGAAGGAGTAATGCCTTTGTTTCATAGATTTTCCTCCAGTTAACCAACAGGTACATCTTGGAAAAAGTTCACCCCTGCTGTCTTCCTGTTTTGTGCACAGCCCTAGTGCCCTTTGATGGCAGGAGGCCTGGAAGTAGAAGCTGGCCTCAGCCTTTGTAGTAGTGAGATATGGTGGGAGTTTGGAAAGCCCTCTCTGTGCAGGCCACATCTAGCCAAGTCCTTTGGTTTCCCCTTTCAGAAGTCATTGAAGGTGTCTGGAAAGAATTTTTTCCATGTCTAGGCTTTACATCAGGATTTCTTAACATGGGGGGTGATACAGGAACATAAATTAAAAACATTTTTATTATAGTTGCCTTCTCAGTGGGTGGAGGAGGGAGAGAATTTGGAATTGAAAAGTAAAGGGGGAAAAAAAGGGAAGAGAAACTTAAGAGTGACCACGGGTAGGTAACCTGTGACCTCAAGGCCACATGTGGCCCTCTAAGGTCCTCAAATGTGTCTCTTTGATTGAATCCAAATTTCACAAAACAAATACTCTTTATAAAAGGATTTGTTCTGTAAAACTTGGTCTCAGTCAAAAGGCTGTACCCAAGAACCTAAAAGGCCACAGGTTCCCCACCCCTGCTTAAGGCTAAAATACATATTTTGATAACTTTATTCATATAATGGGTTTCCTCTATCATACCATGTATCTTAATTTGGGCATTTAAAAGCATTATTCCAAGACAGGGTCCTTAGGCTTTACCAGAATGTCAAAGGGGTTCATGGCACACATACCCAAAAAGGTTAAGAATCTGTTGTCTAGATTCAGGGGAACATAGAGGAGATTGAGTATGAAGAAAACAGGTTGGGGAAGAGTTAAAGAACTATCTAGAAGGGTCATTTGAAACTAGAGCTTTAAGCAAAAGGGACAGTTTCCCCTCCCTACTCTGAGAAGCTAAGAGTCCAGTGTGGATATCCCATTCAGACAGGACAGGAGCAGTAGGGATTCCTCAGGCTGGTGCATTCCTTCAGGGGTCAGGGACCTCCTTCTCCCCGTCTCCTTCTACTCTCTCAGGCAATATCATCACCGGAAAGGAATGAAAACGATTCACCCGTGGGCCCCAGCAGAGAGTGCGGGCAGGGACATGGGCTCCAGCCTGCTGTCTGGGGGAAAGGTCCAGCCCTAGAAGAAGGCAGGAAACCAACCCCTAAAAAGGTCGGATGCTTTGCTTCACTGAGAAGCCCATCCTTCTAGACCTCTAGGGGTAATCTTCTTTAAGGGGAAATCAGGGAGGACCCTGGTTTCTACTGAACTCTCTGCTCTTGGGTCACAGCTTCCTTTTATAGCTATGTTAAAGTCTTGGTTGAGATTTGAGGCAAACCTCTCCCCCCATGAAAAATTCTGTGAAGGTTTCCTTCTAGTAAGGCCTTCTGGGGAATCAATCAATAAGCATTTATTAAGTACCTATGTGAAAAAATCCTCTGAGCCCACGTATTCCCATTCTCTTATTGTATAGATGAGGAAATCACAGTGAGGAAGATTAAATATTTGGCTCCTGGTCACATAGGAAGTGGCAGATGTGGGATATGAAATCAGGTCTTCTGACTCAAGAGCTGGTGCTTTTCCCATTGAAACATTTTTGCCTCCATTAATTAGATAATTGAGGTGGTCCCCAGCATCACGAAAAGACTTCTAACAGATAGTTTCACTAGCAAGCCTCTGCCAAGTTGCAAAAAGAAAGGGTTTTCAGTCTCACTCTGGAAGAATTGTTGCAATGCTCTCACTATGGAGAAGGGCACAGGAGTCTCTGACAAGGAAGGAAAAGCTGCTTAATGATGCTTATGGGAGCCTAGCCTCCAAATCCTTCTTGGCTGGGGAGAAGAAGGTTTTGAGGGGAAGATGGCATGGGTATATTGCCTGAAGACCTGGCAATGGTACAAGTTGCTCAGTGATATATTCATGCCCCACTTACCTTGTTCCTGAACATAATCCTGGTACCTGCTAAAAGTACAACCTCAGCAAGATAACAGAACGTTGACTTTGTTGTTGTTCACTAATTTCAGTCATGTCTGACTCTTCGTGACCCTTTTTGGGGTTTTCTTGGCAAAGATACCGTAATGGTTTGCCATTTCTTTCTCCAAATATTTTACTCATAAGGAAACTGAGGCAAACAGGGTTAAGTCATTTGCCCAGGGTCATACAGCTAGTAAGTATCTGAGACTATTTGAACTCAAGTCTTCCTGACTTAATGCCTCGTGTTTTATCCACTGTGCCACCTAGCTCCTGGTGAATTTGGGCACCTGTTGAAGGAACCCAGCTCCTCTGGACTCTGAAATATCTGGGGCTTGATCTGGCTGATGTCTGAGGAGGAAAGGAGGAATGAGTAAATCTAGACTGGTTCCCTCAGGATGCTAGGAAGACTAAGAAAGAGCAAATGCTTTGTCCTTGTATCATAGAGAGATCCAATCTCATTGAAGCGTGAAAGGACCTTAATGGTCATTTACTTCGAACTTCCCATTTTACAGATGGGGAAACTGAGGCCTAGGGAGGTTGTGACTTTCCCAAAGTTTTACAGGTACTAAGAGTTAGGTAGAGCTGACCTTACAAAACTTCAAGTGCTACATAAATGCTATTATTATTATGTATTGTTATTTTCCTGCCTCAGTCACTGACTTGTGACACTGGACAAGTCATATAATCTCTCCCTGCCTTGGTTTCTTCTCTGTATGAGGATAACAATGACACTACCTCCCAAGACTCCTAAGTGAGGATAAAATGAGATACTGTTTGCTTTGCAAACCTTAAAACTCTCTTTAAAATGTGAACTATTATTATTAGTGTCAAAACCTCCATGCATTAATGAGACAGACAGCTCACTCGGAGTTCAGTCTGCCTATGCTCTGCCTCTGTCACACTGTCTCTCTGGATTGGTCTCAGCCTCTTTCCCTTTCCCCCATCCTCATGGCCTTGATGTCGGCAGCCCAAGGCAGACCCCAACTCCTCTCTCGAGGAAGGCTCCTAGAATTCTGAATCGGCCATTTCAGAAAATTTCTCTTGAGAGTCTCTCCGTCCTTCCTGTCATCTTGAGTCTTTCCTCTTCTCACCCTGCCCACATGTCCAATGGGTGCTGTAATTGTAGACTTCCCCTCCAAATATTCTTGAATCCACCCCCTTTTTTCTATCCACATGCAGATTATCCCTTTTCAAGACTTGTTCACCTTTCCTAGGCCCCATAATATACTCTTGGCTACTTCAGGTCTCCACCCTCAGCCATTTATCCTTCACACTGCTGATCATGTGCCTGTCTTGCTCAGAAACGTTCAGGAGGCTCTCTTTGACTCCAGGATAAAATCTGAACTCTTTACTTTGACTTGTTGCTTTTTCCCCCCTCAACTCAATGAATATTGATTGAGTCTGACACAGAAGCAGGCCCAAAGGACACAAAGGTAAAATTTTAAGAGCGCCTAGCCCTCAAGATGCATACAGGGAGAAAGAGTGAAAATATTTGACTTGACTAGGAAGGGAAGGAAAAAGTCAGGCAGCTTTTGAAATTCGGGACCAGACTTTGCATTGTTAAATTCAAAAGATCACTGTGCTGCTTATTATGTGACCTTGGGTAAAGATATTTCACCTGTCTGGGACTCAGTTTCCTCATTTGTAAAATGAGGGGTTTAGATTTGAACTTGATACCCTCTGCTATACTTTCCACTTCTAAATCTTTTATCCTAATTAGGTCAGTTCCCCAAGAATATCTTGCCTTCAAGCTTCTTTCTTACTATTTCTCAAAAGGGATTTCACATTTAAAGGCCCCCATCACTGTGCCGGCCTTCTTTCATGCTACTGTTAGTCACAAAATCTAAATTCCCCCCTGACTAGACTCGTCATTCCTCCAACTTGATATTCTATCTCTGACCTCCAGAATTTGCACAAGCTCTGATCTTCCATCTCCCCCTCCCTCACTTCCCATAAACTCCTCCCTCACTTCCTTACTTACCTTCAAGGTTCAGTTCAGGTCAGTCGGGCAATAAAAATGTGTTAACCTACTATGTGCTAGGCACTGGGGAAAGGCAAAGGAGCTTACAGCCTAAGAGGGAAGACAACATGGAAATAACTATGTACCAACAAGCTATCTTCTGGATAAATCTGGAAATAGTCAAGAGAGGGGAGTCCTTGGAATTAAGAGGACTTGGGAAATGCTTCTTGTAGAAGGTGGGATTTTAGCTGGGACTCAAAGGAGACCAGGGAAGTCTGGAAGCAGAGATGAAGAGGGAGAGAATTCCACATATGGGGAAAAGCCAGGGAAAATGCTCTGAGTCAAGAAATGGAATATCTGATGGGAGGGATAATGAGCAGTCCAATGTCACTGGATTGAAGTGTATGTGGCCAGGTGAAAGGTGTAAGACTGGAAAGGTAGGAGAGGGTCAGGCTTTGAAGAACCTTGAATCCAAATGGAAAATGTATTTGATTCTGGAGGTAACAGGGAGCCATTGAATTTGGGGGGGGGATGGGGCTGGGGTGCCATGGTAGGATGGATTGTAGTGGGAAGAGACTTGTGGCAGTCAGACCAACCAGTGGGCTGTTACAATAGTCCAGGCATGAGGAATTGAAGGCCTCTACCAGGGTTATGGAAGTGTCAGGGAGAAAAGGGGTATATATGAGGGATGCTATGAAGGTAAAATCCACAGGAGTTGGCAATAGATTGGATAATGAGGAGTTGAGAGGAATTATGGGTCACTCCTAGATTGCAAGCCTGGGTGACTTGAAAAATGGTGGTATCTCTGTCTCTCTGTGTGTGTCTCTCTGTCCCCTAGCTTTAGCACAAGGTAAGGGATGTGCCCCTAGAAAAGTAGAGATCAGGCAGGTTCTCCTCAAGAGACATGCCCCATTGCTTTCTGGGAGTTCCATCCTGATACAAATAGATACAATTAAGACATAGAAATCTCTGAAGAAATATTAAACAAGGACAGGAAAAGTCCTTCCCCCCGAAAAAACAACAAAAAAAGAAGTTCCCTCATAAAAACTTGGGAGGCATAGGGCTATAAAACCATGCCTATGTTTTGACCAAACATTACCACTCCTAGGTCTGTATATCCCAAAGATTAAAAAGGAAAAAAAGGGGGGGGGATGCGAACAGAACAATTTGATAATATTTAGTGGAATGAACTGGCTTGAAGAGGCATCGTTAGTCACTGAGGGGCTTCCAGAGGGACGCTGAGGGGACAACTTGTCTGGCATGTATGGTGGAGAGATGACGGCTCTTCAGGTACTGGTTGGACTAGATGTGTTCTAGATCCCTTCTCACTCCGAGTGTGATGGCCAGGAGGGAAAAGGCCCAGCGCCTGGGCTGCCCTTCGGTTAAGGGAAAACGTGAAGCCAAGTGTGAGGGGTGGGAGCTACTTCCCCCCCTGCCTTGCTCCACCGCACCCCCAAGTCCCCCATTCTTGGAGCCTGCTAGGCTAGGGTGCGCCCTGCCGGCTCCAAGCTCCGCCCGCATCACTATCAGCAATCACCCTGCCCAGCCCTGGCGTCAAGTTGGAGGAATAGGAGATGGGGGCGCCGTGGGGATGGGGGGGGGGGGGGGTGGAAACTGGAGAGGCGGAGGTATACTGGCCCCACCCTCCTCTGCCGCACCCTCTTTTTTGATTGGCCGAGAGGTTGTCGGAGTCGGTTTGGAGAGCTCCCCGGGCCAGTCCCGGCGCAGTTCGTTTCTCCAGCCTGCGGGAGTTGGGGTTGCGGATTTGCCTGGCCCGTCCGGAGAGGGGACAAGATGATAGTCACCCGTGAGTGGGGGGCAGGGGTCGCGGGTAGGAGGGGTGTGTGGGTGGGGGGTGCCTCATGAGCCTGAGCGGGGCCCTCAGGCATCATTAGAGTACTGCTCTCATGCGTGTACACGCGGGACGAGCCTATAGCATTAGCCTGGAGCGCCCGTTTATCCCTGGGCAGCGGGTCTCTGTGAACCCAGGTAGGTGCCTTGTATGTATGTGCATGTGTGTGTGTGGGAGGGGGTAGCCCACGGGGATGACAGTGCTGCAAGAAGGAGGAAACCCAGTGCGTGTGTGAGACTCCGAATGGACGTGCTTGGGGAACTGTGGGCACGCACTGCCAGTTTAACTTTCCCACCTTCTCCTGCTTCACTTTCAGCCCCTAGCCTCCTCTTCCTAAAACTGGAGTCTTCCAGTCAGTGTCTGAGGGTGGGGCGATGCCAGAGTCGGGGATCGGTTCTTGGGAACCAGACTGACCTTTGCTCGGCTATGGATGGGCAATAGCTTGGCAAGGGGGTGCTGGTGGAGCCCTATTTCCTTGATATGGGATAGGAAGTGGTGATCTCACTGAGATCACCCTGAGACTGTCCCCGGAGAGGGGTTTGTTGCAGAAAGGAAGTAGAGTAAGCCAAGTCCAAGTTATTGTAGAACTGAATTACTTAAAGCTAAAAGAGGATTTTACACATTGTCCGGGGGTTCTTCTAGTCCAGGAGTTCTTAACCTGAGGTTTGTAAATTTTAACACACACACACACACACACACACACACACACACACACTGTATTTCAATATAATTAATTTTCTGGTGTATTTTATGTATTTGAAAATAGTATTCTGAGAAGGGGTCCATAGATTTTTACCAGACTGCCAAAGGGGTCCATGACAGAAAGAAAAAGTTAATCCCTGCTTTAGTCCAACTTCCTCCCCAGAGATGTTAAATGCAGGGTGTATCCACACAGAGTAGCAGAGCACAGATCCTCAAACTAATAGCCCTTTTCTTTCTACAAAGTAGTGCTACGTCTCCCTTGGAACACACAAGTGACAATCTTTGAAAGGAGTCTTATGGACTGGAGAAAGTTTTGAGGTTCAAGGCATCTTTTTCTCTCAACCTCTCCATTCCTCTACCCAAGCACTTTCCTAAGCCTTCCCTCCTTACCCCTTCTGGCCCCCCAAATTCCAATTAATTTTATAACCTCCCTCTTGACCCATCCCAAACCCCAGTATTTGCTTAGAATAATTTTGACTATTATAAATACCCAAATTAACTACCTTTGAAGGAAGGACCTTTGAAGGAAGACGCTATCTGCACTCAGAGAAAGAACTGATAAATAGATGTATAGAATGATTTTCTGTATAAATACACACACATACATATGTATTTTTATGTCCAATGGTAGCCATCTTTTGGGAGGAGGGAAAAATAGGGGAAAAGTTGTATGATAATTTTATTATACATTTAAAAGGAACAGCAAATTATATATAATAGACTTGAAGTTTCATGTGCAATCATCTTATTTAATTCTAATTTGCTATGGACATACTTATGTTATTTCATAAATTAAAAAGAAAAAAAACAGAATTATGTTTAAAAAAAAGAGTCTGGGACTTTTGTGGAGTTGGAGGGTTGTCTGGGGCAGGCTGCTTAGTGTGGTGGCAAAAGTACTGGACTAGAGTCAAGCAAGCAGTGCTTCCAACACCCACGTGCCACTATCTCATCTAGGGTAAGGCAAATTTCTACAGTAAAATGACGGCCTTAGACGAGATGATTTCTAAGAACCCTTTCAGATCCACCATTCAGGCTC
This sequence comes from Petaurus breviceps papuanus, assembly GCF_028583685.1. Taxonomy (NCBI): domain Eukaryota; kingdom Metazoa; phylum Chordata; class Mammalia; order Diprotodontia; family Petauridae; genus Petaurus; species Petaurus breviceps. The sequence goes on from NW_027186372.1 coordinate 12,749,972, forward strand.
TTCTTCCCCTTTCTGCAATTTCCCTAGCCTCCTGTGTTTTCTCTACTACAAACTGGAGTAGATCCCTTCTTTGCAGGGGGCTCATAGCTAACAAAACCCTGCAGGTGGAGAGACGGTCTAATCCTGGCGCCCTTGGGGAAATCATGCTCCCTAAGGGCAAAGTCTTTTTTTCCTCCAGCCCTCTGCACTGTATTCTGCACACAGCAAACATTTATTTGTTGGATTCAGTGATGAAAAACAAATCCTTGAGAAGTTATCCACTCCTCTTTGAGAAAATTCATCCATTCCCTTGGGCAGAGCAATGGAATCTACCATTCCAGACTGAAGTTGAGCAGTACAGCTTTTGAAGGGCTGTATCTTCCCTCTTTGGGGCACTGAGACTGATTCCTCTTAGTGGTCCCAGTTTGAGAGGAAGTTCAGTGGTCATTCAGAACTCAAGTTTTTGTTCCATTCATCAGAACAGAGGCTTGCTTCTGCTTAGCTCCCAGAAGGGAAAAGGTGCTAGGCTTAGGGGTTTGTCAGGGAGAGTGATTTCAAAGCTGAATCAGGATTTCTAGCAGAACTTTGGGTGGGATTTTTTCCATTTGGGCTCTCTACTGGCAGCTGCCCTTGAGTCTGCTGAGGGAGTTTCTAAGGAAGAGGTAGCTATGCTTATTGTATGTATGCTGGGCAGAGAGGAAGATGTTTCTGGTGAGTCATGAGAAAGGACTCATAATTAAGGGGCCCTTTGGGTCAAGAGTTCTTGGTGCCAGCAATATGTAATTCAGAAAGCTTTCAGGGAATCCAACTGTTCTATGAACACCTCTCTTGGTCCCTTTCTTTCTCTCATTCTGTGTTAGTCTCCCTTTTATTGCATGACCCTGTCACTCTATGTGAGTCTGCCTCTTCCTCTGTCAATCTTTTCTTTTATGTCCATCTCTCTCTCTCTCTCTTTCTCTCTCTCTCTCTCTCTCTCTCTCTCTCTCTCTCTCTCTCTCTCCTCCCCCTATCCCTCTCCCTTCCTCCCATTTCTTTCATTTTATCTGTCTTGATTTCTGCCTTTCTCTAGTCTTCCTCCCCACCTCTCATACTGTTTCTGCACTATGCAATCAGTTTCTGCCTCTGTCTTTCTTCTCCTCTGCCTGGCAGGACCTAGGGTCTATGAAGTGACAAGCCCATGTGGGGAGCTGGTCTCCCTTTGGGATAGCAAGGCTAGTTTATGTTAAGTAACCTAGGGGAAAGATGAGGTCCTAGGACCCAGGATTTGTCAATACAAATCAGAAAGAGGGTTGTTAGGACCCCTAGCTCTTTATCACATGGTCCATGAGAAAGCGTTAACATGAATTATCAATGACTCCTAAAACAGGCAGCACAGCCTAGTAAGTACATAGAAAACCAGCTTTGAAGACCTGGATTTAATTTCCACTTCTGACAAATACTGCCTTTGTGACCCTCGGCAAATCACTTAACCTCTCAATGCTCTACACAACTGAATAGGACTTTAAATCACAACCCTGCTTTGGTAGACTAGTTCCTTTCAGCAGTAAAATAAAAGGTGTGCATGTTGCAGTGAGAGAGGCAGGGGGAGTTGGGGGGGGTATTATTATACTTTTAAAAAGTATTTCCCCTAGTGTGCCAGACAAAGGCTTGGGTTATTTTTCTTATTTATGGCCAGAGTGGAGGAGGTGGCTGCACTCTCTAATCCCTGTGCCATTTAGGAGCTTGTGAGGGCACATGCAAAGGTGCAGGGGTCTGGCTGGCATTTGCAGAAGGGCATGGAAATGATGGGAGGCAGACAAAACTGTGCATCCCTGCTTGGCATGACTGACTCAGTGAAAACCTTTGTTTATGCTGGTGGTGGGGAAAGGGGCAAGGGCAAGGAGAGAAGGGAATAACAGCTGAAAGTGGAAGATCCTCATCCTGCAAAAGAAGGCTCTCCTCATTGAGTTAATGCTGGATTTTCATTGGTAACTGGAATGATGTCATTGAAATGCCTTTTGCATGTAAGAAAGTGGCTGCTGGGGCAGCTAGGTGGCCCAGTGAATGGAGCGCTGGCCCTGGAGTCAGGAGAACCTGAATTCAGGTCCAGCCTCAGACACTTGACACATTAGCCATGTGACCTTGGGCAAGTCACTTAACCCCAATTGCCTTCCAAAAAAAAAGCAAAACAAAAAGTGGCCACTGGTCTAAGCCACTTTGCTTCTGTTTGCATTCTGTTTCTTTTCCCCAGTAGATTTGCCTATTTGTGTTTGGCTCAGAGTAACATTAAAACAAACCCACATTTATAGGATTTATGGGCACACATGCTTGGTGGTTTAAGAAGCCAGTCTGGGATTAATAACAATTCCTTTCATTTGTATAATGCTTACAGTTTTCAGCATGATTTCATAGCCATTATCTTATCTGATTAAAAATGTGCTGTGGAAACCATGAGAGTTGACTACAGACAGTATGTTAAGTTTGTTGGTGACATCATACCGGGAGGGGTGTGGGGAGAGGCAGTGATTTGTCTATAAGGAATAATAGGGCACAGTATTTCTCAGGGCCAGATGTTGGACTGTGAAATCAGGAGAACTTTTACAAATCAGGAAGTAATGTCTTGTTATCTTATAACATGTACAGTCTATACAATGGGTCATGAAGACTCTGTTCTATAGATCCACTTTTGAATACACTGACAGCATTTAGGCTACATTAGCTGGACTATAGTATATAATGGGCCTAGATAAGCTTAGGGAAGGAGAGACAAAGATGAGCCAGGAGTTCTGAGGTGACCACTCGTAGTCTGAGGCATCATTTCTGCCCTTTGTTGTTGTTCAGATGTTTTGCGATTGCGTCTGATCCTTTGTGACCCCATTTGGGGTTTTCTTGGCAGAGATACTGGAGTGATTTTGCCATTTCCTTCTCCAGCTCATTTTACAGATGAGGAAACTGAGGCAAACAGTGACTTGCCCAGGGTCACACAGCTGGTGTCTGAGGCTAGATTTGAATCCATGAAGATGAATCTTCCTGATTTCAGGTCTGGCACTCTCTCCACTGGGCCACCAAGATAGCCAGTAGGTATTTAGTGAGTGCTTAGTATATGCCAGGCCCTTTGCTAATCACTGGAGACATAAAAGTTAAAATAGCCTCGGCCTTTGAGGAGTATACATTTTATTTTTTTTATTAAATTATTTATTTTTAGTTTTCAACAGTAAGGAATGCACATTGTATTTACTTTTTTGCTCTTTGGAGGGGGAAGGCAGGGCAATCGGGGTTAAGTGACTTGCCCAAGGTCACATGGCTAAGTAAGGGTTAAGTGTCTGAGGCAGCATTTGAACTCAGGTCCTCCTGAGTCCAGAGCCAGTTCTCTATTCACTGTGCCACCTAAAGCCCCCCCCTTTTATTTTTTTAAATTAAATTATTTATTTTCAGTTTTCAACAATGAGGAGTATACATTTTAATGGAAGAGACACTATGTAAATAACTAGCTACATATACATGTACCTTTGGGAGGAAGGCACTAGCAATCTGGGGGGATCTGGAAAAGCCTCATATAAAAGGTGAGACTTGGGCTGAATCTTGAAGGAAGCCAGGGAAACCTAAGAGCTCTGTCGAGGTGAAAGAAAAGAGCATCTCCAGGTTTGTGGCTAACTGGTGCAAAGGGCCAGAGGTGGGAGACAGGATTGAGTGCAAGGGGTTGCAACTAGGCCAGGGGCCCTGCCTCCTAGAGGGGTAGGGAGAGGCCACACTGTGAAAAGCATTTGGTGCTAAATAGAGGAGCTTGTATTTTATTCTGGAGATAGGAGGGAACCAAGGAAGCTCACTGAGCTGTATGGCAGGTCCTTTGACTTAGCTTAGGTCTGGGAAACTAGGAGAAGAAAAGAGGCCTGAGCAGCGGGCAGCCAGCAGCTAGCACTGCCACTAGGGGTTTGGAGCAACTTTGTTTTATTCCTTCTAAAAATGGGTAGGTTTCTCCTCCTCTTCCACAGAGAGTATCTATGGCTGAGATATGAGGAAGAACAAAGATGCTTATTGCAAAGAGTATGGATTGAAACCATGGGCACAAAAAGATGGGTGGGGTTTGGGGAGAGTTTCCAGAACAAAACCCAGCCCTGGTCCTTCTGGTCAGATTTTGCTCTGTGCTGAAACTGGACTGAGCCAAGGAGAGGAGCAGTTATCAGCTCAAGGAAAGGGAGACTTCATGGAGGGAAGGGAAAGTTCCAGAGATCCAGGGCTACCGTGCCTGAATGGGAAACCCATTGGGGACACTGATAGGGAAGGGAGAAAGACTGAAAAGAAATAGAAAATTCCCTCCTCCCTAGGTTTATGTGTTTCTTTTTTTTATATAATAAGTTAATCTATTTATTTTTAGTTTCCAACATTCACTTCCATAAGTTTTAAATTTTCTCCCCTTCCCTCCCCTCCCTACTTCCCAAGACAACATGCAATCTGACATAGGCTCTACATATACATTCCTATTAAACATATTTTCATATTAGCCCTGTTGTATAGAAGAATTAGAATGAATGGGAGGAACCAGGAGAAAGAAAAAACCAAAACAAAGCAAAATGAAAGTGGTTTGCTTCTATCTGCCTTCAGACTCCATATTTGTTTCTCTAGATGTGGATGGCATTTTCCATCAGGAGTCTTTTGGAATTGTTTTAGGTCATTGCATTGCTGGGGCTATCAAAGTCAGTCATCACACACTGTGGCTGTTACTGTGTACAGTGTTCTCGTTCTGTTCACCTCACTCAGCATCAGTTGATATAAGTCTCTCCAGGTTTTTCTGAAGTCTACCTGTTCATCATTTCTTATAGCACAGTAGTATTCCATTACATTCATATACCACAATTTGTTGGACCATTCCCCGATTTTGGGCATCCCCTCAATTTCCAGTTCTTGGCCACCACAAAACAGAACTCCTATAAAGGTTTATGTGTTTCTGCAAGTAGACAATATGAGAGCGGGAGGTTGACTAGGTCACATCCTTCTCAGCAGCTGGAGAAGAGGTGGTGGTGAGGGGAAGATCACTGGTGTGGGTGTGAAGGGATCCTAAGCAGGGAGAGGGAACATTTCCAAGGCTTAGCTAGATTGCTCCCAGCTTCCTGTTTCTGGAAAGAGCCAGGAGGTTTCAAAGGAACCGGAAGGAAAAAGCAGACAGCTTTCTTCTTCTCAAGGGAACAGCTAAGTAGATAAAGGAATCCACAATGGTGTGCTAATGGGTGTTGATGTTTTAATGGAGAAATATAATCCCCCAACCCAGAGCCCAGGTAACATATATGTATTTTAAAAGGGGTCTTCTGGAGACAATGCTTTAACTCGAATGAATGGTTCTAATGGTGGAATTTCAGGCACTGTGGCAAATCTCTTTAAGTTATGCCCCATCCAGTCAAAATCTGTTCCTTACCGTAAGTGCTGATCATTCCAAGAAAGGATTTTGGGGGAGGGAAAAGAAACCTTTCTAAAACTCACCTCCAACAACTTCTCCTCAGCCACTAGATTAGGCCTCAAATTCCCAAGGGGGGGGGGGAGGAGGAGGAGTCCTCCCCTGTCCTTTATCCAGAGTATTCATGCCCTCCAGGATCCATGTTTCCAATGATCTCCACTTGCTTAGCCAGAGTGTGCTGAATATGTTTACATTCCTCAGACATCTGGTGACTGCTAGGGCCCACCTCTTTCACAGCTGGGCACTGGCTGGCCAAATGGACAGCTGATTCCCACCATCTGGAGGTCTGAGGAGGCATGAGACACCAGGAGCTCCCCAGGAAAGAAACTCTACCTGCTGGATCTGGGAGGAAGAGATCAGTCAGGAACAGTCCTTTGGCTGAGAGCCACCCACCTATGTGCTTCCTTGCATTTGTCTCTGTCTTTATTCTGTCTCCCCTGTCTATTTTCCTGCTTTTATTTTATCTGTATCTTTATCTCAATTCATCTGTTTTGTCCTGAGACCATGTGACCAGACCTCTCTTTCCTCAGCTTCCAGGTGGCAGACTAGCTGACCTGTCTCTGTCTCTGTCTCTGTCTCTGTCTCTCTCTCTCTCTCTCTCTCTCTCTCTCTCTCTCTCTCCCTCTCCCTCTCCCTCTTTCTCTCCTCTCTCTTGCTTTATTTCAAATGGTGTTTTAAGTTACTGTTGCCTACAGCTTTTTACCTTCTGCATAGTTCTCCTTTGTGCACAGATGGCCTTGGGAGGATCTTTGGTCCTGGCTATTGGGACCTGTCCCATTCTTGGCCTAACTCATATCCTGAAGCCTCTCTGTAGTTACCAAAGGTGAGGTTAGGAATGGTTATAGCCAATACAGGAGAACCTTAAAGCTGCCTCTTGTCCAGGGTCAAGAGTGAGTAATTTGAACTCCCACATTCTGTCCTGGCTTTCAATGTTCACACCTGACTTGCTTTTCAGCCTTGTTTCTTTTATCTCTCTCCAGAAATTGAAGCCAAGGAGGCCTGTGAGTGGCTGAGGGCAGCCGGTTTCCCCCAATATGCTCAGTTATTTGACGGTATGACAGCCTGTGGTTTCCTCCTATGTGCATGTTAATACCTTGCATTTGTATAGTTTGTGGGGGAGGGTGATCTTAAACTATTCTCTCATCTTATCTTCACTATTTTTCCCAGTGAGGAAACTGAGGCCTAGAAAAGTTAACTTTAGGGGAAAAACACGGAGGCAAAATAGTAATTGAGAATTTCATTCCCCTGCCTCCTGCTAACCAAGGGTTCTTTCAATTAGAACACAAGAGTCCTGATTCAATTTAACAAACTTTTTTTTTTTTGCTTTTGGAGGGCAATTGGGATTAAGTAACTTGCCCAAAGTTACACAGCTAGTTTTTTTTGTGTGTGGGTGTTAAGTGTCTGAGGCCAGAACCAAACTCTGGTCCTCCTGACTCTGGGGCCGGTGCTTTACTCACTGCACCACCTAGCCGCCCCTTAGACATTTTTTTTTTTAAATCAATTCTATTTTATTTTCAGGTGTGCATTCTCTCCTCATGCCCTCCCTCCCCCTCTTGCAACCTCCTCCATTGAAAAAGCAGAAAAACAAGACCCATCACAAACAGATACAGTCACGCAAAACAAATTCTCACAGTAGTCATATCCCTCTCTAAAATCGTCTCAGTGTGCACTCTGGTCCAACACCTCTCTGTTTGGAAGTGTGTGTGGCACTGAAATGATTGGTCATTGTATTGACCAGAGTTCCCAAGTCTATCAGAGTTGTTTGTCTTTATAATAATACTGTATAAATTGTTCTCCTGATTCTACTCACTTCAGTTCATACAAGTCTTCCAGGTTTCTCTGAAGCTACCCCCTTTATCATTTCATATAGCAAAGCAGTAGTCTATCCCATCCACACACTAACTTTTTCAGCCCAAATGATGAGCCTCTCCTCAGTTTTCAATTCTTTGCCACAGCCAAAAAAAAAAGAACTGCTATAAACATTTCTGTGCATAAAGGTCATGTCTCCTTTCTTTGATCTCTTTGGGGTGTAGGCCTGGTAGCGGTATTGCTGGGTATGTACAGTTTAATAGTTTTGGGGACATGTTCCAAAGTGCTTTCTGGAAGGGCTGACCTAATTCACAATTCCACCGTTAACACACTAATGTTCTGGTTTTCCCCAGGCCCTCCATTTCCTTTTGTCAGCTTTGCCAATCAAATGGGTTGGAGTTAGTACCTCAGAGTTGTTTTTTTTTTTTAATTTTAATTTCTCTATTAGTGATTTAGAATATTTTTCACACGGCTATTTCAGCAAATGTTTATTAATTGTATATTATATACAAGGTACTGGGGACACAAAGATGAAACAGTCCTTGCCCTCAAGGAACTTACTTATAGCAAGACAACACATAGACAGCTGAATCTAGTATGAGGGAAATTGATGGTAAGGCTTCATGGAATAGGTGGTGTCTGAGTTAAGCTTGGAAGGGAAACGAAGGTGCCAAGAGAGAAGACAATAAACATTCTTGGGCAGTCGGTGGGTCCTGTACACTTCTGAGGAGGGTTGTGAGTGGCCACGGGGTCACTGACACAAGCGCCAATCCATGAGTGTCGGCCACGGGAGTCTGGTGAATACAGTGAACGGGAGTAAGGGAGTCACCTCAATGGAGCTGACCCAGCCTAACCTTTTGCAGATATGCAGTTTCCCATTGACATCCAAACTGTGAGACGTGACCACGAGTTCCTAGACCAGGATGCCTTTGAGTCTCTTCACAGGTGGGTGTGGAGCTGCCCACTCCCCAGCACCCGCATGCGCTGTCCGTGCATGATGGAATCCCCTCCTGAGTGCTCATCTAGTCTCTGCTTGAAGACTCCCACTCCCCCCATCCTGCCTTTGGACAGCTTTGTTAGAAAGTTAAGTTTCTTTGCCTCTTCTGCTTGGCTCCCTCACCTGCCCTCTCTCCCTCTCACCGAGAGCCTCATGCAGCCCTTCACACAGGACAGTACAGAGGCCAGGCAGATGGCACTGCCAATTCCTTCCCAGCTCTTTAGTCAATTGGCGATGACACAGACTGAAGTTAGTGAGCATCCTGTTCAGACCATCTCTTCTCCTAAGTGACTCGTGCCAAACAAGTCAGGACCTGTCCTTTATCACTATACTCACACTTTAAATCAGGCCTGCACAACCTGGGACCTGCCAAAGGATATCAGGCAGCCTGCAAAAAATGGAGAGGAACATCTTTTGGTGGGCTGCCGATTGTGCAGGGCTGCTTTAAATCAATAAATCAGGATAGTGGGTGAGGCTGTGTCTAAGATCTCCTGGCCCTCAAAAATGTCTGATCTACACAAAAGATAAATTAGGCAGTAGTTATCTAGTTTAAAAAAAGAGTCTTCATTTTGTCATAGGTTGTACTCCTGGGATTTAAATATTCACTTCCCCATCTGTCTCCTTTTTCTCCTGGCCCCTATCTTTCTTTTTGTCTCTGTCAATCTCACTGACTAGTGCACTATACACAACTATCTGGAATTATACCTATTCTCTAAATCAAGGCACACCTGTGCTGTACAGCCAGCCTGCTTTAGAGTTCAGTGATCACCTGGTGGCCTGTCTAACCCTTGGACCCCAAATTGGATGTGTGAAGTCACCCATTTAGGTCTCAAAGCTAAGAAAAAGATTGGGAGGAGAGGATGTCCTTGGGCTCTTTAGGTTTTAAGGATTTCGGCTGTAGTAAAAGTGAATGGAAACGCTTTAGGGCATCTCCTTTCTCTCCCAGACGACTAAACACCCTGAACAAATGTGCAGAGATGAAGGTGGAGTTCAGCTGTCAGAGAAAGAAGGTAAGTGGTCCCAGGTAGGGTGTGGTCAGTTTCCCAGCAAGAGTGGGAACACCGAGTCCCATTTCTGGGGAAAGGGAGAAACATTTAGTCTTTGGCTTATCTGGCCTGTCTAATGGAAGCTACGCATCCTTAATATATAAAAGGCAAAGCACTTCCTACTCAGGAGGTAGTTGGAAGGGCCAGCCTTCACCCCAGGAGCAGTGGGAATGTGCCTGGGTCTGTCTGCCCTGCTTGTCCTTTGGAGAAGGGGAAGGGAGCAGTGACTTGAGCCTCTTCTCAAGAGCACTCTGCCCCTTTGCCTGATTTCTGGAAGATGTCACCTCATGCCTTTGTTTCTGGTGCTGACCTTACTTTTTTCTGCCCTCCAGAGTGATGAGTCTGAGGATGATGAGCCATGCGCTATCAGCAGCAGGTGGGCCTATGAGCGCTGCAGCCGCCGCTGGTCCCGCCTGGACAGCCTGGAAGTCTTCCCAGGGGGGAGTGGTTCATCCAGCAGTCCTGTCCCAGAGAGGGCTCCAAGGATCCAGAACAGGGGCCCCAAAGAGCCAGAGGAGAAGCCAGATGCCTGTTCCATGAGCAGCTCCAGTAGCAGTGACAGTGATGCCCCCTTTCCCAGGCCCTTTGAAGATGCTGAGACCAGCCATAACTTTTCCTACTTCTCCTGTACCAACAAGCCGTCTTCACCTGCTTCTGGCACCAGCCATTCCCCATGCCCCATAGAGATGCTGAATGTCACTGGTGAAGACCTACACCCTGCAGAGAAGCCACTCCAACCAAATCGAGGCAAGAGCTTCTTGAGAAAGATGGAGAAGCTGCGACTCAGAAGTGCGGGGTCAAAGCGCAGAGGGGCTCCCCGGCCCCGGCCCACGATCAGTGGGCCCACACTCCTCGAGGGCTCTGAGGACGATAAGCTCCAGAGTCTCCACTGTGTAAGCATTGGCCGAGAGAGGGGAGCTTGTCCTTCCTCTCACCCGGTCTGTGGCGGCAGCAGCAGCGGGAGCCAGTCAGAGACCAGCAGTACCGTAAGCACTCCGAGTCCTGTGATTCGGGTCCGGAGCCACAGGCAGAGGAGTGGAGACCCCATATTAAGCCCTCCCTCCCCCCGGGGTGATGTGACTGAGCAGAACCTTCAGAACCAGCTGTTCCAGGTGCCCATCGGTCATAAACCGGGCACCTTCCCCAAGGATCTGACCCTGAACTCACCTTCCACCTTAGATAACCCATCAGTCAACTGGCGGACAGGCAGTTTCCATGGCTGCCACCGGAATCGGTTTGGAACTGTCTCCCAGCAGATGGACCCTTCCAACTGTCTACCTGGGCTGTCAGATAATCGGCTCAGTGTCTATGACAACGTGCCAGGGCTGGTCCTGGGTAGGACAGAGGGGGTGGGGTCCCTTGACAACGATCTCATCTTAGATTTTGACCATCTGATTGAGGATATGAATGAACTGCAGAGGCTGGAGAGCCAGTGGGCAAAGAAGGATTCATACTATCGGGACTTTGACTTTGCCAGCTCCCCAAATTTACCCACCTCCCCTGCCCAGATCCTCCTGGAGATCACAGAGCCTTCTGGGGAGACAATATCTGGGACCAGGCCTGGTGGAGGGGCAGAGCATCACCATAAAAGAGGCCACATGTGGGACTCTCCCAAATCATCCTCTTCACTAAGGTCAGATACTGCCTCCTCAAGCTCCTGCAGGTGAGCTCTGCTTTGGGCTCCCTAATCCCTCAACTCCTTTGTCTCTCAAAGCTTTCCTTAAGGTCATCACTTTAGGAAGCTAACCAGAACTTGGGCTTATTGTCGTGTCCTTTTATTTATATTTCTTAGGTAATCTGATCATAACAGCTACATCTGCCATAATCACATATTCTTATATTGAGAGGGGTAATAAGGGAAAGGAATAAGCACTTATTAAGCCCTTACTGTGTGCCAGGCATTGACTGTGTACTTTATAAATATGATCTCATTTGATCCTCACAACCCTGGGAGGTAGGTGCCATTATGATCTCCAGTTTATAGTTGAGGACACTGAGGCAGACAGAGGTGAGGTGACCTACCCAGGGACACACAGCTGGTAAGTGTTTTGAGGTCAAATTTGAACTCAGGTCTTCCTGACTCCATGCCCAGTGCTCTAGCCTCTGTGCCACCTAGCTGAGAAACCGAGTGACAGAAGCAGAATGAGAACCTACGCTTCTGGACTACCAATTAATGATCTTGCTGCCATTCTACGCAGCAATCAGGGAGTCTGATTTCCCTTATCCCAGCCCCTCAAAGTACCTCCCCCAAAAACTTGTGGGAGATGACATTCTGGGTAGAAACAGCATTGGGCCAAGAATGGGAATATTTGGGTTCCGGTACAGACTTGGACACTAATTGTGTGGTTTTTGGGGTGTAATTTGTTTAATTTATTTTTCAGTGGCTCAGGTAACTCTCTAAGACTTAGGAATCATAGAGAATCTATCATTCTGTCATTTTCACAGCTGAAGTTCCTCATACCAGTGAGATTGCAGCTCCAGCCAGATTCTCTTACCCCTTCCATAAAACCTATGTATTTCTATATGGGTATAAAAATAAGCCTGTAGGTTGGAGAAGCACGGTCTCGTTTGATCCTCACAACAGCCACAGCCCAGCCCTCAGGGAAGGCACTCGCTCTAGCGAGCATTAGAAGCAGGGATTTGAATCCGGGGCCTCCACACTGCAAGGCCGGCACTCTTTTCACCCTGCTACTCCTCACAATTTTCACATATGGATTTTCTTAAAGACATGAAAACATGGAAATTCACCTCACCAAAGGTGAAAGGATTCAGCTTCTCCAAGATTCCTTCACAGCAAGCTTCCACAATGTGTTTAAAATAGAATCAGATTTATGAAAATATGGCTTAGATGTTGTTTTTTAGATTTCATAATGGAAAAAAAAAACACTTGGAAATCTCCTAAAATCTTTACTTCTGTCCTAACTGCAACTTTGGACAAGTCATTTAATCTCATAAGAAAGATCTGTGAAATGAAAGGTTTGGAACAGGGGATCTCTCAGTCCATTTTTAGCTGTAGCCTTCTGATCTGTCTTTTGTGTCAAACAAGGTACACCTGTATACATTAGCCATACAAATGTGGTTCTTGTGTCTGCCAGAGACACATTTGGAGGGTGTGGTACAGGGGCAAGAACCGAGGTGAGCTGCTACCTGGAGACCTGAGGTCAATTCTTGCTCTGACACTTACACCGTATGACCTGGGGCAAGTTCCTTTACTTTTATTACTTCATCTGTAATAAGAGGTGGTTCCACTTAAGGATCTCCACCATGCCTAGCCATTGACTTCAGTCTTGACTAGATAGATAGCATTGCTATCATTTGTTGTGATTATAGGTTGGATGGGACCCATCCATGTAAAGGACAGTAAGGTTAGGGTCTTCTAAGCTGTCTACTAAGCCAATCATTGGCACACACACTGTAGAGTGATAGCTGATAAGTTAATGGGGATATTTGTCACATTGTGAAAAGAATAAAAATGCCTATGCATTAAATTGAAATAACTTTTAAAAAAAGATCTGAGATCCCTCCCAGATGTGGCCCCTAAGGTAAAAGCTGCAGCTTTCTGTCTTTTAGGATAGAAGCTAGGTTTCTAAAGGAAGAAGGAAAAAGAGATGGAAAAATAAATTTAAAAAACTGAAATGCCAATTAGTACTCTAGGGATTTCTGGGCATAGCCTGGAAAGGACAGTAGGTAAGAAACTCACTACCCTTCTCATGGTTCTGGAAGATCTAAAGTAGAAAAAGGGCTGGGGTACTGGTGGAAGAGGGCCAAATATGACCTGATCTCATCCCACATCTTTCTTGGCTTTCTAGGCCCAGCAAATGGAACTGGTCAATGGAAGAAACAACTGACCTGGCCAAGCCTTTCCTGCGGGTTGAAGAACAGTCAGCCATACAACTCAACTATTTAAAGAGTGTGGCTATGTTAAATCTCTCTGCCATCATGGAAAAAAATCCTCTATCCAGCAAACAGGGATGGAACTGGTGAGGCGCCAGAAACTAGGGGTTACCTGGCCTGGTTTTGGAAAGTGGAATGGGAGAGGTGACTGTCCAGTGCAGTCCCAGGCAGCTGGTGGCACAGTGCTAGTGCCGAGTCAGATCCAAGTTCAAACCTGGCCTCAGACACTTACTAACTGTGTGACCCTGGGCAAATCACTTAACATCTATTTGTCTCTGTTTCCTCAACTGTAAAATAGGGATTACAATAGTACCTCCCTCCCTGCCTGGTTGTGAAGATCAAATGCGATGATAACTGTAAAGTGCTTAGCACAGTGGCTGGCTCCTAGTGATAACCATATAAATGTTAGCTTATAATAATAAGCATTATTACAAATGATAAAAAATAATAAAATTAATACTATTATTATTAATCTAGGCCCCTGGGGTCTTCATAGGGCAATCTGATTTGTTCTTTGAGTTCTCTCTTACCCAAGCTTGGAACTCAGAGGAGATCAAGACTCCCCTTCTCCCCAGAACCAGAGATAGAAGAGGTATATGTTGCCAAGGATATGGCATCAGTAACTTGGCTCATTCTCCTTAATTCTCTATTTTAGCTGATCTGACTTTAAGGTACTTATTCTGCTTCCAGCTCTGTGGACACTTATCTGGTGTTCTAAGCCCAGCAGTGCTTTGGGTCAAGTAGAGGCCAAGGATAAGAGTCCATTTAGATTGTAATTGGAGGTTTTGGGCTTTGCTTTCAGGCCAGTTCCCAAGTTCATCAGAAAGAGCAAATACTCTGATTTTAAAGGCAAGAATGTGTTTGGAGTCCCACTACAGCTAGTTGTCCAGAGGACAGGCCATCCACTCCCACCAGGCATCTTCCAAGCTATGGAGTATCTGAGGGCACATTTCCTTGACCAGGTACCACTGTGTGTTTGAATCTGCCTTTAGCTCTCTGGCATCATCCCCACTATCAACATCACTGTTATCATTGACATCATTATTCTTTAATTACAAAACAGTTACTAAATAGGTATTCTTTGTGTTGCATTTCACAAAGACTAGAAAGTAATCTCACTGTTCTCTGACCAAGGGAAATAATGTAGGCTCTGCCTTTAGAAAACTGAGTCGAAGAAATAAAGATACACATTATAAAATAAAAAGATAGGAAAAGGTATACATTAAATGTGCAAATTAGATAAATAAGTTCCTCATTAATATATACTTTAAACAGAGGATACTGTAAGGTGAATACATAGTGATGGGGCCCAAGGATTAAGGATGGGTGGGGCTCAAGAGAGATACAGTTTGAGCTGGTCATCTCTTTTCTCTATCCCTTAGTGATCAACTCCACCCCCTCAACCATCTGGGTTTACTTAATAACTAGCTCATACACATTTGTGAGGGTCCCAACTCCCATAACTGTGCATATACCACAATATTCCCCTGAAATATATCACAACCTAATTTGGATGCGTATAAATTCATCCCTGACACACAGCACACACAACCAGTTCATCCAGACTTTCAGTATGTGTATGTGTGTACATTTATACTCTGTACACATGTAAACAAGAGTCCAAAATGCACACCCTACTTATATATACATCTATATACACAGTATACATATATGCACACAAGTTACATGTGTATAAGCATGTTCACATAAAAGCCATATGTTAATTAATATTCACACACAATTGCCTCATTTTCCTTGTCCATAAAATGAGCAGGTTGGACTAAGGACCCTAAAAATTCCTTTTTCCTAGAAGGTTTCTAGGGAATCACAGCTCTCAATACCTACATATCCATATCCTGCCTCTAGTCATCCATACTTTTCCCATCCTGACCTTTTCACACATTGACAAATACATAATTTCTCTAACCCTGTTTGTTGGAAAGGGAAATAATATTAGGAGGGGAGAGAAGAAAGAAGTGGGTAGACTCAGAGCATCCCAGAGCCTCGTGGGAGCACTTAGCTTTCTGTGTAACTGGTGTCCTGTGACTTCATTCTGGTCTCTCCCCAGGTTGGTTTGTTCAGGAAATCAGGGGTGAAGTCTCGGATCGCATCTCTTCGGGAGATGAATGAGGCTAACCCGGGCCATGTGGATTATGAAGGCCACTCTGCCTTTGATGTAGCTGACATGGTGAAGCAGTATTTCCGTGACCTCCCTGATCCCATCTTCACCAGCAAGATCTGTGAATCCATCCTTCATATATATCAATGTAAGTGTCTGGAGAGATGGAAATGGTGCTCTTGGGTTGAAGGGGTGACTTCTCAAACGTTCTTATTTAGTATCACCTACAAATGACATCTGGTAAAATTACAAAATTGACTCAAGTCTTTCTTTCTCCTCTATTTCCCACCTCTATCCACATCCTGTCCCCACCCCCTCTATAGAAACTAATGCTAAGTCCTCATACTTTCCTCTTCCTTTTGTCAAAACCTGCTGTTAGAGAAAAGTAAGTCATTAGTACTTTGCTGTGAATCTCAGGATGGCTTTCCCTCTGCCAGATGTTTTCATTGTAAATCGGATCTCTCAGTAAGGCCTAAAAGATTCTGTCTCCTCTGACTACTCTTTAAGGCTACAGGAAGGAAATGGGGCTACTTTTGCTTCTGAATTCACAGTATTCTGTGGCATCCATCTCCTGCCTGCAATGGTAATCCTCATTGAACAAGGACACAGACACCGATCTTACCTTTTCTTTTTTTTTTCAACTTAAACATTTTTATTGATGCCTTTTGCTTTTTTATGCCAGAATCTCTTCTTAATTAACCTCCTCTCCTAAAGAAGGTTTCCTTGTGACTGAAGCCCAGACGTGGCCATAGACCCACACACATGGTCAACATAGCATGTGAACGTGGAGTCCCTCTTTCTCTCTGTCTCTCCTTTCTACACTTTCTGTCTTTTCTCCTTCTCCTTCCTAGCTCTCTCACCCCAGCCTGCCCTCATACTGGCAAGCTGGGAGAAAGGGAGTTTCTAGAGTCAGGGGCCAGCTACAGCCATGTAACCATATGGCTACTGCTACTCAGAACACTCCTACTTGCCCCTCTAGCTCCTGAGTCCTCCCTGGTGCGCTGCCCATTCACACAGAATCGACCAACATAAGTACAACGTACCAGTCACTGTGCTAAGTGCTTCAGAGATGTTATTTCATATTTTCTCACAACCTTATGAGGAGCCAGGTGCTATTATTACCATCCCCATGTTACAGCTAAGGAAACTGAGGCAAAGGGTAAGCGATTTACCCAGGAACACACAGATAGAGTCTGGAGGCACATTTACACTCAGGTCTTCCTACTGCCGTGTCTAATGTTCCAGCCACTGCAGCACTTAAGTGCCTCAAGAATAATATATTTATTTATCAGAGGGAAAATGCAAAAATATTCAATTATTGTACTTTTTAATAAAAGGCAAAAGCAGGAATAATCAAGAAAGACTTCACAGTCCACCCATAAACCTGGGTCACATTCTCCCAGCAATGCAGCAGTTATCTATGAAAGCGAATGGATATACACTTAATAGAAACCTAACAGAGAGGCATGAGTACAGAGAAACCCTCAGGACAACTTATAACTCTGGACTGGAGGCCCTCATGTATTTGAGCCCTTCAGGAATAATCTTCTCCACAGGAAGCCACCTCTGCTAGCTGTTCCCCTTCTGGCACTCACCTTTCTTCCACTGACAAGTTCCTCATAGCCACTTTTTGTGGGGCACTAAAAATTGTGTTATGCTCTTTCAGTGACAAGCAGTTACCCGAATGCAAAGAACTGCAAAGCTCCTCATGTATAGCAAATAGCAGAGGATTGATTCTGCTTTGTCTAGTTGACTCTTGGCAAAGACAAGTCTCTTCTCACAGCAAAGTGAAGCCAAGGCTGTCTTTCTCCTCGTTTACTCTTCTCAAATCAGAGAGGGCACTAAAGGGCAATTTAGACAATGCCGGAGAGTAGCCACAGCTCTGCGCAGAGCAGTAGAACTTGACCCTCCTCCATGATTGGACACACGCTCTCTTAGCGGACCCACTCTTTTTCCAGCTCATCACCAAATCTAAGCTTCTCTTCCAATCATCAAGTTCCCTTCAAAGTCGTTTGAAGAGTTAGCTGTTTGGCTTTCAAGCCTCCCTTCCAATCACCAAGCTAATTTGAATCAAAGTCGTTTGAAAGTTAGCTGCCTGATCTGGAAGTCTCCTGTGGCTTTTGTCCCCTGCTTCTTGGTGACTCTTCCTGCACTCAGCTTAATCTCCTGCTTCTTCTGTCTCTTCCTATAGCTTCTTCTCTGGCTTCTTCTATCATCCAATGCCTCAAATCAGAGCCTCCTGGTGGTCAGTGACTCATCTTTACCTTATAAGGTAAAACTCAAGAAATCCACCTTTCTGTCAGGTATGAACCCAACAGTTCTTAAGTCATCTTAGCATGGTCCCCTATTATTTGATTTGGTTTTTTTTTTGTATATCTACATATTTTGCATATTTGCAAAAAAATATTTTTTTTCAGTTATAACCTTCAAAAGTCTAGAGTCAGACACATGCAAATGATATGTAAGACCATAATGTCCAGTAGTCATCATTATACCAGTTATTCCTTTGCCTACAAACATGTTCTCTCAGTACATTCAGCTAAGAGGCAGGTTTTTTTTCATATGGTAAAGAAAATCCTTGTAACAAATATGTATAGTCAGGCAAAGCAAATTTCCACATTGCTCATGTCCAAAAAAAAAGGGGGGGCACCCTGAGTTCATCACTTCTCTGTCAGGAAGTAGGTAATCACATGTTCCATCATTGGTCCTGTGGAATTTTTTTTCATACAGTTGTTGTGATTGTATGAATTGTTTTTCCTGGTTTTGCTCATTTCATTCTGCATCTGTTCATGCAGATATTTCCGGGTTTCTCTGAAGCAGTTCCTTTCATCATGAGGCAGAGAGGTGGGATACTTATTAGCTGAGTGATCCTGAGCAAGTCAGTTAACCTCTCTTTGCCGGTTTCTTCAGCTGTAAAATGGGAATCATAATAGCACCTACTTCCGAGAGTTGTTGTGAGGATCAAATGAGATAATATTTGTAATGTGCTTATTAGCAAACTGCCCAGAACAGAGGAGGTGCTATATAAATGCTAGTTGCTGTTATTTCTCACAGAAAATGGCATTTCATTATATTCACATGCCATCATTTGTTTAGTCATTTCTCGTTGATGGCTATCTCCTTAGTTTTCTATCTATAGACCCTTTTCCTATATCTTTGATCTCGCTGACCTAATAGTGGTACTATTGGATCCAAGGGCATAGTTCCAAATTGCTCTCTAGAATGGCTGGACCAATTCACAGCTCCACCAGCCGGGCATAAACGTGTGGGTTTTCCCACAGCCTGAGGGGCAGTTCTCTATTTGTATCATTTCAACATTTTATCTGAGAGGCTGTTTCTTCTCATGCTGGTTTGATCAGTTTTCCTTATATAGATGTTCTTTTTTTGCATCTCTCGGCAACCAAACTGTTCACATACAAAGGCAGCAGTACCTTACATAATCCTTCAATGAATGATTTTCTGTCCTCTGCAAATAAAAAATTCTGGATAGGAAGATGATATGCAAACAGTATATGACCAAAAAAGAAATTAAAATGTTTTATGTTAGATCTCTATGGAATAAACTTTTCTCATAACAATGCAAGTTGCTAAATGATAGTAGTAAAGGGAGAGCTGAGAAGTGACAATGGGGCACAAAGAGTATTCTAATTCCCCTTATATAAGTGCAGTAAATCAACTGATATTACTTAAATATTCACATCAAAATCATGTCACAGAAAATGGTGTGATTTGTATGAAGAAAATACAGTGGAAAATTATTTGTTAAAAGACAAAGAAAACAATTAAGCCAAACCATCTGACATAGCAATCCTATTTTATGGGTTGTGAAACGTTCCGTGCCTCTAGGTCCCCACCTCAGTTTTTTTTTCACTGGCAAAGAGTCTTCAGGATTTCTTGTTGTATCAGGCTAGCTCTATAGTGATGAAGCCTAGGGTGAAGAAAGAAGGCTTCCTATACCTTGATTCTCCCTACCTCCACATTTAAGGTTTTCTTTTATTGTAGGACCATAGGTCTAGAATTGGAAGGGAGTTGGCCCTTAGGGGCCTTCTATTTGAATTCACTCATTTAGTTTTTAAAATTGTTATGAACTAGAAAACAGTCAATTTGCATGCACAAAGAAGGCAAGAAATATGGGAGTTATATATGAAGCCATAATCCACTACATATAGCTTGTTCCTTTTAATAAGCATTAAATTGAATATGCTAATACTAACATTTTTTCAATTGTCTCTGTCTGCTTCTGAACCACCCTTCAACATATTTTTTATAGATGTGGAATGTGAGGTCCTGAGGGGTTAATTGACTTGCCCAAGGTAACAGAGGTAGTATCAGAAGCTGGATTTGAACACAGTTCCTTTGACTTGAGAGACACTGCTACTTCTTCTATACTAACCTACCTCCTCATTAGTATTTTCCACACTGAGTGATTGAATTAGTGAAAATATAGAGAGAAGTTAGGTCTTTATTATACATTCTAATGGAGGGGAATATTGTGTAATTGAAAAATCATTCCTTCTGTTTGGCTTTGAGGAAGGGGGTTCATATTTTTGTGCAGCAAGTTTACCAATCCCATCATGCTTGATTAAAACTTGGCTGAAAAACAGTTTGCCCTCTCCATGCACACACTGTCTAATAATGGAGGAAGGTAGGACTGAAACATAAGCGAGATTAGAGCCTTGTGAATGATTCCCACATGGATAATTAGCTCTAGTCCCCATTTTAGTGAGAGAAAAGGCTCGGTTTGGCTCCTTTCCTTTCAGACACTTCAGGTATCATCTAACCTCTTTCCTCTTTGACTTCAGTGTTTTTTATCTTAGAAAAAGCCTAGGAAAGTGTAGATGAACAGGTCCGTGAAGATTCCCATTTTGTTTCCGGGGGTTTGCTTCAGTGGGGTTTAGGGGGAAGAGGAAGAATGTGAAGGAGAGTAGGGCTGGAACCAAGTGGGGATGACCTGAAAGGAGGGGAGGGGGTTCTGCTTCTTGTCTCTCAAAGGCAGTAACAAACACTTGTGTGGAGCCAGGGCATAAGGTAGAGAGTGGAGTTTGATAGAGTCGGGGGTGTAGGAGTGGGGAATGATATGGTGAGAATTTTCATTCTTTTTCCCAGAGATTCTGGTTTGTTTGAAACAATCTTTAACTGGTTGTTAATGCATCTCCTACATTTCCCAGTATATGACTTCCTTTCCCCCTCCAAGAGAGCCAACCATTATAATAAAGAAAAAAAAAGGAAAGAAAAAAGTCAACAAACATTTAATAAGCTCTTACTATGTGCTAAGGAGCATGCTAAGACCAGGGATAGAAACAAAGGCAAAAACATGATACCTGCCCTCAAAGAACTCCAATTGCAATGCATAACACAAGATGTAAATAACTATATATCACATGCATATCATATATACATACATGTGTATGTGCATATATGATATGCATATGATATATATGTATATACATATGATATTTTTAGAATATCTCAAGTGATGTCAGAGAGATGACACTAGCATTGGGATTGAAAAAGAGGGAGGGAAAGGTCTGCAGAAGGTGGGATTTGAAGGAAGCCAGGGAAGCACATTAGTGGAGTTGAGGTAAGGGGCACAGTCAATGTGAAGCATGGATTTGCAAGAAAAAAGTAAGTGGGCCAGTGCCCCTGGATCTTGGAGTTTGTGGAAGGGAGAAAAGTCTAGGAAGACTAGAAAAGTAGGAAGGGGCCAGGTTGTGAAGGGGTTTAAATATAAAATTGAAGGCTTTATATTCGATTGTGGAGATAATAGGGAACCCCTGGAGTTGTGGAAGAAGGGAAGAAGAAAAGATAACATGGACTACCTTGGGCTTTAGCAAAATCGTGTTGGCAGCTGAATAGAGGGCAGTCTAGAGGCAGGGAGACCGCGCAGAAGGCAACTGCAATAGTCCGGACGAGAAGGGATGAGGGCCCACACTGTGGGGGGGGGGGTTCTGTAAGTGGAAAGAAGGAGACGTAGATAAGAAACGCTGTGAAGGTGAAAACACATTTGACAGCAGAGTGGGGTGTGGGATGAGTTTGAGTGAGATGCTGAGAGGGACACTATGGTCACCCCTGGGGGCAGGGTCGTGCCCTTGATAGGAATAGGAGAGTTGGGAAGGGGGAGGGTTTTAGGGAAAGACAGTGAGTTGTTGTAGACATGCTGTTGTGATGTCCAGTGGGCAGTTGCTGTTGTGAAGCTGGAGCCCCACGGCCAGGTAGCACAGCAAGTAAGAGCACCGGCTCCAGTGTTGAGAAGACCTGGAGATCGAATCCCGGGCTCAGACACTTAGCACCCACCCAGAAACACCTGGCCGTGTAACCTTGAGCAAGTTACTTAACCCCGATTGCTTAAAAAAAAAAAAGAAAAAAAAAAGAAACTGGAGCCCCAGGGAGAGATTTGGGCTGGCTATATGGATCACAGAATCATCTGCATAGAGATAATCAAGCCAATGAGAACTGATGAGATCCCCAAATATGATACAGAAGGAGACAAAAAGAAGGCCCAGCGCAGAGTCTTAGGAGATATCCAGGTTTAGTGGGATAAAAAACAATAAATAAGACTGAGAAGTAGCAGTCATTCGAGTAGGAGGAAAACCTGGAGAGAAAAGTCTCATAAAAACCTAGGGAGGGTAGAGTAGCCAAGAGAAGAGGATCATTAACCATGTCAAAGGCTGCAGAGGACTCAAGGATAATTGAAAAAAGGCTATTATATCTGGCAATTAAGAGATCATTAGTAATGTAGGTCAGAGCAGTTTCAGTAGATGAATGATGAAATCAGAAGCTGGAGAGAGAAGAGGAAATGTAGGCAATTAGAACAGATGGCTTTCTCAAGGATTACCAAGAAACAGGGGAGGGGAAAAATACATTAGATAATCGTAAGTGGAGACAGTGGGATGAAGCAAAGGTTTTTTTTTGTTCTTTAACAATTGGGGACACAGAGTCATTTTTAAGTAGCACGAAAGAACCAGTAGATAGGAAAGAAATTGAAGCTTGCAAGAGAATGGGGATGCCCACCCAGGAAAGTCAGATACTCCTTGCTCCTTACTGCTACTTCAGACTCTCCCTTTGTGACGGCCCCTCAGCAACCTTTCCTCCTCTGAAGTGTCTTCTGTCAAAATTGATGACCCAATCCAGATCACGGTTGTTCTTTACCAGCCCCAAAGGTCATTTTCCCTCCTTTCTCAAGGAATTCAGTACTGTCTTCCTCTCCTCCCCAAATGCTGGGGATTTCAACTTTAATGCTGCTGTTCCCTCAAAGACTCTAATCCCCTAGTTCTTTAGTTGCTTTCAAATCCCATGACCTAATCCAGTGCACCTCAGGGACCATGCAGGGATGGTCATACCAAATGCTATATGTGCCTCTAATCTGTGTGGTTAGGTATCTCTATTTTTAGATGATAATTGAATCCATGGTATTAGTGTTTGGGGAGGAAACTTCCACAATTCTTCCTTCTCAATCAACTTTCACCTCTTGTTCTCTCTGTTGTCTTCTCCTTTCTTCCCCTTCTCTCTTGTAGGGAAGGGCAATTATTCTATCTCCACAAACCACAGCACCGCCTCACTATCGCAAATCAATCCATTTATTCCTTCCCTAATTGACTCACCATCCCACCACTTGTTACCACAGTTTTTTTAGACATTCAAACTTCCCATTGCTCCCCTCATAATGCACAAACATGCCCATGTCTCCCTACTCCTTAAAAAACCCTCACTTGGTCCAACCATCCCTGCTACCTATAAGCCAGTATCTCTCCTCCCCTGCATTGTTAAATTCCTTGAAAAAACCATCCATATTTGTACTTCCACTTCCTCTTCTCTCACTCTCTTCTAGACTCCTTAAAGTCTGGCTTCTGACCTGATGACTCAGTTGAAACTTCTAAGTCACAGTCATCTCCTAATTGCCAAATGTAATGGCCTATTCTCAATCCTCAGGCTTCTTGAACAGCACCCTTTGACACTATTAAAACCATTACCTCCAGGGGCGGCCAGGTAGCACAGAGAGTAAGAGCACCAGCCCCAGTGTCGGGATGACCTGGATCAAATCCGGGCTCAGATAATCAGCACCACACCCAGAAATAATAACTGGCCATGTAACCTTGAGCAAGTTACTTAACCCTGATTGCTTAAAAAAAAAAACAAAACCCAAAACATTACCTCCAGACTGACACTGTTCTGGCTCTCCTCCTTCCTCTGGCTGACTACTTCTTCTCAGGTCTCCTTTGCTGGATCTTCCTCCCGGTGACTCCTACTAATTATGATTCTGGCCCCCAAACATCTGTCCTGGACCTTCTCTTCTCCCTCTATGCTATCTCCTTAGCAATATCTGCTCGCATAGGTTCAGTTGTGATAGTGATGCAGATGACAAAGTCCACTTTGTCTAGCCCTAACCTCTCTCTTAGGGTCTGGTGTCACATCACCAAGTGCCTACTGGACATCTTGAACAGGATGTTCCATAGGCATGTCAAACTAGCACATCTAAAACAGAACTCATTGGTTTTTTTCCCCAAATCCTCCCCTCTTCCAAATGAACTTATTACTGTTGAGGGCATAACCATCTTCTCAGTCTTGCAACATGAGTCATCCTTCGCCTCTCATTCAAATTCACGTAATGCAACTAATAAAAACCTTGTTAAATCCTGTTTTTACCTTCACAACATTTCTTGTACTTAAATAATTCCCATCCTAGGCAGGCTGCCCTGTGTGTGGACTACTGTATTAGCTTTCTAGATGATCTCTCTGCCTCGACCCTCTTCCCACACTATTTCATATTCCACTCCGCAGCCAAAGTGATATTTCTAAAATTCAGGCCTTATGTCCCATCCGCTGCCCACTCCCACCCCTTTTCAATGAACCCTAGTGGCTCCCTATTACCCCCCTGATCAAATATAAAGTTCTTTGGCATTTAAATCCACTTACATTCTAACCCCTTTTCACCTTTCCATTCTTTGTCAACTTCACTCCTTTTTAATACACTCTTATGATCAAATGTCAATGTCCTATTTGCTGTGTCTTACACATGACTCCATCTCCCAAGTGCCTTTTCCCTGGCTATCCCCCATGCCTGGCATTTTCTCCCTCTTCACTCAGGCGTTCTGTATTCCCTCAAGACTTATCTCAAATCTTACCCTCCTCAGGAGGCCTTTCCCTGTGCCTATGTGCCTGGAACATAATAATAAATGTTTGGTGACTCACTTGCCCTAACCAATAATGGGAAGCAAAGAGTTAGAGGAAGCTGGGTTAGGACTCAGGTTCTGCCAGTCTTCATCACACCATAGTCACCATGCAGATTTGGTGGCTCAGTAAGAAATCCCACAAAGCTTTAACAGTAGAAGGTATAAGGTCTTTTGTCAAGCTGCATATGGCAGGTTCTGTGTACTCCAGGAACAAATGCATAGCAGACTTGAGGGTCAGAGACAATGGCCTCTGATGTTAAGGAAGAAATCAAATGGTGTAAATCATGCTTTACTCCAGGCAGGCACACCTTCTGACCATTGATTTTTCCATGGCCCCTCTTCTTCTCTCTTTTCCTTCCAGATTTGCCTAAGGAAGAACAGTTTAGTGCTGTACAAGCTGCCATTCTCCTCCTTCCAGATGAAAACCGAGAAGCCTTGATTATCCTTCTCTTCTTTCTCCGAGATGTCGTAAGCTTTGTGGAGGAGAACCAGATGACTCCCACCAACATTGCCGTCTGCCTCGCCCCATCCCTTTTCCATCTCACTTCCCTCACTTCCTTTCGACCAGACAATCCCATATCTTCCAGGTATTCCTGTCAACTGGCAAATTCCTATACTCCACTTCTTCCTATTGGCACAAATGAAAGAACTGTAGTCTAGGTCATCTTCTGTTAATGAACCAAGGGAATCCAAATCAGACAGTGGGCCCCAAAAGAAATCAGATAGTGGATCTGAATTCAGTTGCCTGAAGCCTGCCTCTCTTTTACTGGACTGATGGTAGTTTAGTGTTCATTGGGAAAGCTTGGAGTATCTCTCTACCAGGAGCACACTGATGTTCTCTCAGCCTTAATGAACTTATGGGAGTGCATGGGGCTGGGAGTGGTATGGGAAGGGGCAAAAATGGAGCTTTTTCAGGACGGATCCAAAAGAATTTCAACAGACTAGAAAAACAACCAGCCTAAGAAGATGAGATTTCATAGACATCAATGTAAGGCCCCACACTTGGGTTCACAGAATTAGTAATCAATTGTATAAAGCACAAGATAGGAGATGCATAACTAGACAACACTTTCTGTGGGAAAGATCTGGCTAATTTTAGTGGATCATAAGCTCCAAATGAGTTAATAGTGTAGTATGATAGCCTAAAGGCTATATGTGCTCTTAGTCTAAGAAGTGTCTAGAAGAAGAGATACAGTAGTATATCCATACTGCCCTAGTCTGATGACATCATGGTTATTGTCATTCGTTTCAGGCAGGACATTTTAATAAAAATGTTCTTAATGTGGAATATATCCAGAGGGGTATAACCAGGAAAGTGAAGGGTGTGGAGGCCATGCCACATGATAATAGTTTAAAGAAATCATGGCTGTTCATGCTTGAGAAGATGAACCCATAGGCTTATAGGTAGCATGTCAGCTGTCTAAGTATTTGAAGA
This sequence comes from Petaurus breviceps papuanus, assembly GCF_028583685.1. NCBI lineage: Eukaryota > Metazoa > Chordata > Mammalia > Diprotodontia > Petauridae > Petaurus > Petaurus breviceps. The sequence continues at coordinate 12,775,849 of NW_027186372.1, forward strand.
GTCCTGCTTAACTCTGGACAGTAGAACTAGGAGCAATACAGAGAAGTTGTAGAAAAACATGTATAACCTCAATGTAAGGAATAACCTCCTATCAATTAATTTCCCCCAGTTGGAATGGGCTGTCTTGGCAGGTAAGTTGATTTCCCTACCCTAGAAAATTTGGGGTAGAAGTTGGATTTATCAGGAATGTTATAGTGTATATTCATTGTTCAGGTATGGGCTAAAGCAGACTTCTCAGTCCCTCCTAATGTTAAGATTTGATGGTTCTCTATGACCAGAGGATTAGGACTGGTAAATCTGGGGACAGGCTTTATAAATTCTTCCATAAAGCCATTTTTCCTCTTTAAAACAACCCTGGGTGATGAAAATTTGAAAAAAAAAGTCCATGTTTACAGGTTGTCCTATATACCCAGTCTTATAGAAACTATTTCTGAAAAGGAAAATGTAGCTCATTACTTTGATGGTTAATGACCGTGCTATTTACCTAGAAGAAGAAATAGGAGTAAGAGAAAGGGATTACGATGTAGTGACCTGGGAGTCAGACTTGAATTCTAAATGTAGCTAGGCCATGACTACTTCCACACTAAGTGACCTTGAACAAGTCACTCATCCTCTTTGGGCCTCAAAATGAGATGGATGAAGGGGCGGCCAGGTGGCTTAGCGAGTGAGAGCACTGGTTCCAGTGTCAGGACGACCTGGGGATCGAATCTGGGCTCGGACACTCAGCACCACACCCAGAAATAACTGGCCATGTAACCTTGAGCAAGTTACTTAACCCCGATTGCTTAAAAAAAAATGAGATGGATGGACCAGATTATCCTTCTGGTCCTGGAATTCTAAGCCTTTGGGGCACCGAGATCTAGATGGTTCATCTAGAGAACTTTTTATCGAGCCTCCTCTACACAGAAGGCTGCCTGTCTGCTTCTGAAAAAGGCTCCAAGAGTAAATGATCCATGTATACTGAGTACCACTGGTGGTCAGACCTACAGTATGGTTCTGTAGAGGACCCCAACAGAGCATAAAAAGAAAGATTCTGATGGAGTAGATTTGTCAAAATACAGAACAGCTTCCCTGAGGGGATGATATATTTTTTTTATAGTATCTGTCCTTTTGGCTTTCTTCTATCATCATTTTTTCATATCTAATTGGGTGAAGCTTTCTGAGGCTTTCAGCTCTCCTAGGGCTGGGACTTGATCTATGCTACTCTTCATAATAACACTCATAGTAATCTCTTATATTGTGTGGTATCTTATAAAGCACTTATCTTCACAGCACTGGGGATTCAAGTAAAAGTATAACTTTCTAGATTCAAATAAACAGGGCAGTTATGAAATGAAGCGAATTACTTACAATCATGTAGCATGAGAGTGGCTGTAGAAACTGGGTGGCTTTTTGGAGACACGGGGCAAGCTAAAAAATTTTAAAAGCATCTCATACGTCCCATGTCTCCACTGCAGTTCTCTTCTGATGCTTCATCATGGCCTAGAGGTGATCCTGGGTTCTTGAGGGTTACACCAGTAGTAGGCAAGTTCTGGCAGTTTCTATCAGTCTGGAAAGACTTTAAGTGTAGGCCAGTGATTGACTATGGGGCTGTTGTTGGAGGATTGGTTTGGCTAAACTTGGAAAGGCTTATAACCAGGGTCTTAGCACCATCCCTAGATAATGATTTTCTTTTTTTTTTTAATATCACAGAAACTCACAAAACTGTTAACTATGGAAGACAGAAGGGGTTGTCATTTTGACTTGTGAAGGGGAATATCCATAAAAATAAAAGCATGTGTCTTTTAAAGTATTTATAGAGAAGTAACAGGCATGACACTGTTACTGGAGATGGGTTAAGAGGGTCACGGATAGAAGAGAAAGAGAAGATAGTCATTGCACCTTTTTATAAGGAACTTAGAGCAATATATGGTACAGAGAAAACAAAATTATGCCCTTCATGATGTCAAGGGTCAGTTAGTGGTATAAATAATAAGTTCTGTAAGAGTTTAGGAAAGGCGCCATCATGACGGGTAGGAAGAGATGAGCTCTATAAGGGAAGTAGGCCTTAGGCTAGCCTTGAAGAACATTAGGTTTGCATGACTGGGAAGGAGCCTGTCTCTAATACTTATTACCTGTGTGACCTCACTCATACTCTCTGGCCTTCAGTATCTTGGCAAATAAAGGGGTTGCCCTAGAAGGCTCTGAGGTCTCTTCCAGCTGGGATCCCAGACTTGAGGAGTGGAGACTCCATCACAGGTGTCTTGGAGAGCGAAGGCAATTGAAGAGAGTCTTGAAAGAACTGGAGGCAAGGGTAGGTGTGTGGTGAGTCCCAAGTAAGGTCTGGAATGAACCGGAAAGGGCTTAAGAGAAAGGACCTGAGTAAGATATTCCAGGTAGTGGCAAAGAAATAGTGCTGGGAAAAGAGAAAGCTAGGCTGTATTTTTTTCATCCCACCTTCTGCCCCATCCCAATAGATTCTGCTTTTGACTTCCCTGGGGAGAGAAAGTCAGACACAAGCAAAAAACTAAGAAAGAGGCAGAAAATCTGGCGGTCTTCCTGGTGCAGAACTTGGGCCAGGAATGAAGGAATAGTTAGGCCAATGGGGAAGAAAGAATATACAGGAATTGGCACGTGGATTGTTTTTATCCACATGCAACAGGAAATGGCTTCAAATAGTGTTTTCTTTTATCTTATTATAAAAGAAAGAGGCTTTGAACCTCACATTCAGATAAGTAGTTATTAATGTTGACTTTGGGACTCAAACTTCAAAGAGGCCCTCAGCCTGAACTAGGGCTCTTATCTATAAAGGGGGCAGAAGAATGCCCCAGATAATGTTATTGAAAGGGAGTTTTGGTGATGTCACTGGAGAAAGGAGAGTGGAACCTGCTTAAAAGCGAACATGAGTCAAATCTGGCAGCTTCCCCCCCTCCCCCTTTGCCCTCACACACATCCTCCTTTGCCTCCACTGAGTCTGCTCAAGGAGAAGGCAGAACAAGCCTTGTTCTTTGTAAAGAGGAATTAAGGGACTGCATTTATGTGGGAAGAAAGGCTTATAAAATACCACACAGTTTTTTCACATTCCTCTAGTTTCTGCCAAGATCTGTTGCCCTCATGTCTATGGGGAGAAAGCTCAGCTCTAAAATGATAAGATTCTGTGGACTATTGGTATAGGTCCTATTATAGGCTGTGACGTTGGGAGGCAGTGTGGTACAGTGTGGGAAGGCTGCTGGATTTACAGTCAGAGGCCCCAGATTTAAATCTGATCTCTGTCACTTACTTGTTTTACTGTTGGTAAGTCACTACTAAGTTTTGCTTCTTAAATTTCCTCGTCTGTAAAATCAGGGGGATTAGATGACCACTAAGTCACCTTCCGGCTCAAAATCTATGATTCCATGAGCGCTGTTCTCTGTTCCGTAACTCCCCTATAACTGGGAGACTTCTTCCCCTCTTGCTACACCTGAGTTTCATGTGAAAAATAAAAGGCTGATGAACTGATGTTAACTTCTGCAAGGGAAAATCCTGGGGTCTGTACCACTATTGCCTCATTTTCCACCCTGTTTCCCTCTGCCCAGCAGTTAGACTACTAACAAGATTCAGGGTAAGGGGGTGGTGTGATGTCTCGGGGCTACCCACCAGTTTGGGGGTTTTCTGAAGGCCTCCACTCTTCCCTCTTTTCTCCCAGGTCCAGTCAGAAGAAATACAACATGGGCAGACCTGATCAAAGAGACTTGAGCGAGAACCTGGCCGCCACCCAGGGCCTGGCACACATGATAGTGGAATGCCACAAGCTCTTTCAGGTACGGCACCTTCAAGGGCACCAAACCTATCCTCTTCCAGATGCCCCTCAGCCTAGGACAGGGTGTCCGCCTTCAGAAAGCCTTGTTTAAGTGCACGGCTGTAAGCAGTGTTGTGCTAATCCCTGGACAGAGATCAGTGCCTCCCTAAGCCCTTTCTCAAAGGCTCTGTTGGAGCTGGACACAGAGCATGAGACCAAGACTTTGGGGAGGGTTACCATTTTTGCAGCATAAGAAGAGCTGGTCCATTGCAGGGGGGCCATGATTTGAAGGAAACTCAGGGTGAGTGTGTACATCCACTTTTCAGCTTTGTGGGCCTCCGTGTGTGTGTGTGTGTGTGTGTGTGTGTGTGTGTGTGTGTGTGCTACAAGGTGCAATGTAGAGCAGGAATGTCAGACTAAAATAAAACAAGGGCCACTGATCCCATGCACAAGGATCCTTGTGGGTCACATGTTAATTAACTATGTTTTATCATACTTTGATTTGGTTAAATATTTCCCGATTACATTTTAATCTGGCTCAGACTACACATGGCCTGTAGGTCCCACATCACACACCTTGGATGTCAAGATATGGTTTGGAAATTGGGAGAACTGAGTCCAAGTCCCACCTTTCTCCATGACTCAACCTCCCTGAAAGTCATTTTTTGTCATCTTTTAAGTGGCATTAATTATATCTGCCCTGTGTCAGTCCCAGAGACTGTGTGTGGTGAGTATAAACATAATGCCTAGGCTGGTTGGATAGAAATTTATCTCCTCACCCTCATCCCAGGCCATCGTGTCCTTGATTGTGCTTTATTGTCTGATTGTTCTGTAATGGACTCAAGCTTTTCAGTCTGGTAACATGACAGCCCTTCTTGGTCTGAGTCAGCCCCTGCCTTGCTCTTTTAGCCAGGGAGGGCAGGGGACAGTCTATGGCATTCCATCTGAATGGGGCCTTGATTAGCACCATGTAGATACTCCAGAGTCTCTTTAATAAAGATTCATTCATTCAACAAGCATTTATGAAGTGTTTTAGAGTTGTGGAATAAGAATTAAATTCAACAGGTATTAAAGCAAGCCCTGTGAGGCACACAGAGCTATGATGCAGCTCCTGCCCTCTGGAACCTTCTGGTCCAGATGGGGAGAGATTTATAGAAATGAAAAAAATCACAATACTAGTGTGGGGTATAGATATTAAGTCTGCTGTGGCTGCTTAGCCTATGGTGTTATGTCTTTCAGTTCATAGCGTCTCCCCCAATATCTGTAACTTCCCTCAGGATATGAACTTTGTTTTATTCTTGTATCACAAAGAAAAAGAACTTCATAAACACTTATCGAATGAACGAGAATAGTTAAGACAGGGTTCATGGAAGTTGGATTGCACCGTGAAAGATGAGTGAAGTTTGAATAAGCAAGAACAGGACACCTCAGAGTGGCAGAATGGCACAGAGATGGAAAGGGTCCTCAAGGATCACAGCCTCCACTCTCCTCTAGAGAAGCAGCCTGGGGGGAGGGGGCCCACATGAGGAAGCAGATGTGCATTCTTGCCCTAGTTCTACCAACCAGCTTGTGGTAGGACCTCCTGGTGCCCCAGAAGCTAGTTTTCTCGTGGATGAAATGCAGTAACAAGACCCACTTTGCCGATTCATAGGGTTGCTGTGAGGGCCAGATGACAATCTATGTGAAATCATGTTACAAATTACAGAGCCTCGAATGTAAATCTGTAATGTTTTTTAGTTGGGGATTATACTAAATAAATCTAAATTGCAAAGTACTATTTGAAACGTAAACAAAACCAGTGGTAGAGTTTGATGATGGTGATGACAAGGCAGTGACCTTGCCCTTCCTTTACTTCACCCCATGCAGCTGCCCACAAGTTACTTGGAATCCAGCAGGTGCCAGCAGCCCCCAGTCCCTGAAAAAAGCCTGGTCAGCTACTCGATTGTATTGAAATCTCTGGAGAAGTCCATTCAGGACCTGCTCCGAGATGCCAAGGACAAGTTCCGAACCTGGGCTAGCCGCTTTTGCCTGGAGGATGTGGAAGTGGCCAATAAAAAGGTAGGCTTCCCTCCAGTCTAAGGGTTGTCCTAAGCTGCTCAGAGGGTCTTAAGAAATATCGAAGGATCCATTGAAGTTTTATGCACTATCATTTCCTTGATCTTACATTTCCCCCTCTGAAAGTAATGATGGGAAAGAGGAGGAAGGTGGAAGAAATATTGGAGTGGAAGCAAGACACCCCTCCCCATGTTACCAGTAGACAGCTAAAATCTGGTGTTTTCAACAGTCTTATGTCCTAGGAGCTCCCTGGAGAAGGTACTCCAGGAAACGCTGTTAACCTAATCTGTAAAATGGAAGTACTACCTTCTTTACAAGACTGTTGTTAGAATCAGAGAGCACCTTGTAAACTATGGAGCCATATAAATTCGAGTTTTTCATTTGTGCACATGAACAGATTAGGAGAACTTAAAAGGAAACTAGTCAGTTTGAAGTTTGAAATGCTTACCTCTTGATCATGTGCTTTCAAAATCATTTTGTCTCTGTTTCCTCCCCCTGGCCTGCCCACAGATGGAAGAAAACTCTCACTTACTCCTCTGGAAAGCCTCCGTTGAGGTCCACGCCGCCCCTCAGGCGATCCTTCAGTGTGTGCTCAGAGCACAGCTGTCCTGGGACCACACGCTGCAGCAGGCTGCTGTCCTAGAGGTGCTGAATGAGGAGGCTGATATTTATCACTACACAGTGAGAAGCATGACCCCCCTCCCTGCCCAGGAATACGTGGTGCTGAGGTGAGGACTGTGAAGCCAGCCCTGCCTACCCTCTCTGGCCCTGAGCTTGTTGTGATATGGATGAAGTTCATCAGTCAGTCATTAACAATTTATTAAGTGCCCGGGTGGGGTGGGGCATGGGGAATTTGCCATTGATTATGCCTAATATGTGTCAGGCACCATGCTAAGTGCTGGGAATACAAAGAGAGGTAACAATCGTGTCGGCTCCTGAGCTTTCTGATGGGGAGAGATGAAAATAACTATGTACGCACAAGCTCCATAGAGGAAAAATTGGAAATAAGCAAGAAAGGGAAGGCACTAGCATTAGAAGGGACCGGGAAAGGTTTCCTATAAAAGATTAAATTTTCTCTGGAATTTGAAGGAAGCCAAGGGGGCAGAAGGGAAAGTATTCCATGCACGAGGGACAGCTGGTAAATATGCCCAGTCAGGAGATGGAGGGTCTTATGGGAGGAACAGCAAGGAGGCCAATGTCACTAGGCTGGAAGACTCTGAATGGCTAATAGAGGATTGTATATTTGATCCTGGAGGCAATAGGGAGCCACTGGAGTGTGCTGAGTGAGGTAGTAACTATGCTTTAGGAAGATTCTTACATTGACAGCTGAGTGGATGATGAGGTACAGCTGAGGAAAGATTTGGAGCAGAGATATCAACCAGCAGGCTACTGCAACAGTCCAAGCAGAAGATGATGAGGGCTCCCACCAGGATGGTGTTGGAGTGGAGTTGAGGGGGATATTACTAAATTAAAATCAACAGGACTTCACAACAGATTGACCATAGGAAGTGAGGGTAAGGAAATGAGGATGACAGTTGTGAAATGAAGTCCACCTCAACAATAATAGAGAAATTTGGAAGGGCAAAGGGTTTGGGGGAAAAGATGAGGTCATTTTTGGATATGTCGAGTTTAAGATGTCTATAGCCAATCAGTTTGAGATGTTCAATAGGCAGTTGAAGATATAAGACTGGAGGTTAGCAGAGAGATTAGGGCTGGATAAACAAAGTTGATGACTGAATCCATGGGAGCTGATAACACCAAATGAAATAATATAGTCTTGAGGGAGAAGAGGGGCCAGGACAGAGCCCTGTGAAACACCTATGGATGGTAGAGATGACCTAGATAAAGATCCAGCAAATAAGACTGAGGATAGGTGAGATGGACAGGAGCAGAAAAAAAAAAAGTATAAAAAAGAGGAGGGTGATCAATCATGTCACAGCGACGGAGAGGTCAGGAGAGATGAGGAATGAGGAAAGGCCATTACATTTGGCAACTGAGAGATCATTAGTCATGTTAGGGCAAGCAGTTGTGATAGAACAATGAGGTAGAAAGCCAGACTGTAAGGAAGAGAATGAGAAGAAAGATGGAGGTCCGTATTCTAGACAGCCATAAAAGTCAGGAGAGATACGGGACAGTATTGGAGAGTGAGTAAAGGTTTTCAGGATAGGGAGACATGGTCATGTTTGTAGGCAGCAGGGAAACAGCCAGTAGGCAAAGAGAGATTGAAGATAAGTGAGTAAGAGGCGATGATATAGAAGGAAATCTTTTGGAAAAGACGGGATGGAGTGGAATCACTTGTGCATGTAAGACAGGCATGAAGGGAGAGATAGTGGCAGAAGGCATTTGGGTGATATTAGTTAAAGAAGAGAGAAGAAGGACCTTTAGGTGAGTGGCTTAAACTTTTTCATAGAAAACTGAAATCCAGAAGAGTGGGGAAGTGCTCTGTCCAGGGTCTTGGGGTATATCAACAGTTGACTGGACATGAGGACAAATTAAAATGATTAGGATCCTTCAGCCTGGAAAAAGGCTTTGATCCATGTCTGTGAAATCATGAAAAGTACAGAAAGTAAAAGGATGAGGATAAATATTAGCTGTTGTTCACAGAGTCTTGGAATGCTAGAAGCAGGAGGCCTTCTTGGAGGATATTGTTTTAGAACAAAAGTCTCACTTTACTGAGCAGGCACTAAACTTATGGAATTTATTATCCTGAAAGATGCTACAGGCTAAAAGCAGAACTAGCTAAAATGTAAAATGAAGTTTGCTTCATTGACATTAGATAGATAAAGGAGCTTAAAGAGAAAGTTAGCTCTTGATAGAGGTGTGATGAGTGGTTACCATAATGTGTCCCCACAAACTATTCTTAAATGCCCCAGAATTCTTGACTGGACAAATGGAACTGACATTTTTGCTGTACACATTTTCAGTGCTTCTCTTTTTCTATGCCCCGGGAGGGCTTGGAACTCAAACTCTGCTTCTTTGTTCTTTAGGACCTGGAAGTCACACCCCCAAAGCAATAGCTATGTTATAGCTGCAACCTCTGTGTGGTGCGAAACTGCTGAACTGCATGGGGTCTTGGGAGAGGTCATCTTGTGCCAATATCTGATTGAGATGGTGGGACCTGAAAAATCCCGAGTGACTCATGTCTGCAGGAAAGATACCAAGTATGAATGGACCTTCTTATCATTAAGATAGTACTTTGATGGTATTAGTGAATGACATTTACTTAAATAGATGCCTTCCCTTCCCTCTCAGTTTTGGAGAAATTTCTCCATCAATCACATTCGACAGCTTCTCCTACATTCTGGTTCTCCTTAGTAAAGAGGAAGGAACTTCTGTGAATTAGGTCTCCACTTCACTAAGTGTAGACCATTCGTGATGGCAAACAATTATGAGCAGTGGGGTGGAGGCTCTAGGATCAGTTGAGTCTCATAACTAGAATACTTTTTTGTTTAGGGGAAATGCCAGACCTCAAAAGATAAATACCACAGAGGTCTATTAAATACAACTATTTGTTTAAAAACCCACTCCAACTTCTGAAGAGTTCTTTTGCATTACAATCTAAAGTGTTTAAGGGGACCTGGAGCATACCAGAGGAAATATTAAGCATAAGTTTTTAGCACTTATGCAGTTGGTATTTCCTCTCCTGACTTTACTATTATAGAAGGTATATGGAAGAAATTAGGGCCAGTTTCTCTGAAGCTAAGTTTCTAATCTATGTGAAGTATTAGTTGTTTAAGGGTTAGAGGAGTATATAGGTTACAGAATTAGAGCTGAAAGAGACCCAAGTGGCCAAATAAGTTCAACATCCCACACACCCCCATTCTAGAGAGGAAGAAACAAGCCCCACTGAGGCAAACTGACTTACCCAAGGTCCTGGATTCAAAACGAGGTTATCTTACTGCAGAGCCAGCATTGTTTCCACTGTACCACAGATCAGATGATTGTGGATCACAACCATTCTACACTTTAAGATCCTTTCTGCTGAGTGGCTACCAAAGCTGGCTGAGGATTCACTGTCAAAAGGGAATTTCATAAAACAAGTATTTTCTAAGCACCTTCTGCCCCTAAGGATGATACCAAAAAAGGTCTGTGGCCTCATTAATTTAGTTTATACCCAAAGGAAAATTTTCTTAAATGAACTGAAATTAGGAGAGAGGCCTGGTTTTCATTCTGCTTCTGCCACTCACTGGTAAGTTACCTTGGGCAAGTCAGTTATTCTCACTGGCTAGATGACATTTTTAAAAATCTGTAAAATGAATGGGAGTCAATTATTGCTTAAAGTCACCTTCCTTTTCTGACATTCAATGATTTGGAAACAAGTATTTAGCAAATGGTACCTTAATTCAATTTAACAATAATTCATTAAGTACCAACAATATGTAGGGCACTATAGGAGATAGAAAGATTAAGACAGAGTACTTTCCTGTCCTACTGAAGCTCACAATCTAGTAAAAGGATATAAAATCCACACTAAACTATAATTTTTTAACGTCTTAAGGGAGTATATAGCCATCTGTAAGGATTTCAGAAAAGATTTAACAAAGTGTGGCATTTGAGTGAGGATGACAGACAGAAATGGATAGGAAAGTCATTCCAGGTGTAGGGAATGCTATGATAAAAGGCAAGCCTGAGCATGAGGAGTGGGCCAGTTTGCTTAGGCCATGGAAGGGAGTTAGAGTGAGATAAAACTGTAAAGGAAAGGTGCCAGATTGTGGACAGCCTTGAACGCCAAACTAATGAGTTAGCATTTTATTCAATAAGCAAAGGAATGATAGAATCCCTGTGATAGGGGCGGCTAGGTGGTGCAGTGAATAGAGCACCGGCCCTGGAGTCAGGAGGCCCTGGGTTCGGATCCAGCCTCAGACGTTTAACACAAAAAATAGCCATGTGACCTTGGGCAAGTCACTTAACCCCAACTGCTCTCCAAAAAGCAAAAAAAAAAAAGAATCCCTGTGATAGACTGCAAGAAGGAGGAAGTAGAGGTGGAAATAGGGCTAATCTAAGAAGATTTTATCCTATCTTTCTTTTCCACTTACCTCAAGACATGATAAGAATTTATAAATTCATCTTCATTAGCTGGTCTCAGCCCTCTAGGTCCTAGCATCTTTTGTAGCCTGAGAAAACACAATAGATTAGAAAATAACCCATTCAGTGAGGAGACAACAGAAGTAACTTATACCTAGGTAGATCAAACAGTTGGATTTCACAGCTTCCTCTATGTATTCAACTCAGTTTTTCCAATGAACCCTTTTTGGGGGGCTCCCCAGAATCAGGATTAGCAGCTCATGGGACCAGGGTCACTAAATTTACCGGAGACAGAGGGCATAGCTCTACCAACACTTCCATCTAACTGATGTTTCTTTTTGGTTCCTTATTCTTCTTTCCTTTCCTATTCCCCTACTCTCTCTTCAGAGTTAGAGACTTCCCTTCAACATATTAATGCCTGGAACCTAATTTAATTCTTGTTGCTTTGCAGAGGGCGGACTTCTAAATGGTACAGGAATGTTTTCGGGCACATGTGCGCAGCTGAATTGCTCAGATTAAAAGACTCTTTTCAATCTTCGAATTCAGATGTCAAGTAAGCCCAAAATCTGAAAGTCAGAGCTTTTTTTGAGGTGCAATGAACTGTTGTGCCCTTCAGCCACATTTAGAAATATTCGGACAGAATGCTGTTTTTAAAACAACCCATAATCAAAGTGTCTAAAGGAATATAATTGTATGAGAAAAAGCTGTTCTTGGCGAGACTCTTGGTAAGAGGATATTAGAGGCCAAACTATTTATATTAAAACCTAATCTTAACATCCCAGAAATAGTCAAAGTGATAGATTAAATCTATGCTGTGCAGTAAGTTATTAAAAACTTGGTGATTATCTAGATTTGCTGATTTATTTTAATAATGTAAAGTTGTATGTAACTTTTAAAAAAAAGATTTGTACAAATTGCTGTAAATTTTTTTTTTAGCATGGAGAGAGTAGACTGAAAGGCTTTAAAGGGCATAATACATTTTAAGATGAGTTGTCTATAAGACTGCTAAATTGTTTTTATTTGTGGTGTAAAACTGTTAATAATAAAGTTGTTTAGAAAATTGACAGTCATGGAAGAGTGTAGTACTTAAAAAAGGAAGGAAAATTAAAAGAAAGAAGGAAGCTTTTATTAAAAATCAGAAAACACATAAAAAGGATCCACTGGCATAAATTAGTAACTTCCAGCATGAGACCTGGGAAAGAGCTTAAAGAGGCCAAGGGGTCCCACACTGCATCTGGGACCAACGCCAGTCATCCTGACCTATGTCTTGCCACTGGACCCCAATGACTGTGGAGGAGAGAGTGAGGCTGGTGACCTTGCACAGCTCTGCCTCCCTTCAATTCACTTACAAATAAAGACATCACCCTTTGAGAGCAAAGGAGGAACAAGAACAATAACTTTCAGTAACAATCTGACAGAGCCAATGAGATTAAAGAAGCACATCATCTACATGTGTCTGTATAATGAATAAGAACAAGGTCATCTACATATGACACAATATTCAAGTGAGAAATGATCATTGCTAATTTAGGGTAGCTATTGCATAACACTGCTTTCTTTAATCAAAACCAATGAGCTGGTGAAAGGACGTCAACCTACACTGTACAATGAACAACATAATTTTTTTTTATTAAAAGGCCTATTCATTTGGCTTTTGAAACTTCATTGCATAATTCAGGAAAAGGAATCAAGAGAATTTAGAAGACTGAAGAGAGAGGCTGTGGATGGGCACCTAATACCTTAGTGCCTTGGGCAAGGTGCCAGTCTTCCAGGGCAGAAGAAGCTCCTCATTGAGAGCTCCCTATTTTAAATGAATAGTTCAGTGAAAACCAAATTTATGGAGAAGGTATAGGTAGATGAGTTCATTAGTGTCAGAGAAATGTTAATGTCATAAGTTATTGAATTCAAATATATATCTCTTGGTCCAATTGAGCTTTTACCTTCAAAACTCTTTAAGACAAGAAGATTAGTGAAAATTAAGTTTAGGAGGAAAGATGGGTTCTGTGAGTTCATTCATTCATTCATATGCAAAGCACTAGAGGAAATGCAAAGATAATGAAGATGGAATGTCTATTCCTGTGGAATTTACAAAGCAGAGAGAAATAATTAGAAAGTTCAGAGGAGGGCTCATATGAATCCTAGGGTGTCAGTTTATTTAATAATCTGGGGTCAAACTGAGATATTTCTCATTTTTTCCTACAAGCTGGTACATTTTTAGACTGCAAAGAGGTGAAATGAGGATACAACTGAAGACATACAGAAAGAAGTCAGTGGGATCATTTGGAATTATCTGATATCAGACTGGCACATTCTTACTTATAAGCAGCCCATTAATTCTTAGATGGCATAAATGACAAATAAGGACACAAATAGGGTCATAGCAATATCATTGGAGCCAGAGAAAAATCACTCAAAGGCTTATTTGAAGTCTTAAAGTTCATTTAAGGTAAATATGGGACATTTGGTAATTTTGCCAAAAAGTGTTAAAGAAATTTTTTATACATGCATATATATTAAGAAATTACCCAGTTTCGGTTCAGAGGAATACTGTGACATTTAATGATCCCAGGAACTCTGAATGACCTTTCACAATTCCCATTTTCAGACTTCATTCTGTTGATCTATCTGTGGTCTCATGGTAGAGAATTCATTTTCAATTTCATGAGATTCTGATTCACATTTTTCTGCAAAATCCTCCATAGAAGATGCACCCAATATTTTTTTTTTTACAAAATCCTCCATAGAAGGTCCATCCAATATTCTGAAGGCTTTCATATGGCCCTTTTACTGTTCTATGGCTATGACTCAGGTTTTCTATACTCTTGATATAAAACTATTCACTATGACATACAGATCCTTTCTTGGTCATACATGTCTCCAAAATTTAGATTCTTCTGCAATCATGGTATTCCATTCTTTATATCCATATAATATCACTGTAATAATATTGAGATTAAAAAGAAGCTTTTGTGACAGTGAACAGTTTGGGATCATTAAAAACACTGCAAAATTGCAAAAGTACTAATCTCCTATCTAGTTCTAGGCAGGGAAAGATGCATTTTTCATTCATTTTGTTTTTCCAACAGTAGCTAGTTAAAGCCCTCACTTTGGAATAACTGTGAATCTCATTCACGAAGACCTACATTCGTTAGGACAATGTCACCCACAACAAGGAAGATTCGAAAAACTTCAACAATGATAAGAAATTACTCTCCTATTTCTATTCTCTTCAGACAGTCTACCATGACAATGACCAACAATGAATCTCAAGAATTGGACATTACTTACGAGGTCCAACCTGAAAATAATGAAGTGGTCCCCTTTACAGAATTCCCAACAAAAGGTCGTCAAGTCTCCGAAGACCTCTAGGGTCTCCTAGGTCCCCCTTTACCCCCTGAGGCGATTCAGTCCACTCTTGGGCAGCTGTTAGAAAGCCTAATTTGCCTCTCCACGACCTAAACCTGCAAAGTTAGACCTTAATTGTACCTTCTGGAGTCAAGCAGAGTAAGGCCCTGCCTTTTTCCACACAAAGCCCTTCAGAGACCCGTAAGTTTTCCCTTCTGAAAGCCAAATATTCTTAGTCACTTCAACTAATACTAATATAACATGATGTCCAGTCCTATCACCATCTTGATTACTCTCTTAAGATACCTAACACAATACTCTAGAAGGAATCTGATCAGAGCCAAATACAAGTCTGTGTTGTTATACCATGCTTTTCAATTCAACCTAAGATTGCATTCGTTTTGGAGGGTTTGGGGGGGTGGGCAGGGGAGAATCTGAGGTGCCATGGCATTTTGTTGACTCATTTGAACTCTCAATCCACTAAAACCTCTAAATTTTTTTTCAAGTTAAACTCAAGTTTGACTTTATATATAATATGCCTTGATTTCAGCAAGGAATCTGACCATCTCTCAGGCTATCCCTATAGACAAATGGAAAGATACAGGCTGGATGATAGTAGCATCCTAAGGGGAATCTTTTACTTGTTGAATGATCAAACACAAAGAATAGTCATTAAGGGGTTATTGTTAAGTTGGAGGGAGGTCTCTAGTGGGGTGTTCCAGGATTTTGTCCTTCGCTCTGTATTATTCATCAATGAGATGGATAAAGGCACAGATGGCATGTTTATCAGACTTGCAGATGACAAGGCTACAAATGATAGCTAAAATGTTAGATACCGACAGAATCAGTATCTAAAAATATCTTGACAGGCTAGAACGATGTGTCAAATCTAGTAAGATGAAACTGATTGTAGATAAATATATAAATCCTATACTTGGGTTGAAGAAGGAATCTACTGCACAAATAGTGAATTAGGGAGATGCAGTTAGACAATACTTGCTGCTAAAGGAGTTTTAGTGGCCTGCAAACTGAAGTGAATCAATAATGTAACATGGCAGACGTGAATAGAAAACACTGTTCTTCATAAAGGAAATGACAGTCCTGCTATTTTCATCTAGAGTATGGCATTCAGTTTGGGGTACCCCTGACAAGACGAAATCCAGAAGAAGGTAAACAGGACATGGTAATAATAGTAGCAATGACAGCTAACATTTATGTAGTGCTTTAAGGTTTGCAAATAATTTTACATATATTATCTCATTTCATACTGGTAACAACCCTGTAATGTATATGCTGTTCTACTTATTTTACAGATAAGAAACTGAGTCTGAGACAGGCTAAGTGATTTGCTGGGGTTCACACAGTCAGTAAGTGTCTGAGGCAAATTTTGAATTCGGGTCCAGCTTTCCATCTAACTGCCCCCTAAGATGTGACTCAAGATTATATCATACAAGGATGAGTTGAAGGAACTAAGGATGCTTACTTAGCCTGTTCAAAAAAAGTTTACTGGGATATTTGGACTAAATGACCTCTGAGGTCACTTGCAGCTCTTAAACTATGATCCTTTTACTGGCGGTCTTCAAGTATTTAAGGGAATATCATAGGCAAAAGGGATTAGAATTGTCCTTACTTGACTCCAAAAGACAGAATTAGGAACAAAATGTAGAAGTTAATGAGAATCAGATTTATACTTAATGTAAGGAAAAAACTTCCTAACAATCAGAGCAATCTGAAAAAGGAATGAATCAGCTCAGTAATTAGTGAGTTCCCCCTCCCTACAGAAATGCAGGCTGAATGACCACCCGTCAGTAATGTGACAGAGAGGATTGTTGCTCAGGTACAATTTGGACTGGGTGACCTCTGAGGTACCTTCTGACTCAGATTTTGTGTTTCTGATTTTGTACGTCAACACTGCTCATTTGTACTATACATAACTAGTCCTTTTTCTTAAAATAATTCAAATGAAAAATACTTGTAAAGCACAGTGCCTGGTGCATAGTAGGTGCTATAGAAATAATTATTGCCTCTCATTCTTCCCTATTACAGAATTAGGGATCCAGAGAAGAAAGTAAGCAATGAATATCAGAAATGCTCAGCCCCATATGGTGGGAATTATAAAGAAGTGAGGTTCCTGTCTAAGTGGCTGAATTATCACTTAACTATGCCACTCATAATAAGGCAATACTAATTATCTGGTCTGAAGCACGTCCTAATATAGTTTGAAATAAGAAACCCAAATAGGTCCACCGGGAGCCAGCTGAGATCTTCCTCATATTTAATACTAACATTCTCAGGGAAAACTACACAAAGAAAGTCTGATACTTTACATATTTCTAGGGACCTTTTAAAATAGCTTACAAATTAAATCAAATGCCTCAGAACAATGGACAGACATAAGCCCACTTTCAATTTCAATTTATGTCACATGTATTACCATATTCTAGTTAAGGCATTACAAGCAGCAGTTTGTCTCTGTCATCTAGTATTTTGTCAAAGAAGATGTAGTCAGTTGTAACCTAAATTGACTGAAAGCTGAACAATTTTCATTTCCTCTAGGGTTAAGACCTTCAGAGAGTAAAGAAAAAAAAATATCATACACAATCACTTATTCATCATTTCCTTCTTTAGAATCTCACACCACACTAAATAATTAGGAAAACAAGAGCTTAGAAAGCTAGCGAACCACACTGGGGATACAAAGCAAAAACAATGAAGGGTAATGTAAAAACCATAATAATGATAAAACGAAGCTCATCACACATACAAACTTAAGGCTAGATCTAACAATCCTAACTCATCAAATAGCTAATTTATTTCCCTCTGTAATGCCATGCTTATATGATTTTTTCCCCTTGAACTGCCTGATTATTTAAATGGACTGATCAAATTGACAAAACAATGTTGTTTTTCCAACATATCAAATCACAAAGGCAAAGTTGATATAAATTGAAGCATGTATCAAACACGAATTTCAAAGCATAGAGGAAATGCTCTTATGTGGGTGATAACATAGTTTGGAATTGCCCGTGTCCTTTTAATAAATTGGGTGTGGAAAGGTAAAACCTTACAATATTCTCAACCAGACCACATGAAAACAATTATTAGCTGAATCAAAACAACCCATTTAGGGGCGGCTAGATGGCGCAGTGAATACAGCACCAGCCCTGGAGTCAGGAGAATCTGGGTTCAGACACTTAACACAAAAAACTAGCCATATGACCTTGGGCAAGTCGCTTAGCCCCAATTGCCCTCCAAAATGCAAGCAAAAAAAAAAACAATCCATTTAAGTAGATTTATCATAATACAGATGGACGGACTGGCTGAACAAACACTTCCCAGCAATCTGGTCATCATACCCTTACTCTCTAACCATCTCCATCCCTTTGAGAAACTTGGACTCCTTCCTTGGGTTCCCTGGTTCTGACAGATAGGAGCCTAGTTCCATTTCTGTCTCACTGGCACCTGGGCTTCCACAGCACTTCCTGGCGAGGGGTGTTCTCTTCCCCATGCCCATACTTCCATCCTCCCTCTTCTCCCACCCACATTCTGCAGCACCTCCTTATGGGTTTTCTATGCCCTGTTAAACTCCTTAAGGGTAAGGACTGTCTTGCTTGCTTATGTTTGAATTCCTAGCACTTAGCACAGTGCCTGACACATAGCAAGAACTAAATAAATGCTTTATCTATCAAACTGAATGACACTTTGACTTTTCACCTGGTTATTTTGGTTCTTTGTTGACCCCAAGACTAAAAGTTAATGTCACATACAGAAGCTAGATAGATAGTGTGAATTTGAGCAGCCCTCAGCTGGAACCAGGAAGAAATAGTTTCTTTTCCTTTTGTGGAACACTACATTCAGTTAGCTTGGCTACATCCAGAAAAGCAGATGGCTCCAATGAGTAGTTGCAGAAGCAACAGATGCAAGTACCGAAATTAAGTGGAGGAGAAAAGATGGCCTTTATAGCATCTGCATTTTGCTATAGAATTGTCAGTGATCTACTCTCACTGTACAGGATTGTTTTTCCCAATGGAAAATTTATTTGGCTGTACTTTTCATTCTTTTCTTTGTCTCTCTGCTTTAAAAATCTCTATGTGCATATGATTCAGTGCCCATAATGGAAAGTTTATTGGTCTTGGAGTTAGCAGACATAGAATTTTCAGTATCACCACTTCTTTAGCTGTGTGTGCGTTCTTGGCCAATTCAGTTAATCTCATCTGTAATATGACAAAATCAAACTACAAGATGGGTATAATATTATATTATTTATCCCCATAAGGCTGGCAGAGTGCTTATCTTGCCACTGGACCCAGATGGCCCCAGAGAAGAACGAGAGGCTGGTGACTGCCCAGCCCTCTTTACTTAAATCCAATTCACTTGCAAATCATGGCATCACCTTCCTGATGAGGGTCCTCTTTGAGAATGAAGGACAAACAATGATCTAGCCTTTAATCACCAAGTGGGCATTGCCTCAGTCAAACTGAAACCTGGAAAAGACCATAGTTTAAAAAGGCTAAGGTATCCCACTGCACCTGGGGCCATCTCCAGTCATCCTGATCTATATCTTGCCAGTGGACCCCATGGCTCTGGAGGAGAAAGTGAGACCAGAGACTTTGCACAGCCCTCCCTCTTTAAATCCAATTCACTTGCAAGTCATGGCATCACCTTCCTGATGCCATGGTCTTCTTCGAGAACAAAAGACAACAATAACATATAAATGTGAGTTATTGTTTTGAGCTATCCTTACCATATGGACTCAAGGTTTACCTCAACTGCAGAGTAGAAGAAAGGCAAATAACTTTCTAAAGAAAAAAATGTTATTAAATTTTACAAAATGAAATGAAATCTGGATGTCCACAGATTTCCTTTTAATAAAATAAATCCTTTTTTTTATTCTGAACTCACTTAAAAAGAAAGCATTTCCATAATAAAGCAAAAAACAAACCAAAAAAAAACTTCTATAAGAAACTGTTAATCTTCATTTCATACTACTTGCTTTTTTATAAATTCTATACTTTATTTTCAAAATTGTCCTTCATATCTATGCTTCCTTCTGTTCTCTTTGGTGTGTTTTAAAAAAATATTTCAAAGGGTCTATTTTTAGGGGATGGTATTATTATTGCTAATCCCTGTCCCTCTTAAAACCATTTCCTCCTAAATTAAAAACCAAAAGAAAAAAAACTCTTCAGGAAGGTTAGATTGGGGGAGTGGTCAGAAGAAAACATTTGAGAAGGGGCAGGGTGAAAGGAGAGAGAAAACAGAATAAATGGGGGTGGGGGAACAGTATGGAGGAAAATACAGTTAGCAATAGTAACCGTGAAAAAAATTTTGAATCAAATTTCTCTAATAAAGGCCTCATTTCTCAAACCGAAGCACAAAGGAAAAGTTTATATAAATTGAAGCTTGTATCAAACACAAATTTCAGCAAAGCACAGAGGAAATCCTCCTAATGTAGTTGATACATAGTTTGGAATTGCCCTTTTAATAAGTTAAGTTAATAATCCTTCTAATAAGTTAGGTGTCTGTGGGAAGGAGGAGCCCTACTATATATATTCTCAACTAGACTACATGAAAATAATCATTCAATTGGGTCAAAACAATCAATCTAGAACTGAGTCAAATTTATAAAAATAAGAGTCATTCCCCAATTGATATGTAATCAAAACATATAATCAGTTTTCAGATAAAATAAAGCTATCTATAGTCATATGAAAACATATTCTAAGTCACTAGTGATTGGAGAAATGCAAATTAAAACAATTCTGAGGTACTACCTCATACCTATTAGATCGTCTAATAGGACAGAAAAGGTAAATGACAACTGTTGGAAGGGATGTGGGAAAAATGAAACATTAATGCATTGTTGGCAGAGTTGTGAACTGATTCAACCATTCTATAGAGCAATTTGGAACTATGCCCAAAGGGCTATAAAGCCATGTATACCTTTTGAACTAGCAATACCACAACTAGGTAGGTATCCCAAAAGAGATTAAAGAAAAACAAAAAAGAGGGAATAGAAATATATATATATACATCTATAATGAGGGTATATGGGCATATGAATACATACGTGAATGTGTGTATATATGTTTACAGGTGTACATAGATAGAGGGCACAGGACCAATTTAATAGGAAGGGATAATACTTAAAAGGTGAAATTAAGAGGTGAGAGGAATATAATGAGAGGAGATGGGGAGAGAAAAAATGGGGTAAACTATCTCATATAGAAGAGGTAAGGAAAAATGCTTACAATGGAGGGGAAGAACAGGAAGGCAAAAAGGAATGGGTCACCCTTATTCTCACTGAATTTGGCTTGAGGGAATGAAATACACACTAAATAGGGCATCTCACCCTACAGGAGAGTAGGGGGGGGAAGGGGATGAGAGGGGGGATGATGGAAGGAAGGGCAGGCTGGGAGGGAGGGAAGTTGGAAACACCCACTTTTGAAAAGGGATGGGATCAAAGTAGAGAATAGAACAAGTGGGAGGTGGGATAGGAAGGAGGGAAATATAGTCAGTCTTTTACAATATATCTACTATGTTATTGTTTTGCATTAGCCACACATGTAAAACCTATACTGAACTGCTTATCTTCCCAGTAAGGGTGGGTGACAAGGGAGGAAGGGAATGAATCTGGAATTCAAAGTTTTAAAATCAAATATTCAAATATGTATGTATATATACATATATACCGTGTTTCCCTGATAATAAGACCTATCCCGAAAATAAGCCCTCCCCTTACTGTGTAAGATTCCTCTAAAATAAGCCCTCCCCCGAAAATAAGCCCTATTGAGATTGCTACTGTAGTGAAGGTGATCCCCTGCGCTACACGCTACATTACGGTACCCTCTGTATGCAGCGTCCCCCCCTCCCCCGGTGAAACGCACGCCACGCTCTGAGCTGCATCCAATCAGAGCTGCAGCAGTGAGCGCGTCATCCTGTTCTTCCCCAGTGATTTGCTTGCTGGCGCCATTGAGAGCAGTGCCGCGGAGGAGAGCTGAGGCAGGACAACATAAGCCCTCCCCTGAAAATAAGCCCTCTGGTGTTTTTCCTTCCAAAAAAAATAATAAGACAGTGTCTTATTATCAGGGAAACACGGTATGTGTGTGTATATATATATATGCTTGTATGTGTGTATATATATACATATATATATATACTATTATCAATACTATTTTACATGTAATTGGGAAATAAGATATACAGGCACTGGGGCATAGAGATCCACTGGAGAAGTCAAAAGGGGTATGGGAGAAAATATGGGAGAGAGCAGATTGGGGGAGGGGATATCCTGTGGGACTGCTATTTGGGGGGGGGGTAGGGGAAAAACAGGGAGAAAATTTGTAACTCAAAATCTGGCAGAAATTAATGACGTAAATCAGAAGTTAATAAAGCATTTGGAAAAAAAAGAAAAACAAAAAAGAAAAAGATCCATATATACAAAAATATTTATAGCAGTCCTTTTCTGGCAGTAAAGAATTAGAAATTGAAGGAATGCCCATCAGTTGGGTATTGTATGAGATTATGATGGAATACTATTGCACTATAAGAAATGATGATCAAGATGCTTTCAGAAAAACCTAGAAAGACTTGCATGGGCTGATGCAAAGTGAAATGTACTGGGTACAAAGTAACAACACTATTGTAAGATGATCAGCTGTAAGTGACTTTGCTATTCTCAGGAATAGTCATCCAAGACAACTCTGAAGGACTTATGGTGAAAAATGCTATCCATCCCCAGAGAAAGAACTGATAGTGTCTGAATACAGATTGAAGCATACTTTAAATTTTTACTTTATTTTTCTTGAGGGGTTTTTTTTTGGTCTATGTTTTCTTACATAACATGACTATTATGGATATGTTTTGCTTGACTATACATGTATAAGCTATATTGAATTGCTTTCCTTCTCAATGAGGGAAATTGGGGAGGAAGGAGGGGAGAGCATTTGAAAATCAAAGGTTTTTTGTTTGCTTGCTTGCTTTTTGGAGGGGGGTAAAGTGGGGCAATTGGGGTTAAGTGACTTGCCCAAGGTCAAATGGCTAGTTTTTGTGTTATGTGTCTGAGGCTGGATTTGAACTTAGGTCCTCCTGACTCCAGGGCCAGTGCTCTATTCACTGCATCAACTAGCTGCCCTGAAAATCCAAGTTTTAAAAACAAATATAAAAAATTGTTTTTACATGTAACTGGGGAAAAATAAAATAATAAATTAAAAAAAAACCAAACCTCTTGAAACAAATAATGAAAAGAAATGCTAGGGATGGTGGACTAGCTATACCAGATTTTAATCTGTATTATAAAGCAGCAATCCTCAAAACTACTTGGTACTGGCTGAGGAATAAACTAGTGGATCAACGGAATAGACTGGGTACACGAGACTCAGCAGTCAATGACTATAGTAATCTACTGTTTGATAAACCCAAATCCCAAATCCCAGTTTTTGGGATAAGAACTCACTATTTGACAAAAACTACAGGGAAAACTGGAATATAGTATGGCAAAAACTGGGCATAGACCATTATCTAACACCATATACCAAAATCAGGTCTAAATGGGTGCATGATCTAGGTATAAAGGCTAATACTGTAAGCAATCTGGGAAAGCAAGAAATAGTCTACCTGTCAGATTTGTGGAGAGGGGAAGACTTTATGACTAAACAAGAATTAGAGAGCATTATAAAATGCAAAATGGATAATTTTGATTACATTAAATTGAAAAGCTTCTGTACAAAGCCAATGTAACCAGGATTAGGAGGGAAGTGGAAAATTGGGAAAGAATTTTTACAACCTATGTCACTGATAAAGGACTCACTTCTAAAATATACAGAGAATTGATTCAAATCTATAAGAATACAAGTCATTCCCCAATTGATAAATGGTCAAAGGATATGGACAGGCAATTTTCAGAGGAAGAAATGAAAGATATTTGTAAGCATATGAAAAAATGCTCTAAATCACTATTGATTAGAGAAATGCAAATAAAAACAACTCTGAGCTACCACATCTCACCAGTCAGATTAAGATGAAAAAACAGGAGAATGACAAATGCTGGAAAGGATGTGGACAAATTGAAACACTAATGCATTACTGGTGGAGTTGTGAAATGATCCAACCATTCTGGAGAGCAATCTGGAATTATGCCCAAAGGGCTGTAAATAATTTCATATCCTTTGACCCAGCAATAAATACCACTTTTAGGGTTGTATCCCAAAGAGATCATAAAAGTGGGGAAAAGACCCATATGTACAAAAATATTTATAGCAGCTCTTTTTGTGCTGGCAAAGAATTAGAAATTAAGGGTGTGCCCATCAAGTGGGGAATGGCTGAACAGGTTGTGGTATATGCATGTTATGGAATACTATTGTGCTATAAGAAACGAGGAGCAGATGGACTTCATATTTACCTGGAGAGGCTTATAGGAACTGATGCTGAGTGAGAAGAGTAGAGCCAGGAGGAATTTGTACACAATTACAGACACAACGTATGTGTGACAACCAACTTTGATAAACTGGACTCTTCTCAGCAATGCAGAGTCATAAGTCAACCCCAAAAGACTCATGATGGAGAGAGATGTTTACATCCAGAGAAAGAACTGAGTTTGAACCCAGATTGAAGCAAACTACCTGTTCTTTTTCTTTTCCTTGTTTGGTTTTGTTTCCTCTTTCCCATTGTTCATTCTATCTGATACAATCCTTCTTTATAACCTGACTAATGCCTAATGTAAAAGTATTTGCAGATACTATACTTGATTCTATACCGCCATGGGGGGGGAGGGGGAGAGAGAGAGAAAATTTGAAACTCAAGGAATTGTGGTAATGAATCTTGTAAACTAAAAATAAACAAATTAATAAAGACCAAAAAAAGTATAAATAAAAATAAAAACCAAAAAAGAAAACTGGACTTACAAAATAAATAAATAAAAATTAAAAAACAAACCTCTTGAAACAAGCCCATCCAAGCAAGACAAATTCCTACAGTGGCCACATCCACAAATGTATGCTTCCTTATGTACCTTGTATCCATCACTTGTTAAGAGACAGGTAACATGCTCCATCATTGACCCTCTGGACTATATGTGTAAAAGGGTTATGTGCATGCCTCGGTCACCTAAGTTGGAAGTAATCACATGACTATAAGATAGGACTAGTATGGCTGGATATTCTGCATTGGCTTACCACATAATTGTGAGTTGTCTCTTTCCACCAGCTCCACAGCCAGAACTAACAGTATCATCTAGCCACTGGGGCACAATTATTCTCTTTCCAGTGGTGATCATGAGTGAAGGACTCATTTACTTACCATGAAGAAGTATTATAAAGATCTAATCACCAAAACAATCTATTACTGGCTAAGAAACAAAATGGTGGATCAGTGGAATAGATTAGGTCCATAATACAAAGTAGTAAATAACCATAGTAATCTAGTGTTTGATAATCGCAAAGATCTAAACTTTTGGGACAAGAACTCACTATTTGACAAAAACTTCTGGAAAAACTGGAAAGCAGTATGGCAGAAACTAGGTATAGACCAACATCTCACGCCCTATACTAAGATAAACAAATGAGGGAAGCATGAAATAGTTTACCTGTCAGATCTATGGAGAAGGGAAGGATTTATGACCAAGTAAGAGATAGAGAGCATTATAGGATATAAAATGGATCATTTTAGTTACATTAAATTGAAAAGGTTTTGCACAAACAAAACCAGTGCAGCCAGAATTAGAAGGAAAGCAGGAAACTGGGGGGAAGGGGTGGGAAGGGGGAGAGAATATGAGCAAGTTTCTCTGATAAATGCCTCACTTCTCAAATATATAGAGAATTTAATCAAATTTATAAGAATACAAGTCATTCTCCAATTGATAAATGGTCAAAGGATATGAACAGGTTGTTTTCAGATGAAGAAATCAAAGTTATAGTCATAAAAAAATGCTACAAATCACTACCAGAGAAATGCAAATTGAAACAACTCTGAAGTACCACCTCATGCCTATCAGATTGGCTAATACGACAGAAAATGAAAATGATAAATATTGAAGAGGATGTTAGAAAATTTGGACATTAATGCACTGTTGGTGGAGCTCTCAACTGATCCAACCATTCTGAAGAGCAATTTGGAACTATGTCCAAAGTGCTTTAAAACCGTGCATGCCCTTTGACTGAGCAGTATGACTGCTAGGTATGTATCCCAAAGAGATTTTTTTTAAAAGGAAAAGGACCTATACATGTAAAATATTTATAGCAGCTCTTTTTGTGGTAGCAAAGAATTAGATATTGAGGGATGGTTGTCAATTGGGGAACAACTGAATAAGTTGTAGTATATGATTATGATGGAATACTATTGTGTTATAAGAAATGATAAACAGGAATCTTTCTGAAAAACCTGGAGAAACTTTAATGAACTGATGCAAAGTGAAGTGAGCAGAACCAGGAGAACATTGTACATAGTGACAGCAATATTTTACAGTGATTAACTGTGAATTATTTGGCTATTCTCAATAATACAATGATCCAAGACAATTCTGAAGGACTTATGATGAAAAATGCTATCCACCTCCAGAGAAAGAATGGATAGAGTTTGAATGCCGATCGGAGCACACTCTTTTAAAAAAAATGACTTTATTTTCCATGCATTTTTTTGGTTGTTTTTTTTCTTTCACAGCTTGATTAACATGGAAACAGGTTTTACATGATTGCACATGTATAACCTGTATCAAATTGTTTGCCTTCTCAATGAGGGGGGAAGGAAGGGGGAGAGAATTTGGAACTCAAAATTTTAAAAAATGAATGTTAAAAATTATTTTTCAAGTAATTGGAAAAATAAAATATATTTTAAAAAGTTGTCTGAAAAAAGCTGTTTTCATGTTGACTTTAATCAGGACAGGAATAAACATCAAGGAAACAAATGAATTTGCAAACTTCACACAATTATTTTAAGCATCCATATACAAAGACCTTAAGGGGACAATACTAGGAAATTCTAATAATGTAAACTTCCCATCTCCATTCCATGCCACCTGCATTTCAATCACCATTCTTATCTCCCTCCCACAGGAACCTCAGACTGTGACACATGAGCTTCTACTTAGGTTGTTCCAAACCAAGCCTCCATACCACTTTTGGCCATCTTCTAAAATAGACATTTTTATTGGAAGTAAAAAAAAGTAAAGTAAAAAAAAAACAATTATATTCTCCCTCCAAAATTTAAATGCTTTAACTTCCAAGTAAAAGGTGTTTTACAAAGGTCAACTATCAAAACTATAATACAATATTACAAATCATTCTACATTCTCATAAACCCAAAGAAAATGGGTTGATATTTCATATACAGGTGCTAATGACAGGAAATAAAAGAAAGCATCACATCAGAACATCATAGGACAAGATCCATGAATTTAAGGCTTTATCTACAACAGAGGCTCACAGGGTTGGATAATAATTCATGATTACAGATTTGTAAGAGACCTCAAAACTCATCTAGAACAACCACTGCCTGAAGTATGAATCCCACCAACAACACACCTGACAAATAGATAAGTAAAGGAAGTAGTGTGATGGAGACCTTGTGGTATAAAGTAAAAAGTGCAGAACTTGGAGACAAAAGACCTAGTTTCTTTTTTAAATTTCCCAAAAGTCTTAATGATGCTGAGAGAGATCACATTAATATACAAAAGTAGAACAGAGAAGATTATGAAAGTGTGAAACAGTTTCTATTACCACTTGCTTTTTAAAAAAAATGAAAATTCAACATTTACTTTCAAAGCGATCCTTTTGTATGTTTCTCTCTGAATTTCCCTCCTTCCTCTATTGTATATTTTTAAAAAATGTTTCAGTGACCCTCTTTATCTTTTTCTCTTTTTGGCAACACTTGCATTAGCTCCTCAGTCTCTCAACATAAAAAGAAAAACACAATCCTTATAACAAATAAGCGTAGCCAAACAAAACAAATCCACACATTTCCCTTGTCCAAAAGTGTATCATATTCATCACCTTGGGTCCATTGCTAAGTCTGAGAAAATCAAATGCAAGACATTGAGAGAATGGGTAGTGAAAATGAAGAGGCATATATAACCATTTCCTATAGCAGTGATGGTAACGATACTGAGAGCTAAATGAATGGAAAAAGACATTCATCAAGCATTTACTATATGTTAGGTACTGTAATAAGCGCCAGATACCAGAGACACAAAACAAAAAAGCAAGACTATCCCTGTCCTCAAGGAGATTAAATTCTTTTGTATTTGTTTTTCTTTTTAGATTCTGTTTAAATTCTCAACAAGCAGCAAATAAAGCATTTTCACACACAGAAACAGCCTATACATGAAAAAGTGATTCTCTCTTATAAACAACTTGCTTTTCCTTTTAAATATAAAATAAATGCACATGTACCTTTCGAAGCTGTCCTACGTGTCTATGCTTCTTTCTCTTCAATTCTGTGCATTAAAAAAAAAAAGTGCTTCAAAGATTCCACCCCCCCATCCTCCGCCCCACCCTTTTCTCCTTTTGATCAACCATGATAAGCCAGGGTTTCTACTCCATCCCCAAGTAGGTTAGACTAATTCTTTTCCTAAAAGCCAAGGAAGTTGTTTCCAAGACTTGACTGACCCAAGAGGCTAAGGCTTAAGCCACTACCTAATTGTTGAAGCAGCCTAAGGCCACCTGGAAGACATGGCTCCTTCAGACTTGGTGGCTATCCTAAGCCTAAATCACTCACTACACCCTGCCTCGCTGACCAGACAAATTTCTATAGAGAAGAAAGGGAAGCCTCATTTACCTCAGAAGAACTCTGTATCTTTTTGAGTATCCTTTGTATAGAATGACCTATGAGGGTCTCAATTCATTTCAACATCAGACCTAAACTCCTGGGAAAACTAACACTAGTTGTGTTCAGTGTGCTACAACCACCCTGTTGCTGACCTTCTTTGTCCGGACTCTCCCTCCTTCTGCTGCTGCTGCTCAACTGTGTCCAACTCTCCATGACCCCATTTGGGGTTTTCTTGTCAAAGATACTAAAGTGATTTGCCATTTCCTTCTCTAGTTCATTTTACAGATGAGGAAACTGAGGCAAATCAGGTTAAGTGACTTGCCCAGGATCATACCCCTAGCAAGTAGTTGAGGCTGGATTTGAACTCAAGAAGACGAGTCTTCCTGTCTTCAGTATTCTACCCACTGAGCCACCTAGCTGCCTCTCCCTCCTTCCAATCTCCCAAAATTGACCCCACAAAAAAGAAAAGAAAACTAATGTAATAAATAAGCATAGCTGAGGAAAAGTATCCACATTGCTCACTTTTTTTTTAAGGTATTATTTTCCTCAGTCAGGCTGTTGACTCTCATTTCACAATTACACACTGATCACTTTTGATTCTACACCTTGGGTCCATCATCTGTCCAGAATTGGGCAGCATGATTTATCATCAGTTTTCTGGGACTATAGTTGGTCATTTCACGGAGCACAGTTAAGACTTTCAAAGGTTTGTTCTTGTTGTTTTATAGCATTGTCATCATATAAATTGTTCTCTGGGTTCTGTTACTTCACTCTTGAGTCAGTGTCTTATAACACAATAATATTCCATTGTATTAATATACTGTTTGTTCAAGCCCAGTTGATGGACATCCCTTTATTCATTCAGTTCTTTGTTATAAGCATTCATAAAAATATACATAAATATGAACATAAACACACCTACAGTTGGAGAGGATTAGGAGAAAAGAATAGTACAAGGAACCAAAGGTCATTGACTAAAAGTCAATCAATAAACATTTATTAAGTGCCCACTATGCACTCAGCACTGTGCTAAGCACTGGGGTTACAGAGAAAGCAAAAGACAGTCCCTGGCCTCAAGGAGTTCACAATCTAATAGGAGAAACAAGAAGCAAACAAATATGTACAAACCAATAAGAAAAAAAATGGAGGAAAGATGCATAGAATCAAAAAGGATTAGGAAAGGCTGAGAGATTGACTATCTTTGTTTGATGAACAGTAAGAAGGCCAGTGTCTCTGCATTACAGAGTAGAGGGGGTGAGATATAAGAAGATTGGACAGTGGTGAGATGGGGGTATGTAATGTAATATCAAGGAAAGGCAGCTTCCCAAGGTTCAAAATACCAGCATAGGTGTTCTCCATTTTATTCAGTGACAAACCAAGAACAGAGAAGGTCAAAACATGACATCATTCCAAATACAGCATTTACGAAGAGTGATTAAATAATCTCCAAGGACTACCCCACCCCAGGACCTTCCAATCATTCAATCAATTACAAAGTCCCTGGTCTAAATACTACTCCACCCCTAGGCTGTACCTTCATTTAGTCCACCACAAAGCCCCTCTTCTCAAATGGAGATTAGTTTCCAATCTAAGTAAAGTACATTCATTTGTTCAACCATAGAACACAAAAAGGTCAAAAGTTCCCCACCCCTGGATCACAAATGAATCTACCCCAGAGTTAGAACAAGTTTAAGCACAGCACTTAATACCCAAATGGAGGTCTTTTCTTCATCTTGACACGAGGCAAGTTCTCAGCAATCTTAGTTCCTGGGGACACAAGGCTTAGCAAGGCCACAAGATACATTGCCAGTCCCTTCATTAATTCATCCTCTGTCTGTAGAACAGTCCTAGAACCCCTGAAAACATTAGCAAAACCCTCTTCCAGGATTTCTGTAAACATACAACAAGAAAATCCTTCTTCAGGGCTTCTGAACCAACAGAAAGGTTCCCAGACCCTCTGCAACAACAGCACTGTCCTTCACCAGTGGACAGTATTCACTCTGTCTGCAGGACAGTCTCCAGACCCCTGCAACAACGGCACTGTCCTTCACCAGTGGACAGTATTCACTCTCTGTCTGCAGGACAGTCTCAGGAGCTCTTAGCCAACAGCCAGGTTCCAGGACTTTTTCAACAAAAGGACTGTCTTTCACCAGTGGACAAATCTGGCAAAACAACATCAAAACAGACAAAGTACCAGCAAAGCAGCCATGTCTCCTCAGTCCTTGGCAGCTCAGGGGCCAGGTCTCAAAAGTCCAGGGCAATTCAAAGTGGCCCCCAGCAATTCTATCAGTCTCTCTCTCTGCCTCCATGAGGTGCTGCTTCCAAAAAGTTCTTCTGCCTCTCTCTTGTCTCTCCAAATCTACGTCACCTGCTCCTCCCAGTTCAGGACTTTCTTTTCACATCAACAAGTCCATCCCACAGGTGGGATTAACAAGCTCTGGGTTTTAACACAATCAATTTGAAAACCAAGCCAATACAGGGGAATCTTTAATTGCCATTACTATCACAGGGTATGAGGGAGGAAGGAACAGATTATGAAGGGCTTTGCATGTCAAATAGAGGAATAGATTTTTAGTTAAGTGAGATGATTTGACTTTAGGAGATTGCAAAATAAAAGTGGAATATCAAAGAGGGAGAACCGAAGAGGGAGAACCGAAGAGGGGAAGAGTGTTTCTAAGGCAATCCTTTCTACTTATTTACAAGTGAATTAATAAATAAGTACACTTTTCCTAAACTAAATGTCTGGGACATATATATGTTTTAAGTATGTACATATGTATGTATATATTAACACAAATAAGTACATGTGTGTATAGATACATATATATACATATTGCCATTCTTCGAATGTATAAAAATGTTATGATAAATTCACTTAGATGTTAAATAATTCAGAGTATTTTTTGTCATATTTTCTTAATGAATACTAATTATACAACTATCATGTGAGGGTCTGCATTTTTTTTTTTTACTTAAGAAGTCCTCATACTCAAGATGGTTAGAATTATTTGTATTGGGAATTGAAGAATTGCAATGTAACATTAACTGTAACATAACAATTACCAGAGACTAGATAAATGCAACAAAAAGATAACCAAAAAGGAAAATAAAGAACTGAACCACCTGTTGAAGAATTTATATATGAAAGACTTATGGTATCTCCTGAATGGGAATATAAAAGAATATATTTCTCGTCAACACATGGCAGCTTCACAAAAACAGATCATGTCCTAGGGTAGAGGTATAAAACAAATGGGTACAATATTCCCAGAGAGGCTCAAAGCAGATTGAAATATGATTGGGGAGGGGCGGCCAGGTGGCTCAGCGAGTAAGAGCACCGGCTCCAGTGTCGGGATGACCTGGATCAAATCCAGGCTCAGATACTCAGCAACACACCCAGAAATAACTGGCCGTGTAACCTTGAGCAAGTTACTTAACCCCGATTGCTTTTAAAAATATATATATAATTGGGAAATATTTAACAAAATAAATAAAAATACAACAAAATATAATGTTTTTATATGGTTTTCTACATCAATATGTACCCACACGAATCCTTGTCTGATTTAGTGCTCTCATTTTGATTTTAGTTTGACACCTTACTCTAGGGAACAGGGAAATTAGAAATATATTTTAAAAACCAGAAATATCAAACACATCATTTACGTGCCATAATGCAACAAAAATCGTAATATAGAAGATACAAGGAAAACATACAGATAAATGGAGATGTAATAAGGACATCCTAAATATTTGGTGGTTCAAAAAACAAAACAGAGAAACCACAACTATGTGAAAGAGTGATAATGAGAAACATAACAAAATTTCAAGGATGAAGCTAAAACGGTTCTCAGAGGACAAAAAAACTGAGAACATTCTTTAACAAAATAAAAAGAGAATTAGGGAATTGAATGTGCAATTTCTTTAAAAATAGAAAACCTAAGGCACTGAAATAATTTTGCAGAAAGTTAGTTTGCTCTTACCAAGTTTTAACTATTGGACATACTGCTATTTTCCTTTGTCTAAAATAAAGAGCAATAAAAGTTAAATAAATGGTGCCATAGAATTAAAAATGTTTCAAAGGACAATTTTTTAAAAATACATTTATTTATTTTTAGTTTTCAACATTCACTTCTATAAGATTTTGAGTTCTAAACTTTCTCTCCCTCCACAAGACAACATGCAATCTAATAATAGGCTATACATATACACTGATATTAAACCTATTTTCACATTAGTCATGTTATAAAGAAGAATTAGAACCAATGGGAGAAACCGTGAGAAAGAACAAAAATAAATAACGAGAGAGAAAGTAAATAATATGCTTCAATCTTGCATTTAGTCTCCATAGTTCTTTTTCTGGATGTGGACAGCATTTTCCATCATGAGTCTTTTAGAGTTATAAAGGAAAAAATTTTTAGAGACCCAAAGAGTCATAGCAATCTCCTGATTCTTATAATGGAAGGTAAGCTCATGAAAACCTCCACACAGACCTGCTGCTAAGAGATACTTACAAATGATCGGAAAAGATCAGCACAGCTAGAAACAGATCCTGCAGCTAAAACAAAAGTAACAAAAGCGAATCAAAGAAATCACCCTGAGTTCATGTGATAAATGTGAATACAGGAATATGAGGAAAGCTAACTAACTATGCATGATTCACACATCAGACAAGCGTGCTGCCCACATGGTTCTCAAGCAAACAGTACGTGAAAACACACAACTTGTAGTCAGCATTACCCCTTTAATGACTCTGAGTGACCTAAGCTGAAAGGTAAAGCATCAAGAATTTTTCAGCCAGCTGATATGGTAGCCTATAAAGTCTCATTCTCATTATTTTCAAGAGAAGACAAGAACTACAGGTAACGATATCCCATGTAGTGCTTCATTGTCCCCAAATTTAAAAAGCCTGCTCACTCCTGTAATTACTATGACTATCAAATGTTGATGTCCTACATACATCTCTTTAGATGTAATGGGATAAGACAAGTGAATTATATCCTGGAAGGGGAAGTTTCATTCTTCATCTTGACTGAAGTATGTCAGTCATTTTTATTAAGATTTTAAGCAATTTCAGGGAAACAGCTGGGGCCAGAGTGGAGACAGTGCTGGACTTAGAGTTAGAAAGGTCTGAGTTACATTTTGACCTCAGACACTTACTAGCTGTGTCATTTAGCCCATCTGCTTCAATTTCCTCTTCTATAAAAGAGGGATTATAACATCTACCTGATGGGGCTGTTGTCAAGTTCAAATAAGATAACAAATAAAACAAAATAAAAAAGAAGATAAATATGAACAATATAAATATATACAAATATAAAGTGCTTTGTAAACCTTAAAGATTTAAAAATTATGATATTCAAAGATTCATTTCCACGAATTAACATGTGAGGAATATATACATGGAAAAATATTTGTGTGTTGGGAAGAATTCTTTCTTTTTGTTTTATTGCCTTTTGGAGGGCAATTGGGGTTAAGTAACTTGCCCAAGGTTACACAGCTAGTCTTTTTGTGTGGGTGTTAAGTGTCTGAGACCAGAACCGAACTGGGGTCCTCCTGACTCCCGGCCAGCTCTTTCCTCACTGCACCACCAAGCTGCTCCCTGGATGGGGAATTCTTGAAAATACTGTTCAATTTCCCAAATGCAACAAAGTTATTAGTACTTTCTCCTACTGGGGGCCCAACTCATTTTCCATCTATAATGACTGTTCCAGATACCATATATGCTCCTATATCTGATCAAGTCTCAAGTATTGCCAATTCTGCTTCCATAAATGCTATCCACACTCAGAGAAAGAACTATGGAGTCTTAACGCAGATTGAAGCATACTATTTTCTCTCTCCTTTTTCTTTCTTGTGGTTTTTCTATTTTGTTTTGAATCTTCTTTCACAATATGACTAATGTGGAAATGTGTTTGATATGATGTAATAGTAATGGCATTTAAAGATTCCCCTGTATTGGCTTGGTTTTTGGTTTGATTGTGTTAAAACACAGAGTTTGTGGATCCCACTTGTGGGATGGACTTGCTGATGTGAAAAAAGAGTGCTGAACTGGGAGGAGCTGGTGAGGTAGATTTGGAGAGACACAAGAGAGAGTCAGAAGAACTTTTTGGAAGCAGCACCTTTGGAGGCAGAGAGAGACTGAGAGGATTGCTGAGGGCCACTTTGAATTGCCCAGGACTTTTGAGACCTGCCCCCTGAGCTGCCAAGGACTGAGTAGACATGGCTGTTATGCTGGTACTTTGTCTGTCTGTTTTGCCAGATCTGTCCACTGGTGAAGGACAGTGCTGTTGTTGCAGAAGCCTTTTAACCTTGCTGTTGGTTCAGAGCTCCTAAGACTGTTCTGCAGACAGAGAGTGAATACTGTCCACTGGTGAAGGACAGTGCTGTTGTTGCAGAGGGTCTGGAACCTTGCTGTTGGTTCAGAAGCCGTGAAGAAGGATTTTCTTGTTGTATGTTTACAGAAATCCTGGAAGAGGGTTTTGCTAATGTTTTCAGGGGTCCTAGGACTATTCTGCAGACAGAGAATGAATTAATGAAGAGACTGGTAATGTATCTTGTGGCCTTGCTAAGCTTTGTCTCCCCAGGAACAAAGATTGCTGAGGACTTGCCTCATGTCAAGATGAAAAGACCTCCATTTGGGTATTAAGTGCTGTGCTTAAACTTGTTCTAACTCTGGGGTAGATTCAATTGTGATCCAGGGGTGGGGAACTTTTGACCTTTTTGTGTTCTATGATTGAACAAATAAATGTACTTTACTTATGATTGGAAACTAATCTCCATTTGAGAAGAGGGGCTTTGTGATGGACTAAATGAAGGTACAGCCTAGGGGTGGAGTAGTATTTAGAACAGGGACTTTGTAATTGATTAAATGAATGTAATTTCCTGGGGTGGGGTAGTACTTGATTAAATCAGGTAGTACTTGGAGATTATTGAATCACAGTTAGTAAATGCCTATTTTTGAATGATGTCATATTTTGATCTTCTCTGTTCTTAAGTTTTAACTGAATAAAATGGAGAGCACCTATGCTGGTATTTTGAACCTTGGGAGGTTGCCTTTGATTGGCATTACATTACATATGATTGCACATGTATAGCCAGTATCACATTGATTGTCATCTTGGGGAGAGGGGAAGGGAGGGAGAAAAAACTTTGGTACTCAGCATTTTATAAAATGGAATGTTGAAAACCATCTTTACATGTAATTGGAAAAAATAAAATACTATTAAGTGGAAAAAGTCAACCAACCAAAACAATTCCATTACATCTCTCATAGTCATCCCTTTCTCTCTACTCACATGGCCACTACCTTAGTCCAAGCTCTCATCATCTCTTGCCAAGATTACTGCATCAGTCTCCTAACTGGTGCCCCTGAGATTAAATTCTCTTTCTTTTCTAATCTATCTCAAAACAACTTCCAAAATAATTTTTAGACACTTTACCACATCACTCCCCTGCTCAAAAATATTGAGTAGCTTCCTATTGCCTTTATGATAAAACACAAAATCCTCAGTCTGGTTATTTAAAAGATCTTGACTGAGGAATGATTGAGGAATGCTTAAATAATTTGTGGTACATGAATGTAATGGAATATTATAGCACTATAAGAAACAATGAATATGAAGAATTCTGAGAAGCATGAGAAGATCTATGTAAATTAAACTAACACATAGATGTAGCATGTTGTAGTTGTTAGAGTGCCAGACTTGGAATCCCACCTCAGGTACCTCTCTCAGCTGTTTCATCTTTAAAATGAGAGGTTTGGACTAGATAGCCTTTAAGATTCCTTTCAGCTTTAATTTTATTTTTTTTAAGCAATTGGGGTTAAGTAACTTGCTCAAGATTACACAGCCAGTTATTTCTGGGTGTGGTACTGAGTATCTGAGCCCGCATTTGAGCCAGGTCATCCCGACACTGGAGCCGGTGCTCTTACTCGCTGAGCCACCTGGCCACCCCTAAGCAATTGGGGTTAAGTAAATTGCTCAAGGTTACATGGCCAGGTGTTTTTGGGTGGGTGCTAAGTGTCTGAGCCTGGATTTGATCCCCAGGTTATCCCGACACTGGGGCCAGTGCTCTTACTCGCTGTGCTACCTGGCCGCCCCCAGCTTTAATTTAATGATCCTAGGGGCAGCCAGGTGGTATAGTAGATAGAGTACCAGTGCTGGAATCAAGAGGACCTGAGTTCAAATCCAGCCTCAGACATTTACAAACTATGTGACGCTGGGCAAGTCACTTAACCTCAATTGCCTCTCCCCTCCAAAAAATGAAAAAAAAAAAAACCAACCTATGATTCTATGAAGTAGGCAAACTAGGAAAACAATTCACACCATGACTAAAACAATGTAAAAGAAAAGAAAAAAAGAACCCAACAACCTAACGCTGTGTAATTACAGGGATGAATGCTGAAGCTTGAGAAAAAAATGCACTAGGAAAGTACAGCTTTCTTCCCTCTCCATTGCCTAAGTTAAGAGATCATGTATGTGGAATACTGCATATACTGTCAGACACCCTGATTTGTCAGTTAATTTTTCTGAACATCTTTTTTTCTCCTTTTTTTCTAAATCTTTGATTCAAACGATGCCACTGGACAAGGTGGGGGAAATATATTTGGAAATTTATAAATTTATTGTAAAAACAAAAATAAGATAAAGTAAAAATAAACATGACAGAGATTTACCATATCTTTTAAAGACCTTTACTTGATTCAGGCAACCTCTCCAACTTTCTTCCTGTGTCTCTCCCCCTTTCACTGACAGGCTCCAATATTCACTGTCTGAATTTCACTTCCCACTCACTTCTCAGCCCTTTGCAGTCTAGCTTCCAGTTTTACTATTTAATAGAACTCAGGGGTGGCTAGGTGGCACAGTGATTAAAGCACCGGCCCTGGAGTCAGAAGGACCTCAATTCAAATCCTGCCTCAGACACTTGACACACAATAGCCATGCGACCTTAGGCAAGTCACTTAACCCCCAATTGCCCTGCCTTCCCTCCTCCAAAAAAAAAGTGTTGTATTTAATAGAACTCACTTTCTCTGAAATCACCAACAGCCTCTTACCTGCAAAATCCAATGTTCTTCTTGTAGTAACCATATTTCTTGGCTCTCCACTGCTTTTGTTAGTATTGATTTCCTCTCTCTTCTCTTAATTTTTGAAACATGTCTTCTTTGTTCTCTTTCTACTTCTTTGACCCTTCTTTCTTAGTCTTTTCTTTTGTTGGATCATCAATGCCCAACTTTCTTTAGATGTGTACTCCAAGGCTCTGTCCTGGGCCCTTTTTTCTTCTCTCTCTGTACTCTTCAATTTCATGAACTCCTACGGGTTCACTTATCATCTCTATGTTGATGATCCACAAATCTACATAGACAGCTTTCCTTCTATCCTGAGTTCCTATGCTCCATCACCAACCTCCTAGCAGATATCTCTACTTGGATATCCTGCAGGCAACTCAAACACAATGTGTCCAAAACAGAATTTGTAATTTTCCTTCCCTCCTAAAAAACTACCCACCTCCTTAACATATTTACATCTGTTTATGACACCACCATCTTTTTAGTAATTAAGGTTTACAACCTTTGAGAAAGCCCTGACTTTCTACTGGCTTTCATTCCTATGATCTAATCAGTTGCAAAGTCTTGTCAGTTCTACCTCCATAATATCTCTCATATCCATCCTCTTTTCTCTAATCACATACTGCCCCTCGTTAAGGACCTCATCATCTCTCATTTGAACACTGAGATTTTTAAATGCATTTGTTTGGAAGGCGTATAGCAAATTTCTTTTCTGAAGTTTTTTTGGAGCTGGCTTCCTGCTGCTTGTTCTCGAAGTGCTCACGATGACATCACCAGGCATACACTTGTATTGTCATACAATACACCACATATCTGAGTGACCTACTTTGTAAATGCTCTCATACACCTTGGCAGAAAGCACAAGACACTCTTCATACAAGCTCTACTCAAAAACAGAAAGATATTTTTAGGCTTAGCTCAATGAAAATGAAATCATTGGACCATCTTTTTAAGAGGAATTTAAAAAAACGAGAACAAAAGTTTTTTATTGAGGTTGTTGCTGCCATTCCTGTAGAAGGACACTTTTCAGGGCCCTGAAGCTCTGGCACAATTACTTTTAAAACTTTGTCTTTCATGGGATATAAAAGCTTACTACAATCAGAATTTACTTAGAAAACAGTACATTAAGACATTTCACTTCGACTTGGACCTGTCAAATACTGCTCAGATAAAAAATATTAGAAGCAATAAAAGGGCTGAGTTATTTTGCAGAGAGAGAGAAAGGTAATTACCTTCATTCATTATAAAGATTCCTTTATAGAGGACTCTGAACTTTCCAGGTAACTCTCTAATTTCCATACACAGCTAGCTGTTCAGTTTGGACTCCATGAAACCTCATCTCCTTATATCCCCCCGATCCACTATCCCTCTCCTCCCCACTCTTTTCAGCTTCTTTTTGGGTGTGGTCTCCCTTGCTAATTTATAAACTCCTTGAGAGCAGAGATTGTCTTTTCCTTATTTGTATTCCCAGTGCTTATCACAGTGCCTGGTATGTAGTAGGCATTCTATAAATATTAACTGAGATAAATAGAATTTTTTAAAGCTGAGAAAAGGTTTAAATGACATTGTGTGTATTTAGGGAGAACAATAATAACAGAATTTTTGCTAATGTTAAAAGCAATACAAAGAAACACAGAAAGCTTGTCAATCATACCTAAATACAAAGCCTACAATTGCTAACAAATGTCTGATTTTTATTTTGAAAAATAGGAATGTAATTTCAATAAAAAGAAAACACAAATTCATGGCACAAAAATATTGGCTGCTGAATTTAAC
This sequence comes from Petaurus breviceps papuanus, assembly GCF_028583685.1. Taxonomy (NCBI): domain Eukaryota; kingdom Metazoa; phylum Chordata; class Mammalia; order Diprotodontia; family Petauridae; genus Petaurus; species Petaurus breviceps. The sequence goes on from NW_027186372.1 coordinate 12,814,629, forward strand.
AAGCTACACATCTCAGCATACAGGCATCTCAGAAATTATAACCTCAATTTAAAAATACCTAGGGAAGATAACCTTTGGGTAATTGGTCAAACTTTGAAATCGAGAGCAATTTCATGTCTGGAAAATACCAGGACTCTTGACAGGTCCTTCAACATGTAAGACTAACCAATTACAGCTTCTAAAACATAGTGAAAATAGATCTAGATGCTGGTCTATAATTTCATCAGGGTACTTTCCTCCCTCTATACAATTTATAAAACGTGTAAATGGATAGTTGGAGAGTTGCTATGGACCAAAAAATTCATCATCTTGTGTCCAAGTTGATAATAAGGATAGCTGAATTTAGCTAGTCTAGTCTACAAATAACAGTCATCATTGAACCGATATTGGAAGCCTTTCCAGTTGTAAAAACTGCTAAATGCTATGTTCTACTGGCATTGTCTTTAAGAACCCCTTGTCACAGCTATATCACAATGAGGTCTGTGCCATATTGTTTCCTTTCCCAGTAGAGAGAAATTGCTATGCATTGTATTTTTTCCCATAATAGTATTTTAATTTTTTCCAATTACAAGATAGTTTCCAACATTCATTTTTTTTTAAAGCAATCAGGGTTAAGTAACTTGTTCAAGGTTACATGGCCAGGTGTTTCTGGGTGGGTGCCAAGTGTCTGAGCCTGGATTCGATCCCAGGTCATCCTGACTCTGGGGCCGGTGCTCTTACTCGCTGTGCTACCTGGCCACCCCTCAACATTCATTTTTGTAAAATTTTGAATTCCAAATTTTTCTCCTTCTCTCCTTCCCCTCCTCTCTTTCCAAGACAGCAAGCCATCTGATATAGGTTACACAATACATTACATTCTTAAATAACTTATCAAATGATACAAAGGAGAATAATTAGGGGATACACTTACCGGGAGGAGGAAGGATCAACACTGTTCACCAAAACACCATCTTCTCCATACATATTTAAGGCAGGATCCCAAATTGTAAAGGGGACAAAGGTACTTAAAAAGAACAAACTTCAGCATAGTCCCACTATAGTATGTACATTTTGGGAAATAGAAGAAAGTAGATTCAAAATTTTCACAAGCAAACCAAACCTTAAGTTTAGAGAGTGAAGGTTAAAAGGAAAAGAAGAGAGTAAAAAAAAAAAACTTGAAATAAACAAAGGTGTATAAAATAAAAGAGAATAGAATGGAAGGGAATAAACAATTTACTATCATAATTGCAAAAGTGAAGGGGATAAAAAAAGCTATAAAACAAGAGTTTAGCAACATGGATTAGAAAGCCAAATCCAACAATATGTTTACCAAAAATACACTTGAAACCACAAAGACTCACAAAGAGATTTGGAGTTTCCACACCCTGGCCCCCCAACCCCCAATGGGACAGGTGGTGGTAAGGAGAGAAAACAGATTTGTGTTAGATTGCTACAGATGTGAAATGTTGCTTGCATTTTTAAATGAGGTCATTGTATTAGCTTTACTTAACTGTTTTACTTTGTTACAAGAGACATCTCACAAGGAATCTCTCATGAAAAGGAGGTAATTTGTAAATATTTGTGACATAAAAACAAATCACATCAATACATTTGATTTTAAAGAGAAAACACGAAGAAAACCCTCGGTTATGTATTTGTCAAAGCAGACAAGAGTCGCATAGAATAGACAAATATAGATGCATTGTGAACTCTACAGCTGGAAAAAGTATCTACAGTTATGAACCCATAAGATCATATAAATGTACTGGAAGAGTATACTTATTGCTTTAACCATATTTTGACATTTTATTATACCCACTACAAGAAATCTGCATTATCATCTAATCATTTCTTATCACTTAGTGATAACAGGGAGTCTTATTACTCACAAGAGTACAAGCTCCTGAACATTTCCCTCTTAGCAACTTCAAAATAACTCAAGTCAAATTTTGGAGTGACAAAGTCAACAAATGTAAAAAGCAAGACATTTTTCATGTGCAATACAAGCCCAGAGGTTAACAGGAGCAGTCTAACAGGGTGGACACAGACCCAGTGAAGCCTCAGGCCTTGGAAGTGGCAGTGATGGTAGTGGTGTTCACAGCAGCAGTTTTACAGGAGCTCTCAATCAAGAGACAGTAAGGAAAGATGGATGACTGGTCAGAAACATGTTACAGGGGATCCTTTGCTGGCACTGGGTACAACTGGCACTGATTCACAATTCTATTGCCCAAAGACCATTCTGGGTTATAGCTCCAGAGTGGAAAAGAGTTTTTATGGTTGGACACAAGGAAGCAGGGGCCCTTGTCTCAGTTCCATAGCAGGGAAGAACACTAACCTTGTGGCTGCAGAAGAGCAGGAGTCTCAGTTCCAGAGCCAATTCCAACCTGGTCACGATTCCAGAGCCAAGAGGAACAATAATACTTGTGGCTCAAGGGGAGTTGGGTAATTAGAGCAGAGCAGAGCAAAGGCCAGGAGAGCAGTGACCTCTCCCTGGCTTATATGAAAACTCGAAGACTCCCAGAACTAGCTATGAAATCAGCAGCATTAAAAAGCCTAAAAATAAGGATAGTGCCTTCCCACTCACAGGTGAGCAGAGTCCAACTTCAACATAATGTTCAAAGTCAATAAAAGGCTAGAAAAATGAACAAAACAAAAAAAGAACTTTATCCTAAAAAGCTACTTATGGTGGCAAGGAAAACCAAGATATAAAGCCAGAAGAGGACAATAAGGTGGAAACAGCTACAAGCAAAGCCTCAAAGAAAAACTCCTAATTAGACTCAATCCTGACAAGAATTTTTGGAAGAGTTAAAGAGTTAAGAATAGGAAAAATTTTGGAAAAGAAATGAGAATGATGCAAGAAAACTATGAAAAGAGAAATAACACCTTGATAAAAGAGGGACAAAAAATACTGAAGAAAATAACACCTTAAAAAACAGAATTGGCCTAATGGCAAAAGAGGCACAAAAGTTCACTGAAGAATTCCTTAAAAAGCAGAATAGGCCAAATATAAAAGGAGGCACAAAATTTTACTAGAGAAAAGAACATCTTAAAAAGTTCAATTGGCCAAATGGAAAAAGAGTTACAAAAGTTCACTGAAGAAAATAATTCCTTAAAAATTAGAATTGGGAAAATGAAAGCTAATGACTTTATGAGACAAGAAGAAACAATAAGATAAAGTCAAAAGAGAAAAATTGGAAGAAAATGTGAAATATCTCAATGGAAAAAACAACTAACCTAGAAAACAGATTGAGTAGAGATAATTTAAGAATTATTGGACTACCTGAAAGTCATGTAAAATCTCAATGGAAAAAACAACTAACCTAGAAAACAGATTGAGTAGAGATAATTTAAGAATTATTGGACTACCTGAAAGTCATGTAAAAAAAAGAGCCTCAACATCATATTTCAAGAAATTATCAAGGAAAATTGCCCTGATATCTTAGATCCATTGGGTAAAAGAGAAATCCCAAGAATCCACCAATCACCTGAAAGAGATCCCAAAATGAAAATTCCCAGGAATATTATAGCCAAATTCCAGAGCTCCCTAGTGAAGGAGGAAAATATTGCAATCAACTAGAAACAATTAAAATATAATAGAGCCACAGTCAAGGTCACACAAGATTTAGTAGCTTCCATGTTAAAGGAGTGGAGGGCTTGAAATAAGATATTCTGGAAGGCAAAGGAGCTAGGATTATAAGCAAAAATCACCTATCCAGTAAAAACTGAGTATAAACCTTCAGGGGGGGGAAATGGGCATTTAATGAAAGCATTCTTGATGAAAAGACCAGGGCTTAGTACAAAATTTGACATTCAAACACAAGACTTAAGAGAAGAAAAAAAGATAAATACGAAAGAGTAATCATAAGGAACTCAATAAAGTTCAACTGTTTACATTCCTATATAGGAAGATGATACATGTAACTCCTAAGAACTTTATCATCAGTAGAGCTGTTAGGAATCTGCATAAGCTGAGGGAACAGATATTCGTCAATTATGTTATCTCTTTCAAAAAAAATGAGGGTGAAAAAAAGAGATGAACAGGGAAAAGGAAGAAGGGAAAGGTATAATGGAGAAATTTTCATCACCTAAAATGGGGAGAGAGGTGATGGGGAATGCTTGAATCTCACTCTCATCAGAATTGATTTAAAGAAGGAAGAATATTTATGCACACTGAGTTGTGTATTGAAATGTAACTTACATTTAGGGAAATAGAAGGGAAAGGGAATAAGAGAAAGGAGGATCTTAAAAGGGAGGACAGATTAAGGGAGGCAGTGGTCAGAAGCAAAACAGACTTTTGAGGAGGGAGAGGGCAAAAAGGCAAAAGGGATAAACAGAAGAAAATAAGATGGAGGGAAATGCAAAGTTAGTGATCATAACTGAATGTGAATGGGATGAGCTCACCCATGAAATGGAAGCAGATGGCAAAATAGATTAGAAACCAGAATCCAACAATATGATGTTTAGAAGACATATCCCTGAAACAGAAAGACATACACAGAATTAAAATACAGGGCTGAAGTAGAATCTATTATGCTTCAGTTGAAGTAAATAAGGCAGAGGTAGCAATCACGATCTCATATAAAGCATCAGTAAAAATAGATATAGAAAGGATAAGCAAGAAAACTACACTTTGCTAAAAGGTGCCATAGACAATGAATATAAAAAAAAATTTAAGGCAAGTCCCTCTGGAAAAGGGAACTGAGTCAACTCTATAAAAATAAGAGCCATTCTCCAATTGATAAATGGTCAAATGATACAAACAGGCAGTTTTCAGGAAAAGAAATCAAAACTACCAATAAATAGTCACATAAAAAAATGCTCTAAATCACTATTGATTAGAAAAATACAAACTAAAGCAACTCTAAGGCACCACCTCATACCTGTCAGAAATGCCAGATGCTGGAGGGAATGAGAGAAAATAGGTAAACTAATATACTGTTGGTGGAGTTGTGAACTGGTTCAATCATTCTGGAGAACAACTTGGAACTACGCCTAAAGGGCTATGAAACTGTGCATACCCTTTGACCCAGCCATACCACTACTAGGTCTCTATCCCAAAGAGATCAAGGGAAAAGGATTTATCTCTACAAAAATATTTATAGCAGCTCTTTTTGTGCAGGCAACGTATTGGAAATTGAAGGAATGTTCATCAATTGGGAAATGGCTGAACGAGTTGTGGCATATGATTGTGATGGAATATTATTTTGCTATAAGAAATGATGAGGGGAATGACTTCAGAAAAAAGCATGGCAACACCTATATGAATTGATACAAAGTGAAGTGAGAACTGGAAGATCATTGTGCATATTAACAGCAATGATGTAATGATAATCAACTGTGAATTGGCTACTCTGTGATCAATATATGATCCAAGATAATTCCAGAAGAGTCGGTGAAAAAAATGTTATCCAACTCCAGAGAAGTGATGAACTCTGAGTGCAAATTGGTGTATAATTTCCTTATTCTTTTTTTGTTTTGTTTTGTTTTTGTTATATGGTTAATGTGGAAATGTTTTGCATTGACTTCACATGTATAACTGATATCATTTTGCTTGCCTTCTCAGTGGGTGCGATGGAAAGGAGAGAAGAGAATTTGGAACTCAAAATTTTAAAAGAATGTTAAAATATTTTTTTAAGAGTATAAGCTCATTTAAATCAAGGACTTATGGGTCAGCAATTACTGGTGTTCTCCAGATTAAATTTTTAGAGTATTATCATCAGGGATTTTTTTCCTTGTTCTATTCTCTTCCCCTCCCAGAGTTAGCAGAAAACCCATCATTATCATACATAGTGATTTCAAATTTACTTGACAAACCCAATTAAATAAAACTCAAAAAAGACAAAGTACAAGTAGAAAACAGTGTTTAATTTAGGTACAATAGATTTGGGAAAGCGTCATGTACTAAGTGATTTATTGACTTCTTAAAGATGGAAGAGACAATATGGTTTAGTGGAATGTTGGACTTGAAATCTAAAAGACCTGGGTTCAAATACTAAGATATTGACTTTAGCAAGTCACTTAATTACTATGTTCCTTAGATAATGCCATAGTATTTAGCTACTAAATCACAGACTTTCCACAGGCTGAAAATTCATTAATGATTGAAATACAAATTTTCCCCAAGCCAGTAGACTTATTAAAATGCTATAAAGATTAGTATATTATTTTGGGGACAGGCTCTGAGATAGATTGATGAGAGACAGAGAATGATGTAATGAAAAGAACCCTGACTTTAGAATCAGAGGATCTGCATTCAAATCAAGTAAACTATACTATTTTCTGTGAAGTTTTGAACTCACTTTGCTTCTCTAGCACTGTTTCCTCTTTGCAAAATGAGATTAGAATATACTGACATTCAATATTAAGTTTACAAGCAATTATGTGAATAAAAAAGGAAGGAAGAAGTGGGACCTGGAGGCCAGTGTATCATAGCAACAAGTTTCTAGACGAGATAGCTTAGATGGAATGAATCACAAAAGTAAAAAAAAAAATTGCAGAAGAGGCAATGGCTTAGCAAAAAGCAGGTCAACTATTCTTGTCCCAATGTGTCTGGGTGGCATAAGGCAAAAAAGTAACCCACACAAATGGGTGGCCAGAGAGGCTGTACTTCCACGAGTGGAGTGACAGGAGACGGTAAAAGTTCTAGGAGCAAGGCAAGTTTGTGCTTACCAGAGCACAGGGAATATGGGAGCAAGAGGACAGCAGAAGATATGAGCTGGAGAGGCAAAGGGCTGACCTGGAGAGATGACAGTTCAGAGTGTGATATCAGCAGGGGAAAAGAATTTTTGATTCAGCAAGCAGCAGCTGACTCTGCAATGGATAAAAGGCACAGAAGTGGAAGTTTTGCCAGCCAGAGAATAAAGGGGTTGACATACTCTCATCTTCCAGAGTGCTGTGACAACTGAGAAGTGTTGGTGTGGGGACAATGACGTCAGGTTCCGAAGTTTGTCCCTCAAACCGGGAATAGCTTGGGTTGTAGTTGGGGGGGGGGGGGGGGATTCGGGGGGGGGGGGCGGGTCTAAGCAGATGTCTGGATCAGTAAATACTTAGTAATCTTGTCCCCTGGGCTGGCGGTATAATGTGGGATAGCGGAAAGGGCACAGAATTCTAATCCTGACTCTGCTCTTCAATGCAGGACTTCAGGTAAGTGACTTCTCCTTGGGTCAGTTAACCTCATTTGTTATATAAAGAAGTTGGACTGATAATCTCTGAAGTGCCACCCAGCTCTAAAGCTGTGGTGCTAGATGAACTCTTAGGTTTCTCCTAGCTCTAAACGGTCACATGAAATGACTATCAATCTCACTCACACACACACACACACACACACACACACACACACACACACACAAAGAGTACTGTTGAATGATTTGAAACAAGATTCTAGAACTATTTAACTTCTCTTACCTGGATTGGTAAACTACATATTTTTGCTACACTATACAATAATGCTAGGGCTCTAAGAATTTTAGCTCCAAGACTCTGTCACTAGTTGGTCTATGTGAGTTAATAGCATTTTAGTTGGACCTTGTGCAGAACTTTTTATGCAAAGGGCGTGCATCATGAATGTTTAACACTTTTCCTTTAAATCTTACTTTTTTATTGGTGTTTACAGCACATTCAGGCTTGTCTTAAACTCCTGGTTGTTTTCGCTCTGCTTTATAGTCCAGGTGTTGGTTATGTTTTCAAAATGACTTAAGTTTATTTAATTTTTAAAATGTATTCGCTCTTTGGGGAAGTGAAATTGTAGAGTAGTGAGTATATATAACCCTTTCCACTAGGTTTGCCTAGCCTAATAATTAACAATTCCAGATTTACGTTTGAGGAGGGTTGTCGATACTGGGTTCTCTTTTAAAACTCAAGTATGCCTGTGAGAATCACATAATAAACCATTATCGCTTAACACTTAACAGAGATTAGGAAGTATAGAACCTGGTAGAGAGAAAGGAAAAGCTTTAGGACAGGGTTAGTGGATGGGGAAGGTGGGAGGCTTTCAAAGTCAAATTTTATCTACTTGACAATTTTAGCCAGAATGCTGGTGCCCAGACCTCTTCTCTTCAGAACCCTTTTGCAGTTTGATTTGGTTTATTAAAGGCACCTGGCAATTTAGTGTCTCCTTTGTTACAGGTGAAAACAATGACAAGCCTGAAGCCCAGGTGATGATGATGATACAGCTTTCCTTAAAGCACATTTATTACACAGGAAAATAATTATCAAAGTGAGATCATACTCTGAAATGCTTATCTCACCTGAGGGCATTAAGCCAGGTTAAAAGATTAAGAAGGGGATATGGAAAATTAAGTTGATAAAAAAAAAAAACACCTAGCTCAGGTAAAAATTTGGTATTTTCAGGTTTTTGTTCATTGCCTACTAAAATGTGTTTTCCCAGACTCTGCTTCCTAAGGCAGTCTTCAGAGGAAGGGAATGTGATGGATAGAGCACTAGATCTGGAGTCAAAAGAACCAGGTTAAATTTCTACTTCTGATTCTTACTAGTCATGTGACGTGATTTTACTCAATGTCCTTATCTGGACAAGAAATGGTGATATTTGCAGTATTATGAGGTAGTTGTGAGGCTTCAATGATACCGTATGTCAAGCGTTTTACAAACTTTTAAGATCCTAGAGACTACTTGTACCACAGCTATTTTCATTTTCTAGATGAGGAAACCAAACTGAAACATAGATTAAAATGATTTGTCCAAGGTCACAGAATTATTTAAAAGAGTTGGGGAATAAATAAATGGTGGTACTCTGAATTCAGCCTGGGCTTGAGCTTTTTTCTTGGGTGACGGGAGATGATTCTTCACATAGAAAGAAGGCACCTATCTATGGTCTGAGGTTCAGGATAGGCAGTTCCCCTGAAACTTCACAACACGAGGCTATGTAGGAGTATGTCAATCATTTGTAAGGCCCCTTACTTAAAGAATGTATTCAGCCACTAATTATGCCAAAGGACGAGGCAAGGGCCAGAAGACTTGACTAGCCCTACCATTATAAAAAAGCAGACATTTCAAAAGACCAGAGACGCTGGTTTCCGTTCATTAGGCCGACGTGGGATGGAACTGGTCCTGGGAAAAGAGCAAATCTTCCTCTTGAGCTTTCTGAATCCCCTGCTGTATCTTCACGGACTCTAAACTCGACTAACACAGCACTAAACGTTCACAGGACTTCGCAGGACAGGAGTACTCTCCCCTCAAAGGAAAAGAGGGGGCGGCCGGGCGGCTCAGGGTCGGGAGGACCTGGATCGAGCCGGGGCTCAGACACTCAGCACCACACCCAGAAATAGCTGGCCGTGTGACCTTGAGCAAGTCACTGAACCCCGGCTGCTTTAAAAAAAAAGAAAGGAGGACATTCAAGTGGGCGTTCCCTTCTCAAATCTGCTCAGAACTCGGAAGAAACTCTAAAATGCAACCGAAACTCTCCAGAAACAAGCTGACTCTCTCGCCATGGCCGGAGAACCTCGGCTGCGTCGGACTCCCCCAGGCCGGCCCCTGTCTCTGCAGGGGGCGCCATGTCCGTCCGCTCCCTCGGACCCTGGCTGTACGGGGAGCGCTCCGAGCGGCCGCAGGCGTGCGATAAAGGAGCAGACCCGCCGAGGCTCCCGGGAGCGAGGGGAAGGCCTGGGCCCGGCATCCGCATCGCGACGCCCGGGAGACCGGAAGCGGAAACGCCCCGAGCCGGAAGTCCCGCCTTCCTGCGGACCCGAGGTTGGGAAATGGAGCCGAGGTAATCGACCGGTCTCTGCTTCCCCCTAGTGGAGGCCGGGCTTCATCCCGCCGAGTGTGTGCGGGGAACTTTGCTGGGTCTGGAAAACGAGGGGAAAGCGGGGATCAAAGGGGCCCCCGAATAAGTCCGGCCCTCGTTCCAGCCTTCGTTCCCTTTGCTCCCAAGCTCACAGGGGGGCCAGTCGCTGTGAATTTCTGAAGACTCATTGACACGCATTTATTACGTGCCTGCTGTATACTGCACCCCCGTCCTAGGTCGTTCAAGGGGATTCAAGCCGATCAAATAGGTGTTGGTGGAGCAGGCTCTATGGGGCACGCAGGGAAAAACATGAGGCGCGGGCCTTCGTTTCAATAAGCTTTAGTTCTAGCTGGAGAAGAGAGGCTCAAGGGCTTGAGAATCAGAGAGTAGCATATAAGCCATGCGCGCTGCTGGGGAACACAGGCTCCCATTCCACTCAACAAGCGTCTGCTAAGCGTCGGTGTGCCCCGAGCCCTCGGACGGGCGGCGCAAATGCAAAGACAGATAAAATGTATCCTGCCTGCAAGTCCACATCGTGTGGAGAAAACGCCTTTGTTCTCTGCTGCCTTCACAATGAACTGACCGATAGCTGTTGATGCCACACTAATGAGATATATATATATATATATATATATATA
>NW_027186372.1:12829987-12842471 GCF_028583685.1 Petaurus breviceps papuanus
GAGGCCGGATTTGAACTCAGGTCCTCCTGACTCCAGGGCTGGTGCTCTATTCACTGCGCCACCTAGCCACCCCGTTCAAGCTTTTTCTTGCCTCCTCCAGAGGCAAGAAACTCCTCCAGAAATGGAGCTTGCTTTCTAAAGACTTGCAGGAGCATGGTGAATCTTAGGTCAGTCAATAGCAAATTGTCCTTTAATTCCATTAAGTAGAACTTTACACCTTATAAAGAGATAACAAAAATGAAAAACCTTCTTTTTCACTATTTAAGACATTAACGCTTTTGTCTTTATGTTATTTGTCCCAAATGATCCAAGGTTTCTTATCTGTATTTTCTCATGCTACGGTGACAAAATGAACCACAGAGACTATTAGTCAGAGAAGTCTTCAAGGTGAACCAGATATGACCTGTCAGGAGCTAAGACCCAAACTGAGTTATTAGATTCCAGTCAAGGAGTATAGCTAAGTTCTATCAGAATTCAGAAGAGAGAGTGTTACCATGGGTGCTTATATTTTGATATCGATACTTCTCTAATACTTCTTATCTCTTCCACTAGACTATGAGATCCTGACTCTGTCATTTGCTACCAGCATGACTTTGAACAAGTCACTGATTCTCTCTGGGTCTTCATTTCCTCATCTTTAAAATGAGAGATTTGGAAGAGAATACCAACTCAGGTCCCTTCCAGCTCTACATTTATGATTCTGTTGTCCTTTAGTCCATGTCTTATTTTTGACTATACACTTTTTCTCTGATGCACTGCAATGTTAAAGCCCTGCATGGCTTCCCCCATACCCAGCCCATCTAATTTGGACATTGGGAGCAATAGTCCTGAGAAATCCGAGTAGTCCATTCCATTTGTCCTGGGAGTGGGATGGGGGGGGGGTGGAGGGGGACATTTGTGGGAAAATTGAATATGTCATAAAATTCATGAGCAATGCTGGTACAGCAAAGGAAATAACCTAGGGAAAATTCTGTCTGTGAATTCATCTTTCTCCAGTTTGGTGTTGATGAAAGAGACCCACTGGGAGATAATAAGATGAGGTTTGTACAGTACCATACTTCTAGGAGCACCCTTAAGAAGCTGGAGGTATGAGGGAACCAGTCAAGTGTGAGATTTCAGAATGCTCTGGCATTTGACTTATAAAGTCATCAAAAAAGAAACCCCTGAAACCTACCCACTCCCCCCAAAACCAGCCCATAATAGAAGAAAGGCTTTCCCTCAGGCAAAGGGGCTCATGTTACAGTTACTACCTCTTAGAGCTCTAGAGAGCTTCAAGAATAATGAAGATGGTTAAAACTACAAAGGAAAGAAAGCAAGTATGGCCTGCTGGAAGCTGAGGTTTGTAGTAGGTGCCACCCTGAGGAGCTTCCACCTGTAGAGAGCCCTGTAAATAAAGAGTTTATTTTAATTTCTTGAGTTTCATAAACTGTTTATTTACAAGAGGAGCACATTAGATTATGTCGCATCATGGAAGTTCCCAGATTTTCTGAATGGGAATAATAATCCCGAGATGTGAAAGGTACCCTGGCTCTCTCTGTCAGGTGAGAATCTCTGAAGGTAAGGCACCCTTTGTATTTTCACTTTCAAAACTGACCATGGGAAACAATGGGGAGGAAAACAGCATATTGGCCAGGTAGTCACAGCCTCCCTAAGGTCCCAGAATAAATCTTTCTCTTCTCAGGAAAATTATTTTTAAAAAAGATCATCGATAATTCTCTTTCTAAAACTCCAAGTCCCCAGTCAGAAAGCTTCTCTGGCTAACTACACTGCAGATGCAAAATTGATTTCTCTCTATTACACTGTGTAATGACATACATAGGCTAGAAATGCAGTGGTTAAACATTTTTATCATAAAAAAGACAAGCAAGCTGAAAAGCAGAGGGAGTGCTTGGTGAATGGCCTCTGGGCTTTTATTTATTATTATTGAAATGTGAAGCAAGATTCTCTGAGAAGGGGCAAGAGAGGAAGCTATGGGGGCTTTGAGTAGGGTTGAAAAGCTTTACAAAAGTCACTATGGTTAGTGAGATAGTGGTCAATTAGGAAAATGTAAAAGAAGTGCTTTGATACAGTGAGGGTGTAGTTTATAGATCATGTGACAAAAATCTGCAGCTGACCTAGTCAGCATGCTTTTATGGGGTTCTCCCCCCAGATTTGTTCAGCAGTACATGACAAACAAGTCAGCAGATGGTAGGAGGCCATTTTGAATTGAGGCTTTTTGTCAAGAACTACCTCTTCTCCCTCTTCATCTCACACCATGTTCTAAGCACCTATCATGCCTTGATAAACATTAGAAGTGATAGGCTTAGGTACTGCACCTGTTCATTAGGGCAGGGTCCTCCCAAGTGAGGAAACTGCCTTTATTAATTCAGGTCAGATAGTTCTTGGAAAACAATACAACGTTGGAGAGTTGCCTAGGGCACTGAGTGGTTAAGTGACTTGCCAAGAGTCTCACAGCCACTACGTGTCAGAGTCGGGAGTTGAACACAAGTTTTCCTGAGGTCCTCGCCACGCTGGTTCTCTCTCTGCTGCACAATGCTGCCTCAGAGAAAGCAGAAAGGACAAATGCCCTGTCTAGAGTGGTGCTGTAGAAAGAGCGCTGGGCTTGTGAATCAGAAGACCCAGATCTTCCGTGAGTGTTTCGCTGCTCACTAGCTACATCACTTGAACTCTGTGGGCCACGGCTCCCTCAGCCACAAAATTAGGGGACTGGACTAGTATTATCCTTAAGCTTCCTCCTATCTCTAATAGTCCATAGGCCTTATGAAACCTACACAAAAGGACAATGCAAAGTAGAACACAAACCCATGAGAAGTACAAAATGCTGTCGGGGGGCAAAGATCATGGATAACTGGGAGCATCAGGATAAAAATGATGATACCATTGACTTATGAGGTGAAGGAGTGATTTCAATAGGCAGATGTAGTGGAAGGGAAGGAGGAAGTTACTACAGGTTTAGACAACAATGTGAGCAAAGATCAGGAACATATTCATAGTTAACAAAGCACTCTAAAGTAGAGTCCTTGAATTAAGAAATGGGAAAACACACCAAAATTTGAAGTCAAGATCTATGTAAAATGTAGTTATTTCTTTTTTTTTTTTTTTTTGCTTTTTGGTGGGCAGTTGGGGTTAAGTGACTTGCCCAAGGTCACAAAGCTAGTAAGTATTAAGTGTTAGTTAAGGCCAGATTTGAACTCAGGTCCTCCTGACTCCAGGGCTGGTGCTCTGTTTATTGTACCACATAGTCACTCCAATGTAGTTATTTCTTAAGCATGTCAGATACCTTTTCAAAAATTTCAGATAAGGGGATGTTTTTTTAAAATAGTGCTTCAAACAAGGCTTATGTCCATTGATTGTAAAATGACTAAACACAGTATAGTCCAAAAACATAATGATCTATTACTATGCTCTTTAGAATAATAAATATTGAAGGACCTATGGGAAACCAGGCCCACAGAAATACCCCCTTTAAACTTTTAAAAATCATCAGAAGGGGCCAGCTAGGTGGCGCAGTGAGTAAGAGTGCTGGCCCCAGAGTCAGGAGGACCGGAGTTCAGTTCTGGCCTCAGACACTTAACACCCACACAAAAAAAGCTAGCCATGTAACCTTGAGCAAGTTACTTAACCCCAATTGCCCTCCAAAAGGAAAAAAAAAAGATTTAATATTTGTCAAAATAGATATGTAGGCTAAAGGTTAAGAGTGTTTTCCTAAATTGGCATTGGCTCCATTACAATTTAATTACCTGTGATGTAATTTAACAAATTGTTATGTGGATATATTTAAGAAATTCAAATAACAACCAAGAAATCAAAAACTAAGCATTTAAGACCTTTTAAATTAAATGTCAAAAGAAACTAGAAAATATCTGACTTATGTGAATGGTGAACAATATAAGTTTATATATAAAATCTTGAACCCAATTTTTAGAACTTTTTCTTTCAGTATGTTAAAGGCCTGTGTATCCCATTAGAATAATTTCCCTTTGGTATAGATAGATAGATAGTGTATATGTGTGTATTCATCTGCTCTTGTTGCTTTCTCAAAATTGTCCACTCCAATTAATTTTCTGCTTTAATTAATTCCCAAATTATGTAGAACTCCAATTAATTCCATTTCCCCCCTAGGAGAAGTAGAGACTTTTAAGAATCTAATCATTACACAAAAACATAGTTAGCAAAACTCATGGGAAGTAGATGACCTCCATTACACAAATGCATTTACTCCAAAGTTGCTGATTTCCCTCCAATTTTAACAAAAGTCCAGGGTTGGGATGTGTAAATACACTAAATAATTCCAATTTGTACTCACAGAACATTGCATATCTCAAGCAAGCAGTGTGTATGTAAATGGTATGCACGCCAGGATCAGTTCTACACATAGGAAATTAATCCCAAATCAAATAATAAACCTAAATAAAACTGGATTTCCCTTCAAGGTAACACAAGATAGTCTATAAGTTATTCTCCTCTAAGAAAACTGATTATACTGAAATTCGTTTCCTTAAAACAGAAAATGTGTCTGATTTTAACTTTAGATTTATATCTTGGTCCCACAAACTTCTGTATCATTGTCTAATTATTCTCATGTAAATCAGATATTTCAAGGACTTTATCTTGTACATGCATATATCACTGTTAACAGGCAGATGACAAGCCCAAGTATTTATCTATTTAGCTGTTTAGGATATGGAACTGAGTATAGTTTCAGACTGCAAACAGTAAGATCGTATATACTTGCATCCTGTAACAGTGCAGAAGTGCTAAAGTATTGAAATAATAAAATTCATTACATTAAAAATTATAGTTCTACTTGCTATGGTTAGAGATTAGGTATGAAAGGAAGAAGCAGAGACATGATCACAACAGCATCATAGTGGTCTCCAGGTCCAAGTCTAAGTTCACAGAATGACTCAACACAGGTCTGATAGGATAAAGCATCCTTAGTTCTGTTTGACTTCAGGAAAGGATTGTCTAGGCAGTTAATTGTATGACAGACAATATGTCACAGCCTCAGAAATAGCCATGTAGGAAAATATCTTATATGGGAAACTGAGTCAAGAGGTTACTACCTTAGTCTCCCCAAAGTTAACCTTTACCCAACTATTTCCCAGGGATAGATGTTAACTGGTAGCAGTTCACTGATACTGCTTCCATTGAGCTACTGTCATTCTTCTTGAAGCAGTGAAATATTGTCTTTACAACACAACAAACCTAAAAGTAAAGCTCAAAAATAAAATTCACAGTCCCCAAAGGTTTTACCTGAAAACAGCAAAATCTCACTAATCATAGCTTATGGCTAGAAACAATAGTTATCACTCTTACATTGTTGCAATAAGTTAGCCATAAAAGGTTACCAGGCCTTCCAAAAATCAATCAGCTTGTTTTTCTTCTGCTCATTCTACTTCTCCAGTTTAATCTTATCCTGGTATAAAATCAATTATTAGAAATCCAGAAAATAATTATATTCTGGTTCCCCATAGATAGTGGATATATGATAGTTTGCTCAAAAAACAAGAAAAAAAACACTGACCAATTGTTGCAAAACTCCAGACTGACAGATATCCATCATTGTTTCAAAGCCATGATCGTTTAGCATTTTGCCTTACTTTCCGTTTGCATTATGATTTAGCTTTATGACAGACTTTTACCATATAAAATCTGGATTTACAATCTCAGAATCAAAATCTCAAATTTCTCAAGAGCTACATACTCTCAGTACTTCACATTATAAGGTCCACTACTCACAGGTAGTCTACTGCCAAAGATTTAAAGTGACAGTCTTATATTTTCATATCCTTTTTATCAAATATCTTTTGGTGACTTATTTCTAATTTATCCAAACAATTAAGTTCTTTCATATTATTCACAGAAGTAATACAAACCATTTTTCCAAATTAAATATCACTTTTATTCAAGTTATTCCCCTAAATAAACTTCTCTTTTTGTGGGCAAGAAGCAAGATAGTTCTTTTATTTATTTATTTATTTATTTTTTGCTTTTTGGAGGGCAATTGGTTAAGTGACTTGCCTAAGGTCACATGGCTAATTTTTGTGTTAAGTGTCTGAGGCCAGATTTGAGCCCAGGTCCTCCTGACTTCAGAGACGGGGCTCTATTCACTGCACCACCTAGCCACCCCAAGCACAATAGTTCTTAGAAATTTAAATTGTAAACTTGCTTTGAAATTTAGCCCAAACTGACTTCCCCTTCTTTACCCTGAAGTTATATGACATTGAGTGGCTTTCAGGGGTATAACTGATGTTTTAGATGTTGTTCAGATTTTCCTTTCCTTTGCTCTGTTCTCTCACATACATCTGTAGTGATGTCTCTAAGTTTGTCTGTACCCTTTTCATGTCACTTAGGGAGGAAAACATAGATATAACACTTTAATTGTCTTTTTCTTTTCACTTTGAAATGTTACTGATACCACTTAGAAACCAGCTTTTTCTAATTAGTAAAATTACCTTCCTCTCTTAACTGTAAAACAATAAATTTGTCTATAACATCCACAGTTATGTTCTTAATTTCCTTAGAACAAATTCCAAAGAATGTTAACACAAAGCTCACTAGAATATTTTAGCATTTATAAAACCATTTGAGCCATGATTTGGAGATTCACAGTAGAGAACTTATATTTTAGTCACAAACTCAATTTCTAATTAGTTTCAAATGTCATAAAATTATATGGTCTGAGGAAAAAGGCTTCTTTTACTCTTATCTGCCTTTCTCTCTGTACTCCCAAGAGAGACTCTTTCTTAAGACTTGAGAATTCAAAAAAGATAGTTCACAAGACACACAGAGATTTTCCATCAAGTTTTTTCCTTCTAAGCTCTGTGTACAGTTTTCTAAAACCAATTTCAATAAAATGAAAGATTATCACCATGAAACAAATACAAAGACAATACACACTAGTGACAAAGCTTCTTAAAAAATAATTTTGTGTGCACAAATGAAAATCTCCTTTGTAGGTCAAATTCTGGGACACACACACACACACACACACACACACACACACATATATATGTATATATTTTTTTTTTTTGCTTTTTTTGGAGGGGGGAAGTTAGGGCAATTGGGGTTAAGTGACTTGCCCAAGGTCACACAGCTAGTAAGTGTTAAATGTCTGAGGCTGGATCTGAACTCAGGTCCTCCTGACTCCAGGGCTGGTACTCTATTCACTAAGCCACCTAGCTGCCCCTTTGCTTTAATTTTTTAGTCTCCCCCAATTAACGACTGGGAAGATCCCCTGTTTGCAAGCTTCCCCAACCTCTTACAAAATGACTCCTCCCCTTCTGGCCAGGAGACCCTTGTGAAGGAGGAAATATACCTTCAGGGATTCAGTAACCCTCCCAGCCTGGACTAATTAGGGTAAGGGTATCCCTGGGTGATGGTTAGAGAGACTTCTCTTATAGTTTGACTTAAACTGGGAGTCCCCTTTGAAGAAGAAAAGTTCTCCAAAGGTTCAGTATTACTTGAAGAGGCATCAGTCCCTTAAGGGGATTCCCTGGGTTTTCTATCACCACTTATAGCCAATCAGTCACACTTAATATAGACAGGAAGACAAACAAATATAGCTGCAGCTTCCCCAACATCGTGGGAGTTTACCTAACTTAAAAGGCTAGGCTTCAGGAGTGAGGTAATCCAGTCCCAGTGCAGCTCTCAGCAAAGAAAGTTCCTTCAGTAGAAAATCTCACCTGAGTGCTCTTAAATAAGAATTTTCCCCAAGAGGCTGCCTGATCAATTTTCCTTTCCCTTCATGGTTGCCAAGCTGTAATAATTAAAATAAAGTAAACTGAGATACAGAGTTCTGAACATGATCAATACAATGATCAATTTCAAAGAATTTACCAATACATAGGATCTCAGCTTTCTCAGTAAAGCCAAGACCCTGAATGAGGGGGACAACTCTCTTTCATACATTTTGGGTCATACAGAACAAAGAACAGGACTTCATAGTTATTTTTGATTACATGTTATTATTGGTTACAAGCTTAACATCCTGAATGGCAAAAATCAATTTAATTGGTTACAGAGCTGAGGCAAAGAGGACAATATGATTGGTTGGAAATTGGGAATGATGGTTTAGCAACAACTCCCTCCTCTCCTGCGAATGAGAAATGTTCATTGTGTGAGTCCATCTGCAAGGTTAGAGAGAGTGGGCCAAACTTCTTTGGATATCGGTCCAGACATTCTTTAAGTATAACTTGATGGTTTAAAGGTACCACACCAGGTCCCCCTGCATCCTTCAAGCAGATTTCTATGAGGCAAGAATAGAGCGGTGATTAGAAAGAAAACTAGATTTCTAAACTTAACTCATTCTAGGTCAGCTGAATTTCTACACTAAGTTCAGAAATAAAGAACTATGACTTGGGCAGTTATAGGACAAAATCAATTAGTTGTAAATAAGATCAATTAAAATGATACAGAATCAATTTAATCTTCTCAAAATGTGAAAGCAAAAAAACAACAACCAAGCATTGAATTGATTAAACTAGGAACTGGTTTTTGGGTGTTCTGGGGGGAAATTAATAAAATATACATATGAAGAGTTTGTTTTTTAAAAAACAACTAAGATAGTTTGTTCTGAAAAAAAAAGTCAAATCAAATTGGATGCCTCTTATCATCACTAAAATTTAACATAGTGCTAAAAATTCTTGTTATAGCAATTAGACAAGAAAATGAAATTGAGGGAATCAACTTAGCTGAAGAGGAAAGAAAAATAGCACTTTTTTTTTAAAGATCCATCTACAGAACTCAAAAGTCAACTAAAATTAAATAAATTCATCAAAGTTGAAGGACACAAAATAAGTCTGCATAAATCATCAAAATTTGTGTATCTTACCAATGATACAATGTGTTTTATTATCGGTCTTCTGGAATCATCGTTGGTAATTGCATTGATCAGAGAGAAAAAGCAACAGCAAGAAGATAGAGAAATTCCATTCAAAATAACTATGTAACTTGCAAAATACTTGGAAGTCTATCTACCAAGGTATACATGGGAACTATATTAATCCAACTATGAAATTCTCTTTAGAAATACAGGTCTAACTAAATGGAGAAATAGTCATTACTCATGGGTAGGCTGTGACAGCATAAAAAAAAATAACAACACTAAATTCTTATAGTAGTAAAAAAACTAAGAACTAAAGGAGTACCTCTTTACTTAGGCACAACTAAACAAATTATAATATATTACTATAAAGGGACTTTATTGTATCATGAGAAATGAGAAATGGATGGTTTCAGAGAACTTTAGGAAGATGATGGACTGATGAAGAGCACAGTAAGCAGAACCAGAAGCATGATTTATGCAACAGCAATAACACTATAAATGAAAAGCAACTTTAAAAGACTTGGAAACTTTCCCTTGACCAACCAAAATTCCAGAGGACTGATGCTGATTCCAGTCAGCCAATAAACATTTATTAAACATCTGTTATGTGCCAGGCACTGTGCTAAGAACTGTGGCTACAAAAAGAGGCAAAAGGCAGTCTGTCTTACAATCTAATGGGGGAGATGCCAATCATATAAATATGTACAAATGGAAGATAAAAAGAAAATAATTAAGAGAAGAAAGTCACTAGAATTAAGAGGAGTTGGGAAACTCTTCCTGTAGGAAGTAGGGTTTTAGTTGGGGCTTAAAGAAATCCAGGAAAGCCAAGAGGAGGAGATGAGGAGAGAGAGCAGTCCAAGCTTGGGAAACAACCACAGAAAATGCCCCAAGCTGAGCAATGGAGTGTCTTATTATTCATGGAACAAAAAGGAGGCCAGTGTCACTGGACCAAAGAGTGAAAATTGGAGAGCAAGGAATAAGAAGACTGGTGGGCTTCGAGTGTTAAAAACAGGATTTGAGGTGAGAAGGAGCCACTGGCATTTATTTAGTAGGGGGGTGACATGGCTGGACATATGCTTTAGGAAAATCACTTTGTCGGCTGAATGAAGGATGGATTGGAGTGTGGAGACACTTGGGGTGGGCAGACCTACCGTTAGGCTATTGCAGTGATCAAGGCATGAGGTAATGAGGGCCTGCACCAGAGTGGTGCAGTGTCAGAGGAGAGAAAGGAGAGTTGTTGCAAAGGTAAAATTGGCAATGGATTGGAGCATACTACTCAGCTATTGTCAGGGACTCAAGATGTAGAACCTAACATACATTTTTGGACACAGCCAATATAAAGATTTATTTTGCTTGACTATGCATATTTTTTACAAGGGCTTGGTATTTTTTTTTTCTAATGGAGGTGGATGAGTGGGGGGGGGCAAGAAAGAATATGGATTGCTAGTTTTTAAAAAAGGAAAGAGGTTCATTGAGTTATCTTTTCAAACATATTCTGAAGACAGAAGGAAGGCTAAAAAGAAGCACAAAGAAACAGAACTTAGAAAGCAAAACATTATATTTATCTACTTTTTTAAAAGATGTACATAAAGACATCTGTACTTTTGTATACAATTCTCTTTTTTTCTGTCCTACTAAGTATATGAAACACCCATTTTATTTGGTGTTTGTTAAGCTTGGAATAAAAAGAAGTTTAAGAAATAAAAGATAAATATGAAGAATACAAAGTAGCATGGGAAGTAGTATATATGTCATATGTCAATTATATGAATTGATGCAAAATGAAGGGAGCAAAACCAGGAAAATAACGTATACAGTGACCACAACAATGTAAATGGAAAGAACAACAGAAAATAAAAACTGGATGCTATGAAATTATAATAATCAAACTTGGTTCCAAGAAAACATATGAAGATGGTCGCATGTTTTTTGCAGAGGATAGAGACTATGAATGTGGAATAACATATGTGTAATGTTGGAATTCATTGACAGGTTGGTTAATTTTATTAATTGTTCTCTTTCTCTCTTTCTGTCTCTATCTTCCTCTCTTTCTTCATCTGTCTCTCCATCTTTCTCTATCTGTCACTGTTTTTCTTCTGTTTCTTCTTCTTCTAAAGGGGATGATTCTCTAAAAGGAAGAATAGGGAGGATTATATTGGGAAATGAAGATGACATAAAAACAAAATATAGCACTAAATTTTTAAAAAATAACACTTCAAAGTTGCATGGTTTCATCATCATGGGCATGCCCTTGCTAACCCAGCATACAATTCTTTATAATTTATTAGATGTTCTATGAGAGCTTTTATGATTTTTAAGAAAATTCAACACCAGGAGCAGCCAAGTGGCTCAGCGAGTAAGAGCACTGGCTCCAGTGTCGGGATGACCTGGGGATCAAATCCAGGCTCAGACACTCAGCACCACACCCAGAAATAACTGGCCATGTAACCTTGAGCAAGTTACTTAACCCCGATTGCTTAAAAAACAAAAAGAAAATTCAACACCAGCATTATCATTTGTCACCTCAGAATTTAATTAGGCTGCATTTGGACCACAGACAACATTCATTACCAGTCAACTCTGTATCCAAAGCCTTGATAGAATCTGCCAGAGTTTGTGCTTTACTGGAATAGCCTTCCAGAATCCAATATCACCTTTATGGTAAAAATAAAATATCAATGGGGCAGGTAGGTGGTGCAGTGAATAGAGCACTGGCCCTGAAGTCAGGAGCACCAGAGTTCAAATCCAGGCTCAGACACTTAACACTTACTAGCTGTGTGACCTTGGGCAAGTCACAACCCTGATTTCCCTGCCTTCCCCCCTCCAAAAAGGCAAAAAATAAAATAAAATTTTAAAAAATCAAAATGTATTTTAGTGGACATTTTAAATCCCTAATTTTTTTCTTTAATTTTTACTATTCTGAATTAAGCACCAAAAAAATGAAGCATTTCCATACATAAAAAGAAAATTTTCTATGAAAACATGGATCTTCATTTCTTGCCACCTATTTTTTAAAATCTATAATAAATTCTACACATTACTTTCATGACTGCTCTTCCTCTCTGTGCTTCCTTCTGTTAATCTGAACATTAAAAATATTTGTGTCCCTCTTTTTTTAAGCATCACTATTATTAATTTCCTCTCCCCCCAACTCTCTTTTCCCACAACTAATCAAGAGAAAGAAAGGGGGAAAAACAACCCACTAAGAAATAAGCATAGTTAAGTAGAACTAATTCACATAATGGCCATACCTAAAAATAAACCTGTGTTCATAAATTCTCGTCAGGAGGTGAATAGCATGCTTCACAAAATTCCTCTGGAAATGTTGTTGGTTATTGAATTGATCATTGTTCTTCAATTTTTCAAAAGTGTTTTTCTTTACAATGTTGTTCTTGCATGAGTTGTTCTCCTAGTTCTCACTTCACTTTGAGTTTTTTCATACTACCCAGAATTCTCTGAAATTGTATCTTTTATCACTTCTTACAGTGAAATAAGTTTCCATTATATTCATATGCCACAATTCGTTCAGTCATTCCTCAATTATCTAAAAGGCAATGTAAGGCATCCACTTAGATTCTAGTTTCTTCCTCCCTCCCTCCCTCCCTTCCTTCCTTCCTTCCTTCCTTCCTTCCTTCCTTCCTTCCTTCCTTCCTT
>NW_027186372.1:12842481-12936129 GCF_028583685.1 Petaurus breviceps papuanus
CTTCCTTCCTTCCTTCCTTCCTTCCTTCCTTCCTTCCTTCCTTCCTTTCTTCCTTCCTTCCTTTCTCCCCCCTTCCCCCTCCATTTCAACATCAGGAAGTTTGTTAGGCTCATGACATTCCTTTCCCAGTATTATCTTTCCTCTTCAAATCCACTCCCCATACCTTCCCTGTTGAGTATGAAGGTATGTGTGTGTTCAAACTTCCTTTGCCTATTTCAAATAATAATGAAGTTCCTCTAATATTTACTTCTCCACTTTTTTGGTGTTTGGTACCTACTTCCCCACCCCTTCTTTTATGTTTGCATATCCATCCTTTGTGTACCCCATTTATAAGAAACTGCAACTTCCCAAGAAACTTCACCCCTTCTTTCTCTTTTCTATACTAATGAATTTGTCCTTTTACCTTCTAAATTCTGGAAGCTCCAAAGCATCCAGGAGAGAGAGACCAGGATGGTGGAGGGCCCTGGAAATCTTACAATATAATCTCACAATATTAGTTCAAGGATACTGAAGATTTTTATCATGGGGAAAAAAAAGATTTATGGGGAAATTTGATAGCTATCTTCAACTATTTGAAGAACTGTCATATTAAAGCAGGATTAGATTTATATTGCTTGGTCCCAAACCAGGGGTATGCTGAAGCCAGATGTTAAATTTTCAGTGCAAGGATTCATACCTCTGAAAATGGCAAATGCTACAAATCAAGACTTGACTTATTGCTTTGCTGATTGTCTAGACTTAAGAAAATATTAATAATGCAGATTACATTTAAAAGTGTATCATGCATGCTTCCTCCCCACCCAGCCCAACCCAGTGGTTACACAATTATCAGCATACCTTTGGAGAGGGTAAACTCTTAATGGGTGAAAGTTGAAGAGGTAAACTTCAGCTTTATATAAAGAAAAGCTTCATAACAATTAGAGCTATCCAGAAGTGGAATGGTTTTAAGAGTGGACTTGGTTTGTACTGTACTTGAAGTTCATTAGCTTGTTAAGGATAACAGAAAGGATATTCTATGGGTTCACTCCAGTATTAAGGCCCTTTCATCTCCATATGGAAAGCTGTTTGGTTAGCAGGACAGGGTGTGGTGACTTGAACCACCAAGATTAGAACTAAGAGGTATTTTCATTTGAAGATGATTTGTAATCTGAATAATTTAGGAAACAGAATTTAGAGAAGTTTGCAAGGTATAGAGGGGAAATGTCAAAGGGCATTGATACAAACTATCGTATTTAAGGAAAATGGGATTTGTGTTTAAAATTTTCGTTTTTCTCAGACACCTGAGTTCATTTAGGAAAATTAGAAGCCCCAGAGTTAAAATTGAGTATTTTTTGAAAGGTGAAATATTTGTTTCCAACTCCCATTTTACGACTTGGTAGGTCAGTAAATCTTAAATGGGGCCAATTAAATATCAGTGCATTCATTTAGAGTATATTTGGTTCACAAAGAAGTCACTGAATTCAAATGGGAGTGGGCTTTTTTTTTTCCACATTGCAGTTATTTTCTTCAATATTTCCCATCTCAGAGTTGTGCAGATCTCTGAAATAAATGCCCATTTAAGCATGAATTGGAGGTCTCTGAGTTCATGTAAAGTTTATTGTGGTTAAAGGATGTCAATAAGATCAGAGACAAGACTTAAAATTGAGGTATTTTTCTCAAAAAGGAGAAAATTCCTTTAAACTTTTTTTCCCTGCAAAATCAATAGCATAGTAAAAGTTTGGTCTCGAACTTCAAAATGTATAGAAAAAGGTTCAGATAACATTAAATAATATCAAAGAACATTCATTGAGTTCACAGGTCACTGAAGCCAGATACATAGGATAGTAGGTATGGACCTGGCAGGGACCTTAGATACAATGGATAGAATGCTAAACTGCTGGATCAGGAATTAGGAAGACCTGAGTTCAAATCTTACTTTAGATACTTGCTAGCTGTGTGATCATGATCAATTCACTTAACCTCTCTCTGCTTCAATTTCCTCATCTGTAAAATAGAGAAAAATAACAGCTCCTACATCCTGCTTGTTGTGAGGCTCAAATGAGATAATACTTATACAGTGCTTTGCAAACTTTAAAGTGCTACTTAAAAATTAGCTATTATTATCACAAAGTGCAACCTTAATTTACAAATAAGGAAACTGATGCCCAGAGAGATTCATCAACTTGTCCAAAGTCTCTTAGGTAAAAGCAAAGCTGGTTGTCAGGGGGCAACTAGATGGCGCAGTGAATAGAGCACCGACCTTGGGGTCAGGAGGACCTGAGTTCAAATATGACCTCAGAAACTTAACAACTAGCCATGTGACCTTGAGCAAATCACTTAACCCCAATGACCCTCTAAAAAAAAAAAAGCGGGTTTTCAAAAGTAGACCCAATGACTTCAAATTCAACACTTTCCATTGCTCCAATAATAGAGTCCTAGCCTACAAAATCCCCTTTTCCCTCCTAAAAACAAGGTCTGTGAAAGTTCAATTTGGGAATAAATTAAGAATAATAGAATCCATTCATTCAAAAACCACTTATTAAATACCTACTAAATGCAAAGCACTAGGCTACCGCCTTAAGAAAATAAAACAATAATTATTGAGAAGCATAAAAGTCAGAGAATATAAATGGTCACAGGGGGCCAATGAGTTGGTTGGCAATTTATAAAGTCACATACCTCACTGGGGGTCTGTTGGCATTATTTATATTTCACCTAAATTCTTAGGTATCCAGAAATTTCTAAACAACAAAAAAGTCAGATGAAGAGATTTATTAATTATTAGAGATTATTATTTATTAGTAATAGAGAGGGGTGGGTATTCAAAGTAAATTGGAATCATTTGGGATAAAAGTTTAAAGTTGGGGCAGCTAGGTGGCACAGTTAATAGAGCACCTGCACTGGAATCAGGAAGACCTGAGTTCAGGAAGACCTCAGACACATAACACTTACTAGCCGTGTGACCTTGGGCAAGTCACTTAACCCAAATTGCCCTGCCTTCCCCCTCCAAAAAGCAAAAATAAAAACTTTTTTAAAATAAATAAAAGTTTAAAGTCAAAATTGTCATTTCTTATTTATCAAATCATGAGACAATATATATTAAAGTGCTCCATAAATCTTAACACATTATATACTATCACTATGATTAGGTTTTTTTGTTACAATATTCATTATTATCACATTACTTATTAGTGGCTAGTAGAAACCAAATTAGGTCATTGGGATCATCAAGATGTCGTTAAGAGTTGAGAGTCACTTAAAGTCAGAGAGTTCAATGAAGGTCAAAGTGGAATATTTCTTGTTTTTTCCCAACTAAATTGTCTGGGAGTATATTTGGTAAAATTAAGAAATGTCCTGGTTTAAAAAGTCAAATAAACCTCTACTTTTAATGCTCCTAATTAACTCTGAATAATTCCTCTGATCTCTCTTTGATACATTTTATGTTTTCATTTAACCTTTGTGCTGTCTAGGAATTTGCTAGCTATTTGGGAAAAATAAGAAATGTGTTCATTTGGCCTCAAATGAAAACAATTAACCCACAATAACCTTTTCACATCCTCCTGCCCTGACTTCTCCAAACTCCATTCATGTTCTTACTTTTAGTTTTAGGCTTTCTTGGAATTTTCTGGTTCTCTAGGAAAAATGTGATATATTCCAGTTTGACCTTTACTGATGTATCAATGATTCTATTTGACCTATATGCTGTCTAGAAACTTATTGGCTACATAGGGGAAAATAAGAAATCTGCCTGTTTGACCTTATATGACCCCAGTTAACACCAAATGACCTCTCTGTGATGCCTTTTATGCACTTTTGAACCCCTGTGGTGCATAGGAATTTTCTAGGTGGTCAGGAAAAACCAGAAATGTACCAATTTGACTTCAAAGAAAGAATGAAGTTTGCATGGCTGCTAAGTGTCAGAATTGGATTGGAACTCAGATTTCTTGGATCTGGAAAGCCCAGTGCTATTTGTATTACTACATGCTAAGGCATTTAAGTTAAATAAAATTAAATTAGCTAAATGGGCATAAGTTGGGATATAATAGGTTTAATAACAATTCATATGAAAAATACCTGGACATTTAGTTGATGACAAGCTTAACTTGGCAAAATCTTTAAGAGAATAATTTATGCACATATTGAGGATATGCTTTATGGAAATAAGAGGAAGGAGAAGCCTGTGTTTCAGAAATGATATGCTACAGCAGACAACATCATTATAGTCAGACAACTGACTTAAAGGTTCAGTGATTAGAAGAGTCCCCTGTGCTTTTTGCTTGTTGACTTTGAAAAGACATTTCATTCAATACAGAAAAACTCCACCTGTCAGGTTCTCCAATTAATTCTTTCCTGAATATAAAGTATCCCTGGATTGAAGCAACAGCAGAAATAATTTAATAATCCTTCAGTGAGTCGAGGTCATTCAGCATTTGCTTCTGTTATGTTTCTCTGGGCTTTTTTGTTGGAAAACTGTTTATATCCATTGAGGACTGGGAAATACCACTATGACTTCTTAATAACTTCCTTATATTTTAGAGGTGATGTTTTAGCTGTCATATCTACTGGACACTTCAACATGATAGCTTTCAATTGAATTGTTTTTTGTTGTATAGAATTTTTTTTTAATTTCATGTAATGAAACAATCTATTTTTGTTTAATAATGCTTTTTATTCATTGAATTGAAAAAATTTTTCGTAAGTGAGATACTTTGTATCATTATTTCCCATCTTTTTGTTTTCTTTTTTTTTTTTTAAAGCAATCGGGGTTAAGTAACTTGCTCAAGGTTACACGGCCAGGTGTTTCTGGGTGGGTGCTAAGTGTCTGAGCCCGGATTTGATCCCCAGTCATCCCGACACTGGAGCCGGTGCTCTTACTTGCTGAGCCATCTGGCCGCCCCCCATCTTTTTCATATATGCTATTTTAAAAGTTTGTTTCTTATCCAGCTACAGTTCACTAGAGTATGAAGTATGAAATAGGGGGTCTAAATTTGTTTCCATATGGCCTACAACTTTCCCCAAGTAGACCCATTAAATAATGAATCTTTTTCAGTTTTTATTTTCTATAGATTGATTAAACACTAAACTTTTGTATGCATTTGTTTGTTTTTGTATGCATTTGTTTTGTATGCATCTGGTTCATAAACAGATTTTTCTTTTTTCCCATAGTACCAGTTAGTTTTTGACAAATCATTTCCTAATAATTTTTTTTATTTTTGGAGGGGGGAGGGCAGAGCAATTGGCATTAAGTGACTTGCCCAAGGTCACACAGCTAGTATGTGTTAAGTGTCCAAGGCTGGATTTGAACTCAGGTCCTCCTAACTCCAGGGCCAGTGCTCTATTCACTGCACCACCTAGCTACCCCCCTCATACATTTTTTTTGTATTTCTTTTTTGTATATTTTTGATTCAATATAATTCAATCATTTATTATTTTTCAAATGCTTTATTAACTTCTGATTTACATCATTCATTTCTGCCAGATTTTGAGTTACAAATTTTCTCCCCATTTCCCCCCTACCCACCGCCCCAAAATAGCAGTCCCACAGGATATCCTCCTCCAATCTTCTCTCTCCCATATCTTCTCCCATACCCCCTTCGACTTTACCAGTAGGGCATGGTGGATCTCTATGCCCCAGTGCCTGTATATCTTATTACCAATTACATGTAAAATAGTATTAATAATAGTATATATATATATATATATATATATATATATATTTAAACATTTGATTTTAAAACTTTGAATTCCAGATTCATTCCTTTCCTCCCTTGTCACCCACCCTTACTGGGAAGATAAGCAGTTCAGTATAGGTTGTACATGTGTAGCTAATGCAAAACATTAACATAGTAGATATATTGTAAAAGACTGACTATATTTCCCTCCCTCCTATCCTACCTCCCACTTGTTCTATTCTCTACTTTGATCCTGTCCCTTTTCAAAAGTGGGTGCTTCCAACTTCCCTCCCCCCCAGCCTGCCCTCCCTTCCATCATTGCCCTTCTCATCCACTTCCCCCCTACTCTCCTGTAGGGTGAGATACCCTATTTAGAGTGTATTTCACTCCCTCCCCGAGCCAAATTCAATGAGAATAAGGTTGACCCATTCCCTTTTGCCTTCCTATTCTTCCCCTCCATTGTAACCATTTTCCCTTGCCTCTTCTATATGAGATACTCCATTCTGTCTCTCCCCATCTCCTCTCATTATATTCCTCTCTCACCTCTTAATTTCACCTAAGTATCATCCCTTCCTATTAAATTGGTCCTATGCCCTCTATCTATGTATACCTGTACACATATATATACACATTCACATATGTATTCATGTGCCTGTATATCCTCTGATATAGACATATATACATATATATATATATATATACATATATATATATATATATATTCCCTTCAACTATTTTCATACTGAGAAAAGTTTCACCAGTTACAATTATTGTTTTTCCATGTAGGGATGTTAATAGTTCAACTTTGATAAGTTCCTTATGATTTCTTTTCCCTGTTTACCTTCTCATGCTTCTCTTGCTTCTTGTATCTGAATGTCAAATTTTCTATTCAACTCTGGTTTTTTCATCAAGAATGCTTGAAATTCCTCTATTCCACTGAATGACCATATTTTCCCCTGAAACATGATACCCAGTTTTGCTGGGTAGGTGATTCTTGGTTTTAATCCCAGCTCCTTTGCCCTCCAGAATATCATATTCCAAGCCCTTTGATTCCTCAGTGTGGAAGCTGCCAGATCCTGGGTTATCCTGATTGTGTTTCCTCAATATTCAAATTGTTTCTTCCTGGCTGCTTGTAATATTCTTTCCTTAATCTGGGAATTCCAGAACCTGGCTATAATATTCCTAGGAGTTTTCTTTTTGGGATCTTTTTCAGGAGGTGATTGGTAGATTCTTTCAACCTCTATTTTGCCCTCTGGTTCTAAAACATCTAGGCAGTTTTCCTTGAGAATTTCTTGGAGGATGATTTCTAGGTTCTTTCTTTGATCATGGCTTTCAGGTAGTCCAATAATTTTTAAATTATCTCTCCTGTATCTATTTTCCAAGTCAGTGGTTTTTCCAATGAGATATTTCACATTGCCTTCTTTCATTTGTTTGGTTCTGTTTAACAGCATCTTGATTTCTCATAAAGTCATTAGCTTTCATTTGCTCCAATCTAATTCTGAAGGAATGATCCTTCTCAGTGAGCTTTTGAGATTCTTTTTCCATCTGGCAAATTCAGCTTTTTAAGGCAGTCTTCTCCTCATTGCCTTTCTGAGCCTCTTTTGCCATTTGAGTTAGTCTGTTTTTTAAGGTGTGATTTTCCTCAGTCAGGCTGTCGACTCTCATTTCGTAATTTTCTTGCATCGTTCTCATTTCTCTTCCCAATTTTTCCTCCACTTCTCTTATCTGCTTCTTAAGGTCATCTATGGCTGGTAATAAGCTTGTATTTTCCTTTGACGCTTTTGGTGCAGGGTTTCTGACTTCACTGTCTTCCTCCTGTTCCATGGTTTCAATGTTGGATTCTTCTGTTTGCTTTGCTTCCTTTGCCTTTCCCAAAGGCAATCTAACCTACTTTCCCTCTGCAACTCTGGATCCAGGTCATCTATACTGCCTATTCCAGAAAAATGTACGTATAGACAAATTCTATAGGTTGTCTATTCAAATGGATATTGAAATCTGGGCAAAAGGCATTCTTTATCATCTTGGTCTTTCTATTTCTGTTTCTGGTCATGCCAAACTCCTTTGAGGAATTACTGATATCTTCCAGAAGGTTTCTAGAATGTTGAGAGGTTTTTTGAAATCAGTACAATGTCATTGGCAACAATATAGGAGTATCTGGAGGACTTCATCATCTGAAGGAAATTCCTGTTCAACCTGGAATCTTCATTGAATCTTCTCCCCAACAGAGGCAAATACCTTTGTCAAGCATACACTTCTATTTTTATGTCTCACCTGATTATACAGCATTGTTGAACAGCATTATGTCTAGTTATATCTTCCAAGGAGTCTTGTATGGTTTTGATGTATTGGTGTAAGATAACTTGTTTTAAGATAGCATTTTGTTAGGGGTGGCAAGGTGACACAGTGAAAAGAGCACTGGCCCTGGAGTCAGGAGGTCCTGGGTTCAAATCTAGTCTCAGATACTTAGCACACAAAAAAAACCTAGCCTTGTGACCTTGGGCAAGTCACTTAACCCCAATTGCACTCCAAAAAGAAAAAAAATTGATAGCATTTTGTTCTATCAACTCAAATGCTTTTTATTAATCAACAAGCAATAAACACAATAGAATCTTATGTTCTCTCCATCAGTTATCTCATTTAATTGAGATAGAGTAATAATGTTGTCCACTGTTGAATATTACTTGAGAAGTCCTGCTTATTCCCTCCTAAATACCAACAGCAAAGATGCCCTTGATTTGTATGTAGATAATTTACCGTAATTTTATATAGCTGCAAGAATAGGCATATAAACTGATAGTTTTTCTAATCCAAATCCCAGTTAGTTACTTTCTAGTCCAAGTCTAACACTTTTTCCATGACTCTGGTATCTTCCTTTCCTTCAGACACCTTGGGTAATAGTCTCTCAGTGCCTTATAATTGTGCCTACTCTGGGGCAAATAAAATTAATAAAGGTAAATTGATATAAAGGGCTATGAGCAAATTCATCTCATTAATAGTGATACATATAAGTGTTAACAAAGTGGGTCAGATTGTCCATCTCAGTAAAGCCAGTGACCTCAGTGAGGAGAGGAGCCTCTTTGTTGAAACACAATAAAGAAGGAGTCTTGGTAAGTGTGTGACATTATGATTGACTGTACTAAGAAAGGTGGGCTGGCGTTCAGGGGAAGCTAATCATGACCCTTTCTGACAATTAAGAAAGGTTCATTGCTTTGTTGGATCTTGTAACCTTTGCTTGGAAATAAAAGCTATAAGACTGATAGTCTCCTTGGCAGAGAGAAAAACTCTCCTAATTCCACAAGGACAGACAAAAACAGATGGTATCTCTTCTGGGGATGGTTCCGTGTTAACTTGTGGGACGTAAAGATAACAGAAGACCTGGAAGTATCGTAGGGGCCACTGGTATGAGAGATAGCAACTTTTCTTTTAATTATAACTTTAAACTAACTCAGAGGAAAAATTAAATTCCTGAGCTCAACTCAAGGACATAGGAAGGGGATTTAAGCAGATATAGAATCAATTGTAACATAAAATCAACACAATATAGAAAAAGTTACAAAGTAGAATTAATTTGAATTTCTCATCTCTATATATACTTATTTTAATCTTGCTTTTTCTGTCTTCTTTATTGACATTTCTACCTCCTCTGTAACTATATCTGGGACTGTGAGGTTTGGGGATTAAGTGTGATGGTTCCAGAGTCTTTGATGGACAATACTTTGTTATAATGATTTTTTGCAAATATTCTCAATGTTTTTTCCTGTTTGTTGTCCTTCTATTTTCATCTTTGAATGACTGCTTAATTTGGATAGCTTGCCAAGATTTATTTAAAACTGGCATTAACCTCTGCTTGATGAAAAAAATGCTGATCACCATCATTTATCATCCTTTCTTACAAGGGTTTATAAACAAGTTTATATTCCTACTCATTGTTGCACTTGGCAATCATCTCTTGCCATTTGGCAAGTAAGCTGTCGGTTAGCTGAATGAGATACTTTTTGGACTCTTTTGGTCCCTTTGTTGTAGCAATTAATTTCTATTTCTTAAACTTGATCCCAAAGAAGAAATATGAGAACGGACCTTCCTCCCTATTTTACAGAGGTGGGGGACTATTCTGGTGGAGTACTGCAGATGTTAAACTTTCTTGATGTGCTGGCTAGTTTTGCTAAATTATTTTCCCTTTTTAATTCTTTGTTATAACAGATATTTGTTTGAGAGGGTATGAGAATACACTGGTAAACATAGACAATGTATAAACAAAAGGTATCAATAAAAATCCATTTAAAAATGCTTTTGTTTGCAAGAAGTTTTAGATAAAGTTACAATTGGTGTCAATTACTTAAATAGTTCAGGATTGCTTCAAGTCTGTCACATTCTTTTTTTTTCTCTATTATTCTTTCTTGCTTTATATTCATTTTAATCTTAGCTCTAATAATCGATGGCTTGTTTATACAGAGTATTGGAAGATTTTGCTCTTTATTGTATTATTTGGTGCTTAGCATGTCCATTTTTACAAATTCTTTTCTTAAAGAAAATGCTTATGTATCGAAGTGTGAAGCTTATGTACAACTTGTAATTCCCTGTCTTCTTCCTTTTTCCTAAACCATGTTTTGCTATGTATATTGATCCCTGTCCTCACCTTTTACACCTTTGCATCGAACTCCATTTATCACAGTAAATGTCAATTTAAATTGAAGGGCCAAGCTCTTTGTAGAAATTTCCTATCACTTTATCCTCAGCAATCAATGTTGGCATATAAGCTGCAACCATTTTCATTGATGCAAATATTTATCATTGGTGCTGCAATATATGGTGACCAGGTATTACATGGAATCTATCTTGTTACATTTGGGCATTTGTTGAAATCAAATTTACCAATTCCTTTGCCACTTTGTTGTGTTTGTCCCTTGCTTTCTAAGAGGAAATGACATGACTTGCAGTTGACTTGGATTTCAGTGAGGGAGGGCTGTGCAAAGCCTCACTTTCTCCTCCAGAGACATCTGGGTCCAGTAACCAGATATTCATCAGGATGACCGGAGAGGACCCAGGCTGCATTAGGAGACCCTGGCCCCTTTAGGCTAAGGCCTTTTCAAGTTCAGAGTGAGGTGATGCCCATTCAGTGAATAGGTCTCTTTAAGAATGAATCAAGGGATGGTCCCTTTAATTAGCAAAAAAGAAAGAAAAAAATCAAGCCAGGAGAAGAAGACCCTCAGGGTTGCTTGCTGTTCCAAAGAGAAACAGTTACCACTGACATTCACCCTAAGCCAGGGGGGCCCAAAATGCAGCCATTAAGTGGAGCCTGGGCAAGGACCTAAGCTTCAGAGTGAACTGGGACCCAGTTCACTGGGTAATTGGGTAACTCAGCTCCTCTTCCTTCTCCTCTCCTCCTCTCCAAAGGAAGGAAAATTTAAACTGCCCATTTAAACTTGGGGTTTACTGTTTAGATTCTTTCCTTCCTTTCTCTCTTTCTTTCACAAAACTAGTTTGCCACTTTATGGAGCACTTGGAAGTCATCTTTCCATTCACCTGCAACTTCCCTCTTTCTTCTGGTTCTGTTTATAGCAAAAAATGTCAAGGAGAGGTGGCAGAAGCAGAGAAGAGCCAAAATGTCAGAGTAAGGGGAGCCTTTTTCTCAAGCTCTACCTACATTTCTCTCTGAGCAGCTTTTAAAAAGTGTATCATATTGAATTCTAAGTGCATAATCAACAAAAAAGAGTGAATTTTCCCAGCCCAAGATAGCTTAGAAGGACAGGAGAGGTCTAGAGTACTGGGGGCAGGGGGAGCAGGCGGGGTCTGGCTGGGAGCATGGTGCAGTGGGAACATCAGCTATAGGCCTTGATGTCAGTGGCAGCAATGGTACTGGGAGCACTTTAAGAGTCCTACGAGAGTAAAGGGACTGAGTACTTGGTTGGGAAGAGATCACAGGGAACCAACCCCTGCTAGCACTGGGTCTAGGACTGGGCATCATTTGGCTATTCCATTATCCACTTCTGGGCTGTAGTTCCATGGTACAGACAATGCTTGTAGTTACAAGGGAACACAGACCTTTCCTGGGTCAGGATCATAGCACTGACCAGGAGGGCAGTGGCTACACCTCTCACAGCACTTTGGGAATATTAAAACTTAGAGGCCTGGGGCAGCTAGGTAGTGCATCAAATAGAGCACTGGCCCTGGAGTCAGGAAGACCTGAGTTCAAATCTGGCCTCAGACACTTAACAAGTACTAGCCATGTGACCTTGGGCAAGTCACTTAACCCCAATTGCCCTTCCCCCCTTCAAAAAGCACCCCCCCCAAAAAGACCCTCCAAAACTTAAGAGGCCTCCAGGCCTAACTGTGAAAACAGTAGGACATAAAGCCTGAAGTTTGGGACAGTCACATTCTATTCCACCCTAGAGGTAAGGATAGCCCATTTCAAACAAAGTCCCAAGTCAAGAAATAGACTGGAAAAATAAACAAACAAAAATAAGAAGAACCTTACCATAAAACATTACTATGGTGACAGAGAAGCTCAAGACACAAATTCATGAAAACATCTATAAGCAGAGCCTCAAAGAAAAATGCAGATTGGATACAAACCCAAGAATTCCTATAAGAGTTAAAGAAAGGTTTGTTTGTTTTTTAAGAAGAGCTGAAAATTATTTTAAATATAAAATGAGAGAGCTAGAGGAAAAATTAGGAAAAGAAATGAGAGAAGCAAGAAAATTATGAAAAGAGAATAGTTTGTTTTAAAAAAGCACAAAAATGCTGATGAAAATAACTCCTTAAAAATCAGAATTGGTCAAATGGAGGCTAATGATTCCATGAGACATCAAGAAAAATAAAATGAAGTCAAAAGAATGAAAAAATAATCAAGAATGTCAAAGTTGATATAATTATCTCCACACAGCTATTAATTACAACATATTAAGTAAGCAGATTTGAGTTTTAATTTCTTTACTGTTAATACTTTTATTTAATGTTACATTTTGAGGAATATGGTCTCCTTTTACAGTGTATCACAAAGTAATCTTTTTAAAATCTCTTGTATTTGGGGTGCATAAAAGTTGAGAATTATGCAGTTTTCTTTTTCATTTTTATCATCGTTTTTGTCTTTCCGTTTTTTCTAATTTTAATTGTACTGTATAAATTACCATTAATGCCTCTCACCCCCTTTCTTTCTTTCTTTTTTTGGAGGGGGGGAAAGCAAGGCAATAGGCGTTAAGTGACTTGCCCAAGGTCACACCGCTAGTAAATGTGTCAAATGTCTGAGATAAGATTTGAACTCAGGTCCTCCTGACTCCAGGGCCGGTGCTCTATTCACTGTGCCACCTAGTTGCCCCCTCACCCCCTTTCTTAAACTTGGAGCTGCACACTCT
The DNA here is from genome assembly GCF_028583685.1 of Petaurus breviceps papuanus. Lineage (NCBI taxonomy): Eukaryota > Metazoa > Chordata > Mammalia > Diprotodontia > Petauridae > Petaurus > Petaurus breviceps. The sequence continues at coordinate 12,855,485 of NW_027186372.1, forward strand.
CCAGTTTTATCAACACCCTGCACCCAGGACTAAACATTCCAGAGGAAATCTGACAAGAGTCAGGTGCAGGGGACTCTGTCCCTGGAAGCTATCTATGGCTTTCTCAATGCATTCCAAAATTGTGTTGGATTTTTGGTACCATATGACTTAATATTGAAGTAACATTCCTTTAACACCCCCCGATCTTTTTTCAGAAATGCTAACCATCTCTCCTATCTTGTACTAGTGAAGTTGATTTTTAAATGCATTTTTTTGTTAAGCTGAAAATTATAAGACCATGAAACATATGGGGCTGGAAGAGAGATCACCTAGTCTGATCCCTCCATTTCACAGATGAGAATGTACTTTATCAAAGGTCACAATAGTAGAAAGTGTTTAACTTGGCAGGGGGAAGAAAACAAGCAATTGTGTCTCTACTATATGCCAGGCATCTGGCTTTACAAATATTATTTCATTTCTCATTTATTCTCATAGGGCCAATGTTCCAATTTGTCTTCCAGTGTTCTCATTTGTGAGGTAGGTGCTAATAGTATCCCCATTTTATAGCTGAGGACTAAGGTAGAGGTTATATGACTTGCCTAGGTTCTCATAGCATCCAAGTATCCAAGGTCAGATCTGTACTCACGTCTTTCCTGACTCTAGGCTTAGCATTCTTGCTATCCACTAGGCCACCATGTTGCCTCAGGAACTGGATTAAGGCTTTGTTCCTCTAACTCCAGAGACAGTGTTTTCTCCCACTATACCATGTTGCCTTCAATGATTCTGACTGCTGAATGAGGCATACACGATGTTTATCTGCCATCTTAAAGGAGATCCAGTATAGAAAACAAATTGAAGGATTCCATATAGATGGTGATATCATCTAGATGGTTGTTTACAGACGACATGGGGCTGATTAAATCAAGGTCTGGAATATTATTCCAAAATTTGACCCAACTATCCCAAAGAAAAAACAAAATCTCTTTCCTCATCTGCAAAATAAAGAAGTATCCATTAAATGTCCCCTGAAGTGCCTTCCAAGTCAAGATCTATCCTGGTGATTCTCAGTTGCTAGATAACATTTTTCAAAGAATTTTGTGTAATTCTGTCATAAATAGAAGACATCTAGCTGATATTTGATGCTACTGGATGGACAGCCAAAGGACATGCTGTTGAACAGAGGTGTCAAGCTTGCAATCGTTGCAAATCTTATTAAAAATGCAACTGGAAAATGTTTAACAAAATAAAAATACAACACTGCTGTTAATTTGTGCAGGAATTCATTTCTATTTGAGTTTGACACCACTGGTAGAGCTCATCCATCAACATATGTACCTTAAGATCTACAAATCAATGTTCAGTACATAACTGAACAGGATTGGGCTAAATTTATTGGATGACCCTAAGGTTCCCTCTGAAACAAATTACTGCATACTTTTAGAGTATTAAACATAAATAACTGCTTTTACCAAAGGCTTTTCCCCGCCCCTGTGCCTATTGAGACAATCATAAGTTTTTTGTTGTGTGCATTATTAATCCTGCTGAATGCTTTCCTAATTTTGAATCATTCTTGCATCTCTGATATAAAATCAGCTTAGATAAAGTGCTTTTTTTTTTTGGTTGGGGATAGGGTGGCAGGGAAGACATATTGCTAGTCACTTCACTAAGATTTTATCTAAAATTTGTGCTTCAACATTCATTACTGAAATTTTTATTTCACACTCTGCTTTATTCCTCCCTGGTTTGGGTTTCAGGACTACATTTGTCTCATAAAGGAACTTGGTAGAATGCAATCTTTCATAATTACGGAGGTTTTTTGTGAAAGAGGTATTAATCGGGGCGGCCAGGTAGCACAGTGAGTAAGAGCACTAGCTCCAGTGTCGGGATGACCTGGGGATCCAATCCGGGCTCAGACACTTAGCACCCACCCAGAAACACCTGGCCGTGTAACCTTAAGCAAGTTACTTAACCTCAATTGCTTTAAAAAAAGAGGTATTAATCGTTCTTTATATGTTGGGTAGATTTAAATAATTTCATTAAGCGTAACCAACATATAAATTGCTATACCAAGAAGACAAAAGACAAGAAACTAAATAGCACCTTACTCAGTAAACACTGAGGGTAGATATGGCACTTTAGGGCAACACTGTTTAGACTATAAACTCTCATGAGCAGAATCAGAACACTGTACAGTTAGTCACACTGTACAATGACTAACTTTGATACACTTAGCTCTTCTCAGCAATGTAAGGTTCTAAGACAACTCCAAAGTTTGTGATGGAAAATGCCATCCACATCCAAAGAATTACAGTCTGAATGCAGATTGAATCATAATACTTGCTCATTTGTTTTATTTTTTTTTTCTTGTAATTTATCCCACTGGTTCTAACTGTTCTCTACAACATAACTAATAGGAAAATATGTTTAATATGAATGTATATGTAGAGCCTATATCAGACTGCATGTCATCTTGGAGAGGGAGGTGGAGAAAATTTAAAACTCAAAAGCTTATGCCATTGAATGTTAAAAACTAAAAATAAATTAATAAAAAAATATAAACTCATTTGAAAAATCTTATGAAGAATGAAAAATATAAAACGGAAACAGTGGAGGGCAAAATTATTTTAAAGAAATCCAGGCAAGAATTCAAGGGAAGTCATGAGGTACTTTTGGATGAAACTAGGAAGTTAAAAGCAGTTGGATCAGAACAAGCGTACAAATAGAAGATTTGAACAAGAGCCGTTATTGTGAAGGGACTGATTCGTATGGTATCTAAAGTTGTGGAAAATCTCAGAACTGATTTGAGAAAAGACAAGGATGGAAATATTAATAAAAACCCATAATACGTATTTTCCCAGCGATATAAAATTTTCAGGAGTATCTGCAATGAGGACTTTTTTTTTTTTAAAGCAATTGGGGTTAAGTAACTTGCTCAAGGTTACACGGCCAGGTGTTTCTGGGTGGGTGCTAAGTATCTGAGCCTAGATTCGATCCCCAGGTCATCCCGACACTGGAGCCGGTGCTCTTACTCGCTGAGCCAGCTGGCCGCCTGAGGACAAGTTTTTGTAAGCAATATTTCAAAGCTGATAATATACTTTAACAAATACCCATACATAGCCCTCTGTCTATTTGGACTATTATTTTCCCCCTAGGGCTGAAGGATAACAATGAGTGAAAATGATGAAGCAAGAGCCAAGGATCATTTTTCTTAGTATATAGTCATCTCCTCCCTGGGAAGGAGGAAATGGGAATCTGCAAAGGATAGAAGACTGAAAAGCCAGAGAAGGGAAGAAGGTACAAATCCCTTTTCCTCCATTTTACCACCAAGATTTGGACTTGCCTTTGTTATCATGTCAGGGAATGGCTATGTCTGGCACTTTTGGTTAAAGCTAGGGGTGGTTGATTGCCTAGCAGGTTAGCAGGAATGGATTTTAGGACTGTTGGACCACGATTTTTCCCTTATAAATATATTTGAGAAATAAAAATGTCCCTTTTGTAGAGAAAGTTGCATTTTTTCCTTTATTTTTTAAAATATCTTCTCCACATGATTATAAAAAATGCAAGAGTACTAATGATCATTTTTGTAAAAATACAAAATGTCTCAAACACAGGTTTAATCACATCTTCTGGACAGGTTTTATACCCAGGATATCAAATCCTTTAGCCATGATAGCAGAAGTTGCTTCACACAGTAACATCCTCCACATATTCACCTTCAATATTTCACCTACAGAAAACAAAAAGGCATAGTTGTTATTTTTTAAAAATAATTTATATTTTGTTAAGATAAACAATGGTCCCTGCCTTTTAATACTGGAAGGGACAGGCATATCAACTGATGGAAATGTTTTGTTTTGCTTTTTTTGGAGGGCAATTGAGGTTAAGCAACTCGCCCAAGGTCGCATGGCTAGTAAATGTTAAGTGTCAGAGGCTGCATTTGAACTCAGGTCCTCCTGACTCCAGGGCTGGTGCTCTATTCACTGCGCCACCCAGGAAATGTTTTTTTACTTTGAAATAAAAATGTTTAGATTATTATCTCTATAGTGCTATTTTAATTTTCTTTTTTTGGGGAGGGCAATTGGGGTTAAGTGACTTGCCCAAGGTCACAGGGCTAATAAGAGTGTCTGAGGCCAGATTTGAACTCAGGTCCTCCTGACTCCAGGGCCGATGCTCTATTCACTGTGCCACCTAGCCGCCCTTATTTTAATTTTCTTAACTGACTAAAAGATGCACAGTCAATCTGAACAGCTTGGTCCTTTTAAGTATTCTTAAATTCTTGTCTTTCTTTAAAGAATGTGTTCTTTCCAGAATATCCTTTAAGTGCCTCTGTGCTCTAAATGGAAGCAGAAATTTAAAAGTTTCCTTTTGAAAGAAATTATTAAAATATAAGGTCCTTTTGGCCAGGATTATAGAAACGTGATTTTTGATTTGCACATTCTATCTTGTGATATTGAGGAATTAAGGAACCCAAGGGCGTCAAAGGTAGACTACATTTCTTTCCAATGTTAGTTTATCATTAAATGGCCAGATTTCTAGTAGTTTAATAATTCAGTCTAATAAACAACTACTTGAATTTAATGTACTTTATTACAGAGGAAGAAAAGAATGGACTAAGAGCAAAATTGAAGAGTCTTCAGAATACTGTTTTCAACATAAAGAAATCTGAGAATTCATTCTAGGACCTGGCCTAGGCTGTCTAATGAGCATGATTACTTTCTATTGAGACTACTTTATCTCATAATGAAGGTTCCACACCAAATCCTGCTGTAAGTACAATAAAGACACTTACCAGTTTGTCGATCTTTCTCCACACAGTAACAACTATCATAGAATTCTGTGAAGGTGGTTGCTAATTCATAGAGATAATCACAGAGTGTGTGGAGAAACAAGTCATCCAAAATCTTTTGCAAAATCTCAGGAAAACGTAAAATGCACCGGCCTAGCTTCCATTCCTTCTCATGGTCCAAAATGATCTTAGTTTCTTTAGCTGCTTTCTGTAACATCTCTTCATCAATGTTAGCCAATCGGGCAATAGATCTAGAAAGGAAATTACTGTGTGAACACTGCTCATTTATGGTATGTATAACCATTCTTTTTATTACAAAATTAAGCATAAAGAAAAGTGCATTAGCCACTCACATTACTGCCAGTTAAGGAGAATAAGTGCTTCTTCCTACAGCATTATAGCAGCTGTACTAACTTTACTATGCAATTCATAACACTAATGATCTAGTCTCAAACACTTGCTAAAATAAAACTAAAACAGGAAATCTAAATAGATTTAATTCTGAGGTATTTAAAGCAATAACTTTTAGAGAAAGTAGCCTAGAAAATAAAGGCAAAACCCAAGGAATGAGATGAAAAGTTATTTTAAAAGATAAAAATAATTTGCACATTTCTAGAGAGGTTTTAAAATAGAATTTAGACCAAGAAGGTGCAAGATGCAGTTATGAGAGCACTAGACTAAGAGTCAAAAGACTTGGGTTTGAGTTTCAGCTCTAATATCAACTGTATTAAGCACTATGCTACATGCTGTGAATACAAGTACGAGCAAATAGTCTTTGCCCTCAAAAAACTTACTATTTAATAGGAAGAAGAAAAGATAATACATAAAAGGAAGCTAAAAAGCAGTAGAGTATATTGGGAGGGGCAATATGGGTAACCATTGCAGGGGAATGATGAAGTCTGGAGTGCAGACTGGTGAGAAACAAAGATAAGGTTGGCAAGGGTGTCCTCCAAGCCTCCATTTTATTATTTGCAAAATAAGAACTGACCTCTCTGGCACCTTCCATTTCTAACAATAGACTTGTCATGTGCCTCACTCTCCACTTTACCTTATCCTAGTGAAGGCATATAGCAAGTAAGCAGCTGTATTTCCTCTGTCATCTAGCATTTTGTCAAAGGAGAAGATGTAGTCATTCATCCTGTTGTGGCAAAGATCAGCATATCTGATGCAGCCAAAAGCCACTGAAGTCTGAGCAGCTTTCAGTTCCTCTGGAGTTAAAACCTTCAAGAAAAAAAGGATCACTGACTATTCAGGAAGTCTTGGGACTAGGTTAGGCATTTGGGACATAAGAACAAAAAATGAAACAATCTTTATCTTCACAATGAAATTACATTTTGAAAATGACAAGAATATAAAATATGTATATAACTTAAGTATATAGTTTAACAGGCACAAATATCTACAACGTACCCTAAACAAAAAGAAATTTGAGGGACATAGGTCCAGGTTTTAAGAGGCTTTGAAAGCCTAGAGGATTTTTTAGTTATTTTATTCTAGAGAATACAGAGATGTATTGGAGTTAAAGTGACATGGTCAGATATGCACTTAAGGAAATAACTTTGGCAGCAAAGTGTAAGATGGACTGTAGTTATGAATCCTAAAATAGGGAGACCAATTAGGAAGCAGGTGTAATTATATAAACACGAAGTGACAAAGGTCTGAATTAAGGTGATGGCTATGTGAGTTGAGTGAATGGGTTAGATGGAGATGTTATGCAGGTGGAAATAGCAAGATTTGGAAACTGATTAAATATGTAAAGTAAAGGAGAATGAAGACTCTTAGATAATGCTTAAATTTTGAACCCAAGAGGCTACAAAGATGGTAGTACCTCTGACAGACATACGAAAGTTTAGAATAGGAGGAAGATAATGAATTTAATTTCAGACATTCTGAACTTAATATATTTCTAGGACATCCAGTTTGAAATAACCAACAGGAAACAAGTGCTATGGAACTAAAACTCAGGGAATGGGTGAGATCTTGATGTCAGATGCAAAGAGATTGTAGTTAAACCCATGGAAGCTGAAGAGGTAGTACACAGGAAGAAAAGAACAGCCTAGGACAGAACCTTAAGGGGAACATGCACAATTATGTAATGTGATATAAATGAGTCAACAAAGTAGAATAAAGAATCAGAAAGGTAGAAGGTGGCAAACAATCTCAAACATGACAGAGTGAGAAGGATCAGGACTAGAATAAGACCATGAGAATTTGGTAATTCTGGAGAGCAGTTTTAGTTGAGTGATGCGGTTGGAAGCCAGGTTAGAAAAGGTCAAGAAGTGAGAGGAGAGGAAATACAGGCAATGACTACAGAGAGTTAGGGAAGCAGATTCAATGAGATGACAGAGGATGCAATTTCCTGGATAAGATAGGAGAGGAATGATTGATTCCTCAGAATTGATCAGGTGCACATGTAGGGAGACTGACTCTGGAAACCAGAAGGGCCAATCAGAAATTTCAGTAAAGGAGAGAAGGGTAGATACCATCTAGGGAAAAAGAGTCAAATGAACATAGGCTGCATGCACCAGATCAAACATAATTAGGAAATACTTTAAAAAATAAATGAAAATAAAGCACAACATAGATGTGAAATAAGAGTTTTCTAAGTCAATGTGCAGCCTGCAGACTTATGTACAGTTTGGTGGCCCTGTTTCTTTTTGAGTTTGAACCACTGGTAGGTAGGGGTTTTAAGATGAGAATGGGAGAAGAACCCATGGCTTTAATTCTCGCAGTTAAGTTGGAGGAGCCTCAGCTGAAAAAGAAGGAGGGGGCTTGGGGAGTGAAGGTTTGCATCAGATTGTATGTAGAATGAGATACGGAGGTTAGGATAAAAAGGATTATTGCAGAGGGAGGACACAGGTGAAGTTGAATAACATGAATCTGTAATGTGCTCAGTCAGAATGGGTATGAGACTGCCTCCAGCTTTTTTCAGCTGCTTGTGAATAGGGAGTGGAGGGCAGTGGGAGTAATCCATGGGTGAAGTTTGGCAAGTGAAGAACAAAGCAGTAAGGAGTTCAAGAGCAGAAGACAGTAAAGATGGCTAAATTGGGGTGAGGTTGGAGAGAGAGCAAAGGAAATAGACTGAGAAAATACCGAGGGGTAAAGGTAGTAAAGGAGGGCTTAATGAGGGCAAAGAAGGGGTACAGGAGGGACTAAGTCTAGGGAGAGGTGGAATCACAGGTTATGGTCAACCAGGAATGTCAGGAAGTGTGATACCTTTAATAGGGAAATCAAGAACACATTGCTACGTGTGGCTGAGGTGCAGGGTGAAGAAGATCATGGGACATAAGGAGGTTTAGGAAACTGGAAATGGAGGGAGTATCCACAAACATTGTTGATAAGTCAGGTGCCAAACTCCTTAAAGGAGGGAGAATGACACTGGAGGAGTGGGGGGGTGAATGGGAGAGGTACATTACAGTTATCATGATTCTGATTGGATGAAAATTTTGATTTGAGTGTGTTTTAAGGGAGGAAAGGTTACTGAGTGAAGAAGGTAAAAGGGGTCTCTGACAGTAGGAAGCAAGTAGTATTCTGATACTGAAATCAATATTTTCAAGTATCTCACATAGTACTATGCTATCTGACGGTAAAAAACTAATAGAAAATTTTCATCAGTGGTAGCTAGCAAGACTGTATAATGCATGGCTTCTTGGAGTATAAAACCATAAAAAGGGACATAAAATTCACTATCCACAAATATTAAGGCTGGCTTAGTCAACTGGCATCTATTTTGTTTACACAATGTCATAATTACCTGATTTTTGGCTTTGGAGGATTTTTGAATGCGTATCGATCAACCACTTGTTTTAACATTATGCAGTTACAAACAGAAACATCAGGCCATAAATGCAAAATGATATTAAGGCTGAATCATGTCAAATGACAAATATTACTTTTAACAATATACAGAAGACAAAAAATGATGCATTTGGTTTTGGGAAAATGTAATCCTATTATTTGTTTCCAACCAGGATAAATACATATGACACCAATATATTAGGTCCAATCAGTAAAACAACTGGTCCAAGTGAATGTGGCATAACACAATAGAGGGGAGGAGCTAGCTCAACATCCAGGTTTTTCAGTTTTCATCTGATTAAGCTGGCTCTATACGGGGAACCCACGATTAGAAGCCAAATGCCACATGAAGAATATGCACAGATGTGTTGATCTAAGGAACATCCACTAGAGAGAATGGGTTTCTCTCTCTCTCTCTTTTTGCCAAACATTATCCAGTTATCTCAACTGCATCCAGAAAAGCAGATGGAGGCATCAGTGATAGAGGCAATAGGAGCAGACGTTGAAATTAACTGTTGCGGAAGTGACCTCTTCTGTCAATATATCATTTGTGTTTTATTATGGAAATGCCAGTGATAGAATCTAAATAAAAAAGAGTGGTTTTCCTCAAAGGAAGATTTCTTTGGCTCTGCCCTTTTATTTCATTTTATTTTTTTTTCTCATTCTGTTCTAAAGCCTAGTAAGGGCACTGGACTTAGAACTCTAAGACTCAAATATGAGTCCTCAGCAATTCTATTTATAAGCTATCTGACTTGGAGCAGGTCACTTCACTTCATTTGTAACATGAGGAAAATAAAACGTGAGATCCTGTTAGGGGCTACTATTACCCTACGCTCCATCTCTACTCAGAGTGATCTCAACTATTCAAGAGCAAAACAGTGTGGGTAAGACACCCAAAAATCTGGTAACAAACTTTAGATGGTACAACAAAATTTGAGTGAACTAAGACCACCTAAGTGAGAAAGCAAAAAGCCAAAGCATCAAATTGCCTATGATTTCCCGTCTACTTAATGAACACAATAAGAAGCCAAGAAAAAAAAAAAACATATGCTTATTTAACTCTAATATATACTAAAATTACCTTATCTCTTTCTTTTTCCTTCAGTTTATCCATAGACCTTTTCAGCCCTTCCTCTAACAGATCTATGAGGCGCACTGTATCACCTGAGCGAGTTTTAAACTTTTTCCTAAAAGCAAACATTTAAAAGTTCTGAGTTAACAAACTGAAGCATCAACTGCACCTAAAAAACGAAACTGGCACAGGACCGAATCCAAAATAAAAAGGAAGTTATAAGAAAAGAGAAGATGAGTTGTGGATGGTGGAGAGAGAGGAAGGGCAAAGTGCTGAATTAAGGACAGTGGAAAGAAGAGAAAATGAAAAGATGCTTCTTTAATTATAAACAAATCAAAGATAGAACAAATCCAGTTAGAAGCAGTCAATGACAGAATCTGTGAAATTCAAGTATGTACAACCATGATAAACACACACACACATATACATATATATACACATACATAAAAACTGCTTATAAATTCCAGAGGCCCCTTCCCACTACAAATGGAAATTTAAACAAACCAGACAATTCATACCTGCTTTTCTTAAAATTCTGAGGAATTTCTTAATTATTGAGTAATATATGGACTCAATATTCTACTGACTACAAAATAAACCTCAGCATAACACATGGCACAAGATCAATAATGATATTAGTTATGGGCAAGGCTAGAAATAGGGTGAAATGCTTGGAAACAACTGTACCTGCAGAGGTACAAGGTCGTTCAGGTGGTTTCACCAGTTGTTTAATTCTGATCATGCTACCAAATAAAATATGATTTGTTTTATAGATATTTGGGAGGTGAACAGTCTAATTTTCATTCCAGGCTTCACAGACTTACTTGTCTTCTCCTAGCACCACACCAAATCCAGCATGGCTTACTCGGGTCACTGTAGGGTCATACCATCCAATCATCTGAGCGGCTGCAAATATTGCCTGGAAGTGTAAAGCCTACAAGATAACATGAAAACATTTATTTGTTCTATTCTGTAATACAATTAAAGAAGTTAAGGCTATACTTATGGTTAAAACACTAGAAATGATTTGTAGTTTTCTCATGATGGGTATTTCTTTCACTAACAATGAAAACAACCCCTCTAAATAACTTCATCCTGTGTACTGCTTATCTACATTTTACTTTCATAAGTCCTTCATGGAAGATCTACCCAAATATTTGTGTTGAAGGGGAAAAAAAGTTTTACAAGCAATATTACAGAAGGTGCTGGCTCTTATTCTCTGAAATAGGGGTTCTGAACCTGAGGTTCATTTAGTTCCAAGGCTCCATAAACTTGTCTGGGAAAAAAAGATTACATCTTTATTCCAATATAATTGGTTTCCTTTGTAATCCTATGGATTTTGTTTTATGCACTTAAAAACATTTGAGAAGTGGTTTTACCACGCTGCCAAAGGAGTCAATCATGCAAAAAAAGATGTAAAAAACCCCTGATCTTAAAAAAAAAAAAAAGAGGCAACAAAAAAGCTAATAACAAATTCTTCCATCTCTTTACATTTTAGAGAACTTAAAAGTAGTCTTGCTCCTAACTAAGCACCTTTTTTGGAACAAGAATAACACTGTTCTGAATTTTAGGGTTAGGGAACCTTAGATAGCTACCAAATGACAAAGTAAAATATCTGTTACAATTCCACAGAAGACATGAACAAAAAGGGATCTATGAACTCACCTGTCCGTTGTCTACCACATAGATAAGTATATCTCCCTTTTCTTCCATTAATCTTTGCTTAATAGCAGCTAAGTCGGATGTATCATAAGTATAACCTCCATCTGATTTTACTATTGTTAATGGAATTGAGCATTCTGGGACAAACACAATCTTCCTCCCATCATCCACCTGTACAAATCCTGTAAGAATAGGCTAATTGTCAACAGAAGTAAAAAGAATTTCTCAAAAAGATAATATTTGCAATTCAACACAATAGTATTCACAGAGCACCTATCTTAGGCACTTATAATAAATATATATTTTTGAACAGAGTAAAGTTTACTAAACTTATGCAATTTTTACTTCTCAGCCCATCAAGTTTAATATGAATTTGATGAATTTTCTTTTGTATTCAATGGACACAAATTATTTGCCCTCAAGAGTAGTTATTTCTCAGAACACCTTTGCACACCAAGAGCACTTCTGCCTATCTTCCAACTCAGATCTCTGCACAGCTAACAGCTGTTCCCCAGTCCCTGAGAGGTCCCTTTGAAAGCCCCAACTGCTCCACCAACCTGGGCCCCTGGAGACCTTGTTATCCAAGCTACAGCGATAATTATCTTGAGGATCCACCCAAGAAGACAATTTACAGTGTAACCAAAAAGGGCTGTGACAGGGAATCAGAATCAGAGTTCAAGATCTAGGAAAGTTTTCAAGAGGTTAACACAAGGACAATAATAGAATAAAACGGACAGACTGGGGATTAGGTCTAGTAGACAGCTGTGACTAGCTCTATCAATTCTGATGGGGCTGTGATGCTCTATTGCAGTGGGTGCAGGACTGTAAGATCCCTTTAACTAAAGGCAACGAAGCTACTTCTGCTTGATAGTGTTCTTTATGCCAATTATAGCATCCACCTTTGAAAGATCAAGATAGTACAATCCCATGTGGTTCTTAATCTACCTCTGACTGGAAAACTGATTCTACTGACTCTCTTCATTTCAGGTCTACACATGGGATTGCAGAGTCAGCTAAATTCATCACCTTGTCACATACCATCAAAGCTCTTATAAAACATGGCCTCCCTCTACCATTGCCCTGATCATGGCACCCATTTTTCCCCCACAAAAAAAGTCTCAGATTGGGCCCACTGCTATCACAATCACTGGGTTTTCTATCTTGAGATGAATGTTGAAGCATGAGGTCTGACAGGCATTAACATGCCTTATAAACAACGGCATGCAGTGCTAGGCATCATCAAAATTCCTCCACTGGTACTTACTCTGAAGTGGGGGGCTTTAGTTGTGTACTTCTATTCTCTCTAGGTAATAGAATGTTTAGTCAGATCCCTGGCCATTAAACAGGGAAAAGCATGAATAAAGTATACAAGTATAAAAAAAATCTCTATCCCCCAAATCTAACTGCCAGCCACACAGCCTCCATTTTAGTCCGCTGGGAGAACTTGCCAGGACCCCAATGCCTCAGAGTATTTTTGGCCCCCACTGCTGCATTAATAGCTCCCAAAGTCTAGTGGAGTAAACCTCTCTCATAACAGGCAGAGCCATCAGAGAACAACAAAAAACTTCTCAACTACTAAATTCTTATAGTACAGACTCACAGAGTTAGTGGAAAAGAGGGGTAGGGGAGAAGAAAGGTTGAATCCCCATTCCCTGTCTCTCATATGCCAATATTTTGACCAGTCACTGTAGCTTCATCTAGTTCAGTGGTATCATTATACTCTCAAGATAGTGGTGAACATTATACTGTCCTCAGGAAGTAGATCCTCAAACAACTGGAGATATATTAACTGCTCGTGTGTAGGGCAAGCCAAGATAATAAAAATGACAATTCCACCTAAATCAGCTTAGTGCCATACTAATCAAGTTACCAAAAAATTTTATAGAGCTAGAAAAATGACAAAATTCAAAGAACAAAAGGTCAAGAGTATCAAGGGAATCAGTGAAGGAAGGTGCCTAATGGTACCAGACCTCAAATTAGTGGAACAAATGAGTTATACCATACACAGCAGTAAATGACCACAGTAATCTAATGTTCAATAAACCCAAAGATCCAAGATTTTGGGACAAGAAATCACTATCTGACAAAAACTGCTTGGTAAACTAGAAAGCAGGTTGGCAGAAAGTAGGTATAGACCAACATCTCACACCATATATCAAGATAAGGTCAAAATAGGTACATGATTTAAACATAAAGGGTGATATTATCATAAGTAAATTAGGGGAGCATGGAAAATTATACCGGTCACATCTATGGATAAGGGAAGAATTTAAGATGAAAAAAGAGATCAAGGGGACATTGGATATAAAATGGATAATTCTGAATACGTTAAGTTAAAAAGATTTTGCACAAACAAACCAATGAAGCCAAGATTAGAAAGAAAGCAGAAAACTGGGGGAAAATTATTACCATAAGTTTCTCTAATAAAGACCTTATTTCTCAAATATATTAGAGAAGTGAGTCAAATTTATAAGAATATAAGTCATTCCCCAATTGGTAAGAGGACAAAGGATATGAACAGGCAATTTTCAGATGAAGAAATTAGAGCTATCTACAGTCATGTAAAAAATGCTCTAAATCACTACTGATTAGAGAAATGTAAATAAAAAACACTTGAGGTACTAACTCACACCTATATGACAGAAAAAGGAAAGTGACAAATGTTGGAGATGTGGGAAAGCTGGGAAACTACCAGACTGTCGGTGGAGTTGTGAACTGATCCAATCATTCTGGAGAGTAATTTAGAACTAGGCCCAAAGGGCTTTAAAACTGCCTAGACCCAGCAATACTGACCTGGGTCTGTATCCCAAAGAGATTAACAGCAACAAGAAAACGAAAAGGACCTATTTGTATAAGAACATTTATAGCAGCTCTTTTGGTCGTAGCAAAATACTGGAGACTGAAGGCATGTCCATCAACTGGGGAATGGGCTGAGCAAGCTGTCATATGTGACTGTGATGGAATACTACTGTGCCGTAAGAAATGACATGCAGGATACTTTCAGAAAAACCTGGGAAAACTTGTATGAACAAAGTAAAATGAACAGAACCAGTAGAAGACTGTGTAAACTAACAGTAATATTATAAGATGTGAATGACTTAGTAGTCAGGGGTGTGGAACTTGTGGCATTGATGCTACAAGGGGTCCTCTAGGTCCTCAAGTGAGGCCCCTCTGACTGAATCCAAAGTTCACAAAACAAATCCCCTTAATAAAAGGATGTGTTTTGTAAAATTTGGACTCAGTCAAAAGGCTGCACCCAAGGACCTAGAAAGCCACATGTGGTCTAGAGGCAGCAGGTTTCCCACCCCTGATTATTATTCTCAGTAATATAATGATCCAAAACAATTCTGAAGGACTTCTGATGAAAAATGCTATCCATTTTCAGAGAAAGTACTGGAATTTGAATGCAGACTGAAGCTTAATTTTTTCACTTTATATTACAACATGGCTAACACATAATATGTTTAGCATAATTTCACATTTATAATTGATATAACATTTCTTTCCTTCATAATATGTGGAAAGGGAGAAAATTCAGAACTCAAAACAACAAAATCTCCACCAAAAATAAATAATAAAATTTTAAAGGAAATGGACTCTCAGGTCTCTACCCATATTTTGTCAATATGATGAATTTAAATAACCCTCAGAAAGACTGGTATAGTTTTCTGAACTCCTTTCTTCCCAGGTAAAACTAAACTGTTTCTGACTAGCCTTGGGAATAGAAGAAAAGATACTACTAGTGAGATCAATGATTCTATACCACTTGTCAGACTATTTGGGTCTGGGGCTATTTGTTCCATTACTTTCACAAGGTCACAAATGGCTGCAGGAATCAATATGCTTTTTTCATCTACTCAAAGTCTCCAGGTACTATCTCCCTCCTTCACAGGTCACACAGTGTTATTAAAAGGTAATTTAAATACTTAAGTATTCTAATTTCCTTCATTTCTATCACTTTTTGAATTTCCATCAGTTTTTAGTTCCAGAGAGGAAATATTCTCCAACTCCATGACCTAAGACTCAATATTGTTAAATATTAATTACCCAGGATGGTTCAGGAAACTCTGTGGCTTCCATTTAGCTCTAGTCTAACCACAATAACTGGCAAAGAAGCTTCCATAAGTCCCTATCCAGTTACTGATTCTCAGGAACTTAATTTTTTATCACCATGATACACCCTCTATTTAACCAATGTAACTGAAATCCAAACTTAGAGGACTTTCTACCCACCTTGACCTGAGGAAGACAGCTCCTTATTTAACTATGGTATCACTGTGGAGGAGTATCTATTAGCCTTTTGTATGCTTGGAACCCTATTGCCCTTCAAGGCACAGTAACTTGACTTGGGTAGATGGCCTCTAGATGCTTTTTAGTCATACAAAAGTGTCACTATCCTCTCAGTCTCCTAGGTTGGTAACCTCAGTGTTATCCTGGATTTCTCACTCCTCCTTAAGCAATCCTGAAGCCAAAGCTTTCTATTTCTACCTCCACAAAACCTCCCAAATTTGACCTCTATATCCATACCAAATTATTTTGAACTCTCATGAACTCGTGCCTGGACTTCAATGGTCTCCCAATTGAGCACCCTACCAAGTTCCTCTTTGTTGCAATCTACAATCCTATACTGCAGTAAGTTCAGGCGGACCTGATTGTGGAACTCTATAAACTCCAGTAGCTTCCTATTCCCACTAAGATAAACTACAAAATTCATTTGGCTGTAAAGCTCCTTATCGCTCTGCCAACCTATCTTTCTAACCTCATTATAAACCACTCTCTTCCAACTCTATGGTTCAGTCAAATTAGCTTTCTTTCTGATCTTTACACATAAGCACACCCCTCTTTTGTCTACAGGGATTTACAATTGCTGTTCTCAATGACTGAAATGCACTCCAGCCTCATCTCTTCTGCAAAAGATCCCTCACTTCCCTTAATATTCAGCTCAAGTACCACCCTCTATTTCTCTATGATGCCTTTCCTGGTCTCTCCAGCTGCTAGTGCCCTCTATATGTAACTACACTGTATTTATTTTGTGTTGTCTCCCACGATAAAATGTAAGCTCCTGGAGAGTAGGGATTGTTTCATTTTCTGACTTTTGTTTCTCCACTGTAGAATACTGAGTCAACATTTACCAGATGCTTGTTGACTGACTACTTGATGTAATTGCTATGTGGTTTGTTTACATATGTTATCCTCCCTAAATGGACTATAAGTATGAAAGGATATGAGGGAGACAAAAATGAGTCTTGTCACTGTTCTGAAAATAATAGTATGAATTAAAATACAGTTTTAAATTCTTGGTAGCTTTATTAAGTTCAAAAGTATACAACTTACCTCTCTCTTCAAATTCTCTGACAACATCAGCCATCCTATCTTGGTAGAATGATTCCCCTCTTTCTATTAGGGAAATATCTAAAGCCTCATAGATTTTTTTGAACTCTAAAAGAAAGACAAAGAAAATTAGCTCAAGAGAAATAAAATGGGTCTACCTGTGCTAATTTAAAAGAAACACAAAACATCTCAAATCTAAAAAGTACAATGACAATGAAGTAAAAATTGAAATGTACAAAACATACTTAAGAGGAACAATTAGGGAATAACGATAAAATATCATTTCTAAAATATACATTTTTACTTTCAATACTATATATACTGCCCCCCCCAATACTGAACATATATGACAGTATAACACTGAGAATGTTTTTTTTTTTTTTTGCATAAAGAGCATAGTGTAAAATGATAAACCACCACTCTAAATTTCTGAGGTGGCACAAGACAACAAACTGCCATTTGCTCCTCCTAAGACTGACTTGACAGTAAATGGGATAAAGGATCACATCACAGCATAATACAAATGTGTAAAGGCTACAGAATTAAGATCTTATTTAAAATACTGTACATTGGATATAACGAATCCCTAAAGCTCACCTTGGCGAGAAACGTCACAGATAAGATTCCAAGCTTTTGTGATATCTGGCATTTTACTCTGGAGCTGAACCACACACTGGTATGCACGTTTCTTGAATTCTTCTTCAGTGTCAAACCTCTTCTTAGATTCCTGAGGTTAAAAAAAAAGCTAGAAGCCTATTTCTACAATTGTGGAGAAGAGGATCAAGGAATTTCTAAAACTGTCATCCTGAAGACTTATACTGTACTTAATATTTAAAAATATTCTAAGTATATTTGCTGAAGGACCATATTTGTTACTTTTCTAGTGAATAACAAAATCTTACACCTTTCTGCTTTTTATCTTCCTTTCCCAATTTATACAATCCTACCTCAAATAATTTTCACTTGGTTCAAAAAAAAAAAAAGGGGGACATATGACTTGTATCAAGAAGCTTATATTCCACATTATTCCTTGAGTCACATGTGGTTTCTGTGACAATAACCTTGCTTGCTTCTTCTGAAACAGGAACATTTATTCTTCTGTTATTTAAAAAAAGCACTGGAACATTCACTGCTCTGGATGACTGAATATCATGCCAACACTAAAAATGGTCAGTAAGGGGACATGCTTATGCCAATTCAGATTCAGCTGCTTTCTTTGCAAAGCTGATTAGTACGATTTACCCCAGATACACACCACAAGTAGTTGTGAGGTGGGAGACAATTGTGGATGTCTCTACAGAAACATAAACCCAATGATTTTTTAGTAAAGTGATCTGAAACATATTTCAGTTTATTATGATTATAATTAGTATCACTATAAAAAAATAACTTAATTTTATTTATTTATTTTTTTAAGCAATTGGGGTTAAGTAACTTGCTCAAGGTTACACGGCCAGTTATTTCTGGGTGTGGTGCTAAGTATCTGAGCCCGGATTCAATCTCCAGGTCATCCTGACACTGGGGCCCGTGCTCTTACTCACTGAGCCATCTGGCTGCCCCTAAGCAATTGGGGTTAAGTAACTTGCTCAAGGTTTCACAGCCAGGTGTTTCTGGGTGGGTGCTAAGTGTCTGAGCCCGGATTCGACCCCCAAGTCATCCCGATACTGGGGCCGGTGATCTTACTTGCTGTGCTACCTGGCCGCCCCAAAAAACTAATTTTAATATTCATACTTTTAAGATCAGTAAACAAGACATTATATGTTATACATCATTCAGTCAAGGGATACAAATATAATAGTAAATAGGGGATATATACAAAATAGTGATTTGGGGGCATGAAGGTACATTAACAACTTGGGAAATCAAAAATGCCTTTTTGCAGGAGGTGGTACTTGAGCTATGCCTTGAAGGGACTTAAGGGTTCCAGGAGGTTGATGTGAGGAGGAAAAGCATTCCACATATGGGGGTCACCCTGTGCAAAGGCATAGATGCAGGAAACAGCCAGCATAATAACTAGCATTTACACAGCAAAGACATTTACAATAAATATTATCTTTTATGATCTTCACAATAACTCTGGGAGATGGGTGCTACTGTCATCTTCAATTTACAGCTGAAGAAAATGAGGCAGAGGTAGTGACTTTCCCAGATTCAAACAGCTAGTGTCTGAGGCAGATTTTAAGTCATGTCTGCCTGCCTCCAAATCCAGAGTTTTATCTAACCTGTGTCACCTGGCCACCTATACAAAGTCACACAGGGAACAAAAAGAAGGCTAGTTGGATGGGAGCACAGAGTGTAAATTGAGCAATGTACTATGAACAATGCAAAAGTAATCTGGAATTTGATTCTGAAGAGATTTAATGTCATACAGAAGGAGGGAGACAAAAAAACAAATAATTAGTAGTACATACCTTATAAAAGGCCTGAAGATCACCTATAGGAGGTGAAACCGTTACGTAATCTGGGAATTTATCTTGTAGGTGAGCGATGAGCATACCAAACTGGGTCCCCCAGTCTCCCACATGATTTAACCTGGTTAGCAAAAAAACAAACAAACCCCCAAACAAAAACACTTTTAGAAACATTGAATCATAGAGCAAGGAAGATCTTGGAGATACAATCCACTACATTTTACAGAGAGAACTGAGATTCAGGGAAGGAAAACAACTTGCTAATATTCCACAACTAGCTTGTGGCATGGCCAAGAATTTGAAGGTGAGTTCCCAGGCTCCCCATCTAGGATTCTTTCTATTGCATCATGCTACCTCTTCATGTTATGGACATTTTTATTAAATGTTCTATTTCAAGTTATAGAACTCTAAGGCTTTTATAACACCTTAACTAATCACTAAAATAGTAAATCATACTGAAATGTTAATGGCAAAACTTATCAAGAGACCGCATTATCTCTATAATGTAGCTATATATATACACACACACACACACACACACACACACATATATCTATATCTATATATATAACTATAACTATAATGTAGAGATAGCTCAGGGAATTCAAGTAGGCCCAAATAACAGGTTAAGTGAAAAATTCATTCTTTTATTCAATTTAACTCTACTTAGGAAAAAAAATTAAATGCCTACCATGTAAAAGAATCTATGACATGTGCTAAGAACACAAACATAAGAATGAAAGAGTCTCTGCTATCAAGAAGCATACATTCTACTAGAAGGACAGACAACCTGTATGAAGATAAGTACAATAAAATACAGGGAAGAGATTCAAGGTGCTCTAAACAAATGAGAATGGACAGTACACTTTCAGTGGTGTTATAGACAAAGTCCCATTTTCAAATGAAACCTCTGGTTTTCAACAGAAATGTCAAAGTGAAGGAAATTAGTAGTTTCTACCTGAGTACATCATAACCCACAAATTCAAAGAGTCGGGACATGCTCTCTCCTATGATTGTTGACCGAAGATGGCCTACATGCATCTCTTTCGCTATGTTTGGAGAAGAAAAATCAACTATAACCTGGGACAGAAAACCAGAGAAAATATTATGCAGAAAAGTTTAATTTCATTAATATGCATATAAACATAAAAATTTACATCATTACCAACATTTATTAAATACTAATTAATTGTTGAGTACCATGAAAGATACTGGGAAGATACAACTAAAAAATCTCTGCCCTCAAGGAATTTACATTCTATTGAGGTAGACAATATGAACATAAATAACTATATATAAAATAAAAAATGATGTGATAGGGAGGGGGAGTGGAGGGTAAGCAAAAGAGCAGCTTCATGTAAAAAGTAGAGCTCACGTTAAGCTAACCATTAACTTTTTCAAGTACTTTCCTTTGTATTTTCTCACTTTATAGTTAAAAGAATTCTGGGAGATGGGTTTGGCAAATGTTATCGCTCACATTTATTTAGTAGTAGGGCTCAGAAAGGAATCTATATCATGATATATACAGCCTTATTCTTTCCATAAGACCATTACTGTTAATTTTTTTAATAACCAAAATATCATCTCTTATTTTAGACCTTAAATCTTTCTAAGTACTGCTAGATGTAGAATTCATAAAAGAGCAAATTACGTCTACTAAAATCAGCAATTTCGTGCTTGTGATTATGATGGAACTATCAGGATTCCAAAAGAAAGGTTACAGTTATTTTATATTCCATTCATAATCATATCACAATAATTTAAATGATGAAACCTCAATGCAGAAAAATGCAAGGCATAACAAGTTATGATGGTAGCTCTGTACTACTCTTTACAATAAACAATACTTCAATATAAAAATGCTATCCACATAGGTACCTTCTTTCTTTCTCTAAGAGCAGGTGGCTGTACTCCATTCACCAAAAGATTAGTCAGTTGTTTGGATACAAAATCTTTTCTAAGGTGAACATTAATAAAACCTAATAGTGAGAAAAGGAAAAAGAGAAAGCAAATTGCAGAGCTTCAGGTTTGGTACCCAAATAGTTTTCTTCTCAAATAATCAAACAAAAATACCTACAGCTGAGAAAAATACATATTTTCATTAAAAACTGATACCCTTTAATAAATGAAGACCTGTCTTCTGTCATTGATAAACCATCAAATCTCCCTGAAATGGCTTCTAGAAATATTATACTATGTAAGCAGCAAACTGAAGATTGTATCCTGACTGATTCTGTCAGGGTGTTTCAAACCATGAACTAGAAATATGACTACCACTTGGCATTTCTGAATTAAAGAATTTTAGAGTTGTGAAGTGCACTGCAGATCATTTAGTCTAATTTTCCCATTTTACAAATGAGGAAACTAAGGCTCAGAAAGGTCAAATAACTTGCCAGAGTTTACACAACCAGTCAGTGATGATAGAAAAAAAAAAAAGTCTAGTTCTAAAGGACCCAAGTCCCCTGAATGGAAGAAGCTAATGGTATTTCTTGTTAATGATGGTATATCAATTGGTATATAAATTACATGATTAAAAACAAGGTTTCTTACTCATGACCAAACTATAATGCTGGTTGCAAGAAAACAATAAAACATAGTATCATTATATATCTATAATACAGGTAATATCATTATAATCTATGATTGAATAACATTTTTAAAAGTCTACACTTACATAATATATTATGCTTTTAAAAAATACTTTAATATTCACTATTTTACATCTATTATCATACCTGAAGTAAAAAGAATATTTTTTATTCCTTATCTTATTGGTAAGGAAAGTAAACACAGAAAGGTGAAACAATGAACTTAAAATCATATGATCAGCTGGTAGTCAAATGATTCCCATATCCTAGCTGAAAGCCCTTTTTAGTAGCCACATTTTATCTGATTCACTACTCAACATTTTACCCTAAAATTGGATTTGAGCTCATCTTGCTGGTTGAATAAGGAGATCAAGCGTCAGTACTTCTACTTTCAAAAGATGACAATTACGATCATACCAGGACCAGCGATTTCAACTTTTTCAATGTATTCATTGTCTGGAAGGTGTCTGGCAATATTTTCTGCAATATCTCTTGGGTTAACTTTCTCCTCCTTGGTTTTGAGCAACATCTGTAACACAACACAAGGCAACTTAATACTCTACAAAACCGAGCAAATTTCTTGAAGATCCATGGATGTATCCTGACATAAAGCAAAAGGTTCTTTTCATATAAGTGCCACCAAAAAAAGCAGAAGCAGTGAAGCCTCGCCTCTTTTTATTAAGGTCAACTTAATATAAGAGATACCATGAGGACAATTAAAGAGTCAAAACCATGTAACTTCTCCACTTTAAATGAGGTAGTGAAAATGTGTTAAATACACAATTTAAATGCTGTTGTTACTTTAGTAATACAAGATCCTTAAGGTTCTAATGATGTTTTGTTTACATCTCTTATTTTCAAGTCATCATGAGATGCAAGAACTTAAAAACATTTGGGCATTAATTAGAATATAGTACTTTATAATATTAAACTTTAACCTAGAATATGGAATACAATCCAGGTAAAGATACCAGATAAGAACCTAAAGGTAGATAGGGAGGGTTGGAGGAGGAAGGTTAATGGCAATTATCAAAATTAAGGAAAAACTCATTTAACAATAAACTGTGCTAAATCTTTGGAGGGGAAAAAAAAAAACAACAAAAAACAAATGTGAAGGACCATCTATGGCCAATATTTTAATCATCACAGGATAACCCAGGCCACATATCAATTTTATTTAAATAGTAATGACAGATCAAATATTTGAAGCTACTGGTACCTCGTGGATGGTCAATTTAAAATTTTTATGCTATGATATTCAAATGTACATTACTGTTAAATAGAATGGAGGAAGAAGAGTATCAGACACAATATACTAAGTAAGATATCAAAGAGTGTTCAAATAAAAAGGATAAATTCACACTGTCCACAGTTGCTCATTTCACTATGAGGAAAAGCAATAAAGATTCTTGGTAAAGGGAAACACAAATCTATAGTTACAAATATATTGGCTGTGGACAGAGTAAACAAGACATAGGCTTAAACCTTTAAACTATCTCTTTAAGAAATCAAGTCCAGTGGGCAGCTAGGTGGTACAGTGAATAGAGTACCAGCCCTGGAGTCAGGAGGACCTAAGTTCAAATCTGGCCTCAGACACTTAGCACTTACTAGCTGTGTGACCTTGGACAAGTCATTTCACCCCTCCAAAAAGACAAAAAAAAAAAGAGAGAGAGAGAAAGAAATCCAGTCCTTCAGTATTTGTGGGGAAAAAAATCCTATTCAATCAATAAACATTTATTTAGGGGCGGCCAGGTAGCACAGCAAGTAAGAGCACCGGCCCCAGAGTCGGGATAACCTGGGATCAAATCCGGGCTCAGACACTTAGCACCCACCCAGAAACACCTGGCCGTGTAACCTTGAGCAAGTTACTTAACCCCAATTGCTTAGAGGCGGCCAGGTGACTTGGCAAGTAAGAGCACCGACTCCAGAGTTGGGATAACCTGGAATCAAATCCGGGCTCTGATACTTAGCACCACACCCAGAAATAACTGGCCGTGTAACCTTGAGCAAGTTACTTAACCCTGACTGCTTTAAAAAAAAAAAAAAAGCATTTATTTAATATTTACTAAGTGCCTACCACGGGCCAGACACTGATTACTAGGTGTTGGGAAAAGATACATATTTGACGAATGGGAGAAACTTTGAACTCAAGGACAGTTATGATGTTACTGTAAACACTTTGCAATCTTTTGCTCAAAGGATGTATATGCTCCTGTCTAAGATTTAAATAACCCAGAATAAATTTAATATAGTACCTTTGTGAGCCCCATAGCACTGTTACACTGATAATCCCCAAATTTTGGTTGCTGACTTGGTGTGACTACCAGGGGAGGATTTTCCAAATCTGGATAAGCAGTCTTAATAGCATAAGCAAAGAGTTCTTGTAGGCGGCTATTGATGTTAATCATGCTTTTAGTTGGTCTGTTCCTTTCTGCTTGAAGGCTCTGTGGAAAGAGAAATAAATATAAATTGCCAGTGAAGGGCAATATGCCCCATATATAGGTTCATATAACATTCATAGAGTTTTAAGGAATTAACGTTAGAGAAAGAGAAAAATTAAAAAGACAACATAAAGTAGAGGCCCAGTGTTAGCACATCTGGTCTCTTAACAAGACACGCATAGCTTTATACAGTCACTTTATCACAGGTTCCAGAAAGTATGGAATTGGGAACTAGGATTTACTGTCTTGTTGAAATCTGTGAATGAGAAACTTAGGGAATAAACTGAGCACAATCAATTTATTAGCAAAAGTAGCAATTACTAATAAATGGGGTCCAAGGCTTCTCAATAACCAAGGATCCCACCTGACAGTCAAAGTACTTCTTTTATAGTAAAGTGACAGAACCTATTATTAGTCAATGTGGGTGTTATCTAGTTATGATTGGCTAGAATCAGAGAATGTGGATTTTGTACAGGGTGTAGGAAATTTTCACAGCAACAACTTAGATTTCCGGGATTATGACGACAATGATTCATGGAATATATTTGATCTTTATCTTAACTGAGTTTCTCCTAAAAGTGGGTAGTGGGTGACTTATAAGAGAGAAATAAGGAACTAAAGTTTCGGGCTCAAGAAGTTTAAACTCACATAACGAAAGGGAGAAAAATAACTAGATTAAGCCTTAATGAAATACCATAGTATCTCAAATTTTAATATCCCACACTTTCCCCCTTTGAAGAAATATGCATCTTTAATGGATCACTTAAAGCAATTATCAATATCAAATGAATCCTATATCATTCCTAGTATTATTCCTATAAAATCTTTAAGGGTAAAGTAACAATTATAGAATAAAAAAAGGTTGAGTTAAATTTATATTTACAAAGTCACTTAGCAATACTCATGATCAATTAATTTTGAAAAACTCTTGGCACTTGCAAGTGGAACAGTTAATATAAGCCAGAAAACAATTGAGACCTAAAATAAAGAGAGCACATTTCATTGGTGGATTATGGCGAGAATTCTTATCTTAAGTCCCTGATGTCTCAAGGCAGTTACAATATTGGGAATGGGCCTTCAAGGACTGGGTTTCACTGGTCTGCTTGAGATTCTTGATGTAACATTATCTTCAAAGGGGAAGTCATATAGTGGAAACTCCAAAGGACCAGTGTGTCTTGCAGTTCCTGCTTCATGCAGTTCTGTGTAATTTGCTTAAATCTTCCAGTAATAAGGCTCAATACAATTTAGTACACTCTCTGAGAGCCTGACGTGGAAAATGTGCCTTTATGTCTCTTAAAATGATAGACTTCAAAATAGCAAAATAATTTCAATCATCAATGCAATTTTATACATAAAATCCTTAATCCAATTTTGAGAACTTGTTACTAAAACATACTCAGGGCCTGTATAGCCTATTAGAAACACTTGAAAATCAATCACATATTCCTAATTTGCAGAGAAAACAGTTTGGATTCTGTTGTTTTTTCAAAATTTACTACTCCATTTAATTAGATGACTTTTACATTCTTATCTAATTTCCTCCTTTTGAGGATATTATCCTCATATCATCCCGTATAGCATTATTTATTCGTGTGTGTATTGAAAGGGACATACTTGAAGGACTCATTCCTATATATGAGTATACAACTATTAGCAAGGGGGTGGGAAAGCAAAGAATTCATTAGTTGTGTAGGATATTAAGGTGACTATTAATTCAGATTGAAAACAGCAAGTTCCCCTACACTTATAATAGGATGCAAGTATAAAAGATCTTACTGAAGCAATCTGGATCTTATCCTATTATAGTAACTCAGATGTTTCAGTATTAATCTGTTAATTGAGAGATTTAGTATTGCAACAACATATTCACCTGCCCAGTTTATGAAGATGTGCTATAAAAGGGGGAAATAAAAAAGGGACATGATTATATTATCAAGACTAGCCCCTCAAAGGCAGTAACTTGACACAAGTCATAGGGAAAAAACTCCCCTTAGTTCTGTTTGATTCCAGGCAAGAGTCATGTGTAACAGCCAACTATATAATAAAGTTCCACATTATTCACAGGGTATCAAAAGCCATGCTCAAAACTACACAGGTGGGAAAATTTCTTATTCAGAAAGGAAACTGCACAATAGGGAAGCTGAGTCAAGAGGATCCTACCTTAGCCTATGTCAGGTTGTTCCCTCAACTTTTCCCTGGCACAGACATCTACCTGTAGCAGTTCTCACACTGTGCTCTCTTTGGGCAGCACATGGCATCCCCACTGAATAGTGGACTGGTGGTTTCATGATAATTCAGACACTCATACCTGAAATCAAAACTCAGAACAATATCAAATTATAGTCCCACAAAATTTTACTCAAACACCAAAAATTCACTAACCACAGCTTAGGGCTAGGTTATTCTTTTCTCTTGTTGTGCAAATAAGGATATTTCATGTATCCTTCATTTATAAAATAAGATTAAGAACATTCAAGAGTATTTTACACATATAGAGAAGTTGGCTCAAAACTCATTTATTAACAATCTTTGTAATTTTCACAAGTGGTATTCAAGTAATCCTATTTGAATCTCTATTAGCTAAATCTGTAAATTTCTCCACCTTGGAGATCCTTGCTCCTCAAACTGCAGAATTTCAGTGTTTCACAGTACAATGTCAGTAGGGCTGATCCGCTCTCATGACCTCATCCACGTTAAAAGTCCCTCACAGACATGGATTGCTTTAAGAGAATTTTACTACCTTCTCCCAACAGTGAGTCATTAGGATTATTTTCAAATTTAAAGTAAAACACACCTCATTAAATATTTAAGTCTTCAAACATTGTGACCATATTCTTTTAACAATTCAATTTAGAATCTTAACAGTATGATACGGTGTTTCCCCCAATTTCACCATATAAGAAAAATTTTCATTCACAATGTCATGTATTTAAAACATGAAACAAAACTTATTACCAGTTATTAATTGAGTTGTAAACACTTTCAAAATATTTTACATAGAAAATCACTTCTGGCCTTCTATAGTGATTGTATTCAAGAATACTGAGAACTTTCTTAATATTTTAATATAGAGTTTACAACATGATAGGCTTTTTCTGGTTAAGATTAATTTAAAGAGGTACGGAGTCCAAGTCTTCTGAAGTATTTTAAAATGTGTAGGTTTTGATTTTTCAGTTATTATGAACTTCTTAAATGTATCAGCATAACAATCTGCTAGTTAACATTACATGACAGTTAAATAGTAATTGTAAAACTTTTCTATAAGAATGAAATCTTAAAAAGTTAAAGTAAATGATAATGGAATCAGTGAGAAGTTAGAAAAGCATTCTTTAAGCAGTAGAACATTATTACCAAAAAAACAACGTTTCAGTAAATTCTTAGAAGGTCTAAATATTGTTCGCTTTCTGAGCAAGTCAGGCGCTATATCAAACGCCTCACAATCATGTGATCCTCTCAACAACTCTGGGAAGTGGGTGCTGTTATTATTATCCCCTTTACAGATTACGGAAACTGAGGTCAACAGATCTACCACACCTCAGTTTCCTAATCTGTAAAGGAGACAATATTCCAATAGGAGAACACATCTCACTGTAAATGACACCACAAACTTCAGTTTCAGGACAAAATGTCAATCAAATCAAGTTCAAATTTACAGTCTCAAACGGTTATATTTGGAATCTTGAAATTTCCCAAAGGCTATTCACTGTTAACATTTCAAATTTCAGGGGCCCTCTTAACTTAGCTCAAAAATCCCCCTTTTCTTCGCTTGATCTTGTCCCTCTAAATGCTTTCAAAGGGTGGGTAAAATACCTATCTTAGTTCTTGGGAGATCCTAAAGTTTGGAATTCACCCTTTCAAGGACAGTGTTAGTGTGTACACCCAAATAATTTTATACTGCAAATTTTCCTTTTAAAAAATCTTCAAATTTTTGTCCCAATTATATCTCAGACTATTTGTAGAATTAATATTTGTGAGGGCAGCTAGGTGGCGTAGTGAATAGAGCACTGGCCCCGGAGTCAGAAGGACCTGAGTTCAAATCCGGCCTCAGACACTTGACACACTTACTAGCCATGTGAACTTGGGCAAGTCACTTAACCCCAACTGCCTCCTTTCTTCCCCCCTCCAAAAAGAAAAAAAAAAGAGAGAATATTTGCTCCATTAAACTTTTCCCTTTACAATCTAGTTTAAGTTTTATTACACAAAACCAAATAATTGCAAGACTGTCACCCTTTTGGGTTTTTAGATGTATAATTCATCCCAATTTCTTGTAAAGTTATATCATTTAGAGTATATAATTGCTTAGGCTGACCAGAAGCAGATACCATGATAAAACAAAAACAAATACTATTCTAAATTAAATTTTACTTAAACTTTGAACTGCCCTCTCTAACCAGTGAAATCACCTTCCTTCCTTGCATTATAATCTGTCACTCTTCAGGGAAAGAGTGATGAAAAGTCTAAGTGCTCTTTCCATGTAACTTTCAGTTTTATTCTTATTTTTCCTTAAAAAAAAAAAACTCACCAAAATATTTCACCATTTAAAACACCATTCAAACCATGATTTGGAAATTTACAGTAGAGAAATGAGATCTATCACAATTTCAGACTGTTAATTAGATTACGATACCATACTACTTTGCCCCAGACAATTAAATCTTACTGAATCATTTCAAACTACCTTCAGATCTGTTTATAATCTAGTCCCTCTATTGTCCTCCAGTAAAGGGGAGGGAGAATATAGGTGCTTTGACCTAATTCTTCAAACTTCCAGAATCTACTAAGATGTTTCAACAGTTAATATAATTTGGAAATTTATAGTAAAGATGTTACAATTTAGCCACTAATTTTAATTTCTATTTCATAATGTTATACATTTCTACAAACTGGGAATAAAAATCCCTTCCTTTCTTATCTGAGTCTCACCTGCCCTTCTAACCAGGCCAGAATTAGAAAAACAGACAGAGAAAGAGACACTTTCTTTTTTGAAGGCTTTGAAAGTTCCTCAGAAAAATACATTCTCTATGCCCCAACTCCCACACCCCATTCTGGCTGATGAGATCGCAGGAAGAAGTTAGCAATATTTACCACAAAACACAGACACACAGATGTACTTGATGGCAATGTTTTTTCTTCTTTTATAAGCAAAAAAAAAAAAAATCAGTGCACACAACTTTACTGACTGTAATCTTAAAGCCTTTAATAACTGAAAGTTCTTCTTTGGACCAGATCAGGGAGACTAAATGTCTAAACAAAGCCCAGAGGGGTCCTATAGGCAGTCCCTCCTGGAAGTCCTAAAGGGTAGCCCTTGCTATTGAGACTGCTATCACAGCACCATGCTCAAAAAACCTTAGGTAGGCTGCTACAAGTTGTAGTGTCAGCACAGGTATCCAATTTATTTCTAAGGAAGGGATTCAGTGTTGTGAATACTTGTATTGGGGCAGAGAACATTATTTTACCTGTGAAAAATACCTCAAGTCCTGCTGGTGGGATTCTCCCATTTAGGGCTTACTTTGGCTTGATGAATTAGGACTGAGACCAAGAAGAAGTCAGACCTCTTGAGTACCCTCAGTTAAAAGTGTCTACTGGAGTACTCTAGGGGGTTCCTCAGAGAAGAAAGAGGTCCCAGTAGCAGGGTGCTATCATTCAGACTCCTGGATAGCTCTCCAACTGTTATGGACTGAAATCTATGAGTAAGAGAACCGAGGCAATGAACTTCTGAGAACAATCAATTTATTAGCAAAGATAGCAATTGTTAATAAATGGGGTCCAAGGATCCTAAGGACCTACCTGACAGTCCAAGCACTTCTTTTATAGTAAAGTGACACAATCTATTATTAGCAATGTGAGTGTTATCTAGTTACCATTGGCTAGAATCAGAAACTGGATATGCTTCACAGGGCATTTTTCCTTTTTTTTTTTTGCTTTTTGGAGGGCAATTGGGGTTAAATGACTTGCCCAAGGTCACATGGCTAGTTTTTGTGTTAAGTGTCTGAGGCCTGATTTGAACTCAGGGCCTCCTGGGTTCTGGTGCTGGTGCTCAATTCACTGCACCACCCTAGCCACCCTGACAAAGCATTTTTCACAGCCACAGCTTATATTTCCTGGAATATAAGTTTCTCCTAAAAGTAGGGAACTAAAGTTGCAGTCTTAAGGAATTTAAATTCACATAATGAAAAGGAGAATAGTTACTAGATTAAGCCTGAATGAAATATAGTAGTATCTCACATTTTAATTTCCCACAATTCCCAGAGGGAAAATTATAATGCAAGATTACTCATAAATAACTTATCAAATGCTAGTATAGAAAAAAAAAATAGCATAGAAAAATATTATTGAATGGCCAAGACAGGAAGGATGAACTCTGCCAAAATAACAAACTGGGGTAGGAAATTTCACTATCTCCATACTGCACATCGTTTGGACTCTTTCCTATTAGTTAATACTGCTACTTTCACTCCCAGTTTCCTGAGCAAGACTGCCAGTAGAAGTCAGTAAAGACTTTTTAAACACTGACACCACAAAAAGTTGTCTACATTAGATTCTTCTGTTTCTTTTCTTAGCCATTTTAGTTTGTTTACTACTTAAAGGCTGTGAGAAAATATTGATATAGCTAATTATATTCTTAAAACTTCTCTGTGGGAAAAAAAAAAAAGTATTTGGCGGCTAGGTGGCACAGTGAATAGAGCACAGGCCCTGGGAGTCAGGAGGACCTGAGTTCAAATCCAGCCTCAGACACTTAACACAAAAACTAACCCTGTAACCTTGGGCAAGTCACTTAACCCCAATTGCCCTGCAAAACAAACAAACAAAACTTCTCTGTGAAGGGAAAGAGAAGACAGACTAAGTTGTCTTAGAGGACTGCTTTAAAAAAAAACTTTACTAAATAATTTTTGGTCTTTTTGTTTTTGGAGGGCAATTGGGGTTAAGTAACTTGCCCAAGGTTACACGGTTAGTTTTGTGTGTGTGTGTGTTAAGTGTGTGAGGCCAGAACCGAACTCAGGTCCTTCCAAGTCTGGGGCCGGTGCTTTGCTCACTGAGCCACCTAGCCGCCCCCTAAACAATATTTTTTAATTTAAATTTTACTGTTAGTTCCGTATTCTCTACCTCCCTCCTCTCCCACCCCTGAGAAAGCAAGAAATATGACAGCCCATTATACATATACAGTAATGCAAAACATTTCTGCATTAGCCATGTTCTAAGGGAGGGAAAAGAAAGAAAAATAATGAAAGGGAAAAATGCTTCATTCTGCACCCTGAGCCCATTAGTTCTCAACTGAAGGTAGAGCGCATTTTATATCATGAATTCTTTGGAGTTGTAGTAGTTCACTCTACTGATCATTATTACTAAGTCTTTCACAGTTGATTATTCTTACAATGTTTCTGTTACTGTGCAGACTGTTGTAGCTCTGCTCACTTTGTATCAGTTCATACAGGTCTTCCTAGGTTTTTCTAAAACCATCCTCTCTTCACAATTTCTTACAAAAAAAGAGCATTCCATCACATTCATATACCATCATTTATTCTGCCATGCCCCAGGTGATGGGTATTCCTTCAGCTGCCAATTCTTTACCACCATAAAAAGAGCTGCCTATAATATCTTTGTACATGGGGGTCCTTTTTCTTTTTCTCTGATCTCCTTGGGGCATAGACCTACTAGTGATATTGGTGGGTCAGTCAAAGAATACGCACAGTTTTATAGCCCTTTGGGCATAGTTCCACAATCAAATATTTTTTAAAAAATTAAAATTTTTTAAATAAAATTAACGGTTAGTGATCTATTAAATAAAAATTATAATCCCTGTTTACAGTTTAATGTAGAATTCAATATGAAATAAAAAAGCTGATTAAAATATTGAATCTAATATAAATTGGGTAAATATGCCATAGAACTTTGGCCTGTACTACATTTTAAAGCATTCTGTAAACCTTAAAATACTATTAAAATGCAAGCTACCATTACATACATTATAAAACATTCATAATGTTCCCAATTGTTTCATATATTTAAATCTTTTTTTCCCAACAAAATTACCTAGTAATCACATGTTCATTAATGAATGAGGACTGCCTTTTGTAATTCTCACAAAACATAGTATAAGAGAAGCTACCTGACACAGTGCATAAAAGTCTTGGACTTCAAACCATTCCTTTGACCTCTAATAACTCTGTGAAAGTCATTTAATCTCTCTTGAGGCCATTTCTTTGGCTGCAAAATGGGGATAACAAGTCACAGGGTTGTTTTGAGGATTAACAAAATGTATAAAGCACTTTGCAAGCCTTACAAGGCCATATAAACCCCAGCTATTATTAAAGTATTTGTTAAGCCCAATTGAATAAGATACAAGAAATGTGAAAGAAAAAAATAAATACTAATATAGATTACAGTCAAGTGAGGTCAAATTGGGATAGTTCCATGAACTGGGTGGTTTAGTGACTGAAATGTAAAACTCACTGAAGGAAAGAGGTTTACTTTCACTTTTCTTGTTGAGTAATTTTTCAGTCATATCCTTCCTACTCTGACCCCATTTGGGGTATTTTTTGGCAAAGTCACTTGGGATAGTTTGCCATTTCCTAGTCCAGTTTGTTTTATAGATGGGAACTAAGGTAAATGGTGGTGAGTGACTTGCACAGTGACATGGCTAGTGTCTGAGGCCAGGTCTGAACTCATGAAGATGACTCTGACTCCTGGCCCAGTACTCTACCTACTGCACCACCTAGCTACCTTAGAGGTTTACTATGCTATAAAAGTCAAACTTTTGGGGACAGAACCTCACAAGAGATGGATAAACCACTCAGGAAAGTACTCTCTAAAAGGGCTGGAGAAGGGAGAGAGGGATAATGTATTATATGTCACTGCCTTCTTTTCCCAGCATTTAGTAAACACCATGTTTCACCTGAACCAAACAATTTAGCCAAGTCAGACAAAGTAACCACTATCTCCTACAAAAGAAAAAAATCAATGAAACCTCAAATGAACTGTTTAATGCCACACAGGTATAGCTGAGTGCCAGAGCTGGGATCAAAATGCAGATCTTCTGATTCCCAGTAGTATCTGATAACTTTATTTTTAGAACTGCATATAACTAGTAACTACATATAAGTTTATAATTTCATTTAGAACTATTTTGGGCACTGGAACTGGAATCAGGGACCTGGTTCAGGAGTATGGAGGAGGCACTCTCTCTCACTGGCACCTCCTTTGATTCAGGTCCAATAAATTACCTTGTACTTGAAGGCTTAAGCCTATTGTTATCTTAATTTAATCTTAAATGAATATTTAAAAATGTATTCAATTCAGTAATTATACCATTGCTACACTAAGGCACGGCCAAGCTGACACAACATTTTAATAAGACACTTCAAAGAACCATAAAAAGACATTAAGCATGAGACAAGTCAGCTTTTGCTTTGTTTGCACAAACTAGGAGACCAGTGGTAACTTGTTTGATCCCTGGAGAAAAGGAGATATTTTACTTCTCTCCTTTCCAAACACAATCTGTAGTGCTTCAAAAATCTTTTATGGATCTTAGTCTAGAACTGAGAATAAGCCCCTGAATCTATTAACAAAGCAGAGGCTCACTCACCTTTTGGAGCACGTTCAGGCGATACTTAAGTTTTGAATTTTCTTCTCGCAACTGCTCCAAATTAGGAGAAACTCCTTTACACCCAAAGTTTTTCAATCTGTCAATTTCAGCAGTCAGAAACTTGATCTCTTTCTCCTAGTTAGGAAAAAAAGGGAAGATCTTCAGCTGTACTTTATCAGCTACTTTATTGTGGTCTAACAATTTTATTCTTTTTTATAGTCAGAAGAAACATGCTGGGACACAAGTTTTTTTGGGGACTGGGGGTGGGGAACCACTTCAAACCAGGTGGGCAGTGATTTAGCCAACATGCCCCCAAATTACCTAGCTAAGACAAAAGGATCGGCCCCCCACCGTTCCTCATTGACTTCTGGTGGTTTTTCTGGGTCACTTCTCCGGTGAACTATGGGCCTTGTGAAGAAGCGTCTCAGTACAGCCTGCTGGGCTGGCGCCCCTTGCAGCATGACACACGGCACGAGCATCGTCCAAACTACTGGACTGCTTCAGACAGCTTTTGGTGACAGCATTTCGGCTCCCACCCGCACCGAGGCGTGTCCGTCTGAACTCCCATATGGAGGGAGGCGCCCTTAAGGCATCGGACAGACCCGGCTGTGGCAGAGCTCAGACTAGACAGTCTTCGTGTTCGGCGAGTTCAGTTGGCAGGCTTTGCACTGCCGCACTAAGCTTCACGGCACACTTGGCGCCACCGAAGGCGCTCCCCAGACACCCGGGCCCGCTCCTCGCCCCGCCACAGGACCCCCAGCATCACCTCCGTTTCCCAACCCCTGCACCACTTTCCTTGTTTTTACTCCCAACACCCAGACGTGGAGATGGGCCTAATCCGCAGGAGGCGAGGGGAGTTCCCGGGAACCCCCGACAGCGTCCTCCCTCCGGGGCCGGCCCAGGCTCAGGCCTCCGGGGACACACCGTGGCGGGCGGATAAAAATAAGCCTCCAAAGCCAGTTCCCCGGGACGTCACGCCCCTCCCCCTCCCCCCACCCCCCCCTCGGTGGAGGCAAGGTCCCGGTTCCTCCAGGCTCGTCCCGCGGGCAGTCGGAAACGCTCCCACGGTCCTGGCCGGGTTAGATTCCTTGGCCACATCGCGCTCCCCCTCCTCCGCCCCACTTGAGGCCGAGCCTGACCTGCTGCAAAAGCCGCGCCGAGCACTGAGCAACCAGACCCTCCATCCTCTCATCACCACCTCACTCGGTCTGTGGCCGGAAGCGGAAATGGGCCGCCGGCCCCGTCAGAAACCGGAAGTCCCGCCTCCTCCCGGAACCGGCCTCGGGAATGCAGCTAGACCGGCTGTCCCGGGTCTGTGCTGCCCCCTAGCGGGGCCCGGCGGAACGCCCGCGGTCTGCAGGGGCGCTCAGGACGCGACAGCTTTGGGCCGGGGTTGGGACCGAAGGGTACCGGAGCTCCAGACTGTGGCTTTTCTCAGGCCAAGGCCTCCTCTCAGCATCCCTGCTTATTTGCCGGTCCATAAAGCGCATGCAGAGTTCCTTCAGAGCTCCATTTCAAAAAGCTTTAAACGGCGATTGGGAGGAAAAGTGTCCCGGGTCACGCGGTTGGGAGCTCTTGGGGCGCCCCCCTAGAGAGCGAAGAGCAGGCCCGCCACTAAGGACCCCGGGCCGACCTCCCCCGGTTACCTATCAGCCCGACCCCATGTGGGCCTAGGGGAGACCCCCCCCGCAGCCCCTACAAGTGTCCCGCCACTGAAGATGGGTCCCGAGGCTGATCGATCCTAGGAGACCCCGGACCCCCTGCGTCACCTCTCAGCCCTGCAGCATCCCCCGCCTTCCTCCTGCTGCGCCTGGTGAGGTCCGGGCTCCGGGGGCCCCTCGAATTCTGATTAAATCGGCTCCTAAGCCTCACTTCAGTCCACGCTTGAACTGGCCATTGTCCTTAGCCTCCAGCCACTTCCCACCCTTAACAGCCTGAAGACCCTCCCCAAACTTCTCCCCTAGATTCCTCCCCCCCACAACCTTTCTGTAGACCCCCCATCTCGTCTTCATGTTTGTGGGAGCCCAGGAGTGACCTAGCACAGACTTATGTCCAACACAAGCAAACTTTTAATAGACTTTACCTTTCTTTGGCTGAGAGAAGACTTGAGTCGAATTCATTCCGCAGGACCCTGCTTGTTGGTATTTTGGGGTCTCCAGAGCAACCCTAGCCCTCTTTATGGGTAACCTCTTCACCATCACTAGCGCTACGAACTTTCCTCCCCCCTCCAACCCATTCAACTTTTTTGTTTGGAAGGTTTTTTACATCAAATCCCAATCTGCTGATTCTTTGTACTCCACCACGTAGCCTCCCAGGAAATCTCCCAGACCAGCAGGAGTTAGGACTGAGTCAGGGGCCTTTGATGGGTAATCTTCCCTGCTTCCACTTCTCTTTCCTTTTCTCCCCCCCCCTTTTTTTTTTCTTGGTGGTAAAGATAAATTTCCTCCAAGTCTCCCTCTCAACCCATTAAGTCAGTGACTAGAGTAATCCACTTCTAGTGCCACCTGGTACCCACCTGAGGGCCTGTGGGATCAAGCCAACTTGAATCTTCTTTCCTCTATGAGTAGGAAAGGTTCAGGAGAGATGGAAATATATCTATGGATTCTGGGGAGTGGAAACTGTTTCACCTTGGGAGGAGCTGATCTTTATGTTGAAGTCTAAGTACTGTAAGTTAAAAATCACTGAAGGACTTAAGTACTGTATTCCTACAATCTAGGTCTGACCTAGGGGTCAGAACAAATCCTTTTAAAGGGATTTGTTGTGTTAAG
Source organism: Petaurus breviceps papuanus (assembly GCF_028583685.1). Lineage (NCBI taxonomy): Eukaryota > Metazoa > Chordata > Mammalia > Diprotodontia > Petauridae > Petaurus > Petaurus breviceps. The sequence goes on from NW_027186372.1 coordinate 12,891,904, forward strand.
TTTGGATTCAGACAAGAGTTATGCTGGAGGACCTAGAAGGCCACCTGTGGCCACAGGTTCTTCACCCCTAAGTACTGTGGGATTCTATCATGGGAAGTTTTAAACTGAGTGCAGCTCTCCTGAGCCCTTACATCCTTGTTGGGTTAAGGAGGGGCTGTATGACTCACCTCTTAAGAACTAGTGGCAGACTTCTTTTCTCTCTGTTGTTCCCATGTTTCCAGCCATACCAATTTGAACCTTGAATACTGGGAATAAGAGACATGGCTGACATCTGATTTATGGAATATCACGTTGTGATCTTCCCAACCCTCTGAGGTGGACAGCATAGGTATAGCTTTTCTTTTACACAGCGGAGGCTCAGAGAGAAGTGACTTGTGCGATGCTACATGGCTATTATGTATCCAAGGCAAATCTGAGCCTAAGTCATGACCTAACTCTAAGTCCAGCATTCACTATTGGACACTTCTTATGAGTAAAGTGCTTTGTGTGAGCTACTAATATCATGTGCGATGAGAACTGGCATGTATGCAGAACACTTCCAACATCATCTCCTCAAGTATCAGACTTGGAGAACTGAATTCCAGGAGAGTTGCAATGATGTGCAATGAAAACCTCTAGCAGAGACTTGATTATGCATAGGCATTCTGTTACTGGTTCCAGTTCCTAACCATATGTTTAGATGAAGCCTTTCTGATTGGTCGTAGTCAGAAATGGGGATGCCTTAGAAATGGCTCTAGTGACCAACACCTTGACTGAATAGGGTGTGGATTTTCTTGCCATCCCAGCACTGATGCCCTGAGAAGCAAGGAGTGACCTTCTGAAGCTGGACTCCAGGGCTAGTACTCTGCTCACTGCATCACACAGGTAGATGACATAAGAAGTAGATTGCAGGACCTGGAATCAAAAAGACCTGAGCTCAAATCTGATCTCAGACTCTTACTAGCTGTGTGATCCTAGGCAAATCATTTAACCTCTGCCATGCCTTAGTTTCCTCATCTGTAAAATGGGAATAATAATAGCACCTATCTCACAGGTTGTAAGGATAAAATGAGATATCTGTAAAATGATTTGCAAACCTATTAGGAATAATCATGCAAGGGTAGCTGAGACAAACACTCATTTGACAGATGCTTTTGGACATGAAGATGGTAGAGCTAACACTATGTAGAAACTGTGCTAAATTAAACTCACTCCCTAAAGATCGAGATGGGGTAGGGGACAGTGCCTGTGTCCCAGATTTAGGGAGAAATGTTTGGACTTTTGTTCTTGCTTTATCTTTGTAAAAGTTAATTGATGTGAAGTTGGTAAACAGAACTAGACCGCTAGTCACTGGCCCCTAAGAGAGAGAACTGGTGTAGGCTCAAGATGAGTAAGAGGAGAAACTCTGTAATAATCTTCAATTACCCCCCAGAACCCTGCAGGGCAAATGTAGTCAGACTGGATGGTACTGGTATTCTGTGCCAGAGGACATCTGATATATGTGTGTGTACAGATGTATGTGTGTGTGTGTGTTTATATATGTATTTATGTGTATCCACATATATATGCCAAAATATTCACAGAAGCACTTTGTGGTACCCCAAAACTGGAAACAAAGAAATGTACCTGTCAATTGGGGAGGAGTTAAACAAATTAGGCCATATTAACATAATAGGATATTATTAAGAAATGAATGATTCAGAGAAACATGGGAAGACTTGCATGAACTGAATGATACACAGCTAAATAAGGAGAATCAAGACAATAATATACACAGTGATTCCAGTAAAGAACACTAAAAATGAAAGCTGTTAACATCATGACCATTTGGGATTGTAGAGAAGAAATTTAAAAGTGTACCTCTTTCCTTTTCTTGGAGAAATGGGACAATGGGTGTGAAATATCTCATGTGCTGTCAGATACTGCCATCTATCAATTGATTCTAACTGTTCTTCTTTGGTATAAAAGAATGTACAGTGTGTGTGGGAGGGGGTGGGGGGGGACAGACATTTGGAAACGATCATGAGGTAAAAAAAAGTTTAATGTGAGTGGTTAATAGTATTTTTATTTCTATTTGTGTGTTTATATACAAGTGCCCTTATAAAGGAAGGAAATACTTGATTTGTGGCTTTGATGAGTCAGATAAAACTAGAGTTGCAATTGGCTCCCTTCTTCTCCAACCCTTTTTTAACAGCATAACTCAGCAAATGCCAAAACACACTGTTGAACCGTTTTAAGTGATAGTGAATGTCAGTCTTTTAAAATGTTAAAATTATTACCATTAATTTTAAAAGTAAAAGGAAGAAAAACAGATTCATGTCAAGTAAAAATTACATCCATTTTTTTTTGGTCTGAAGAGAAACAGGAAACATTTATTAGAGTCAGAATGCCAAGGGATCATAACCACTTCTTATACCCATCCAAATCTACAAAGATTTGTGATTTTTCTTCATGTGCATACTTCTTCTAACAACACAGATCAAAATTTTTCTACAACTTAGTAAATGGTCTTCAGGACTTGGTGCAGCCGAAATATTCATTGTCTTGTAGCCAAACTTGTGATAAACATTTTCAAATTTAGCTAGGTTGGTTCTTTGACAACAAAGCTTATCAGAGGAGATGAAGCTAAAGTGTTTTAACAGAGTCTGGCACGTAGTAAGCACTATATAAATATCAGTAGTAGTAATAATAATAATGACCATTATTATTATTCTCATTGGGTCTACATTGTTAGGCAGCTAGGTAGTGAAGTGGATAGAGTCAGGAAGATTGATCTTCCTGAGTTCAGATATGGCCTCAAACATTCACTAGCTATGTGACCCTGGGCAAGTCACTTAACTCTGTTAACCTCAGTTTCCTCATCTGTAAAATGAGCTGGAGAAGAAAAGGGCAAATAACACCAGTATCTCTGCCAAGAGACAGGGTCATGAAGAGTCATACAAAACTGGAAAACAACTGGACAAGAACTGACTGCATTCTTAAGCCTTTTTCATCTGTGTAAGTAGGACCTGCTCTCTACTGAGTCGGCCTCTAAGAATTATATTACCTCCATGCCAAAGGAGATATTGGCAAGACTTCACAGTGGAGGATATCAATCTGGAACCAGACTGAGGCAGGCTGTCAGGAAAGCAGATGTGAAGATACATTTTATTCATACCTAAGACTTTGATTGCTGTTTTAATAACTTACCAAAGAGGACAAGTTAAACAAAATAAACATTTCTGGGTTGGAGTCTTAATCATGATTCATAATTCGGATGGTTTTTTAAAATGCCATTTACATCTAGATTTGCGCCACAAGTAACCTAGGTCTTTTTCTGAAGTGCTGTAAAGTAAAAGAACACAGCCCAAAAAAAGATGTGTGATTGAAAAGGCAATTGTCAGCTTAGGAGAATGAGGCAAATTCTGATTGATCTAATTTCTTCTTTATGCTAGACTCTGCTGAAATCTAAAAATCAAGTCAGTGTTTCCACTCAGGCAGAGTCTAAGATGTGGGGTTTCTGAGACAAGAGTCAGTATTAATACAGCAATATTCTTGAATATCCAAAGTTCAAAAGCCTCGCTTTGCTCGACATCTAAGAATCTGAGGCAGAATGGGCTACCCCTCTTAGGAGAGCAGTTTCCTGCTTGGCCCAGAGGATTCTAGAGGGGTAAATAAACAAGAGTAGAGAATCTCTTTTGCTTTAAAAAATATCCTCATGCAATTAACACTTAACCTATTTGAAGTTCACCAGAAGACTGCACCAGCAGCATTCCTCTTCTAACCTCCTGTAGCTCTGGTCTTCTTGTCCCTAAATATGCTGGGGCTGAAAGCATGCTCCAGTTGTGATTTCTAAAATGTCAGCATAGGGGCATTTAAAACTAATTTATACAGACTGAAGTTGGAATGAGGATTATATACCATGAGGGTTGATTCATGCTGGAAAAACAGAGCATGATTTGAGGTATTTGGAAGGACTGTGGCAGATGGTGACAGTCAACCAATCTACTAAGTTTTTATTAAATACTTTCAATGTTCCCAGCTCTGCAGTTGAGCATTGCGGAGGACATGAGAGAACTATAAGACACAGTCCCTTCCTTCAAGGAGCTTACAATCTAGTTTCAATGGACACATGTGAAACAATTCAGTGCTAAACTGGGCCATTGTATATAACTGATGTAGGAATTCAGGCAAGGACTCCATAGAGTCTCAGTTGAGGGCAGCATATCACAAAGGAAAGGACATGGGGCTTAGAGCCAAGGTTCTCCTTCCAACTCTGCTGCTAACTAGTTTATTCAGGTTGGAGAGGAGTAGAGTGGAGAGGATGGGAGATATGAAGCTGAGACGAAGTTCAGGGACTGTGGCTTTCTTCCCTCTAGTGCTACACAGTACCTACCACACGGTAATATGTCCAGTGACCAATCAGTGCTCAGTGGCTCATTGAGATTACCAGGGATGGCAGTTACCGCAAAGCCTGAATTTGGGTTTGGTTCTCCTCCTTCAGCTGGAAAAACAAGTCATACCCAAAGGGCCTGGATCTTTGAGGGGCAAAGTTTTTTTTCCTGTCTAGGGGCAGGCACCAAGTATTTAATATATGTATAACAGTAATATCCTTACCTCTATGGGAGTATATTTAATTTATAGAAAATATAAGAATAAAGAGGAGGAAATAAAAATAAAAGTCCTACCAGTATGGGAGAAAGAAACGGATGGGAAGTGGGTTCAAGCAATAATAACTTAACCTGAAGTGTTGCTGAGGGAGAAAAAGGGAAAGAGAGAGAAAAAAAAGATTCATTCAGAAAGGCCACTTTATTGATGAAGATAAAAATGAATGTAGTTCCCCACAGCCCTCCCCTCACCTTAGTGGCTTCACTGGGCATGAGACTGGCATGGGCAGGCCTGCCTGTCTCAAGTGTGGGCCAAGGTGCCCAGGTCAGGCCCTGCCCACCCTTCTTTTTTCTCCTCATCATGCAGCCAAATGCAAACACGTCACAGCTCACGAAGATTCATTGACGGCACTTTAGAATCCCCAAAATGGCTCCCGTGCATTGTTATTTCTCTCCCCCCACCCTTTTTTTTTTTTTTTACACATTGTACAAAATACATGACTAGGAAAAGTCAGCTGTGCTGATATCTGCAGGAGATCCTTTTAGGATTCCCAATCCTCCAAATGTATTTATTGCAGTGAGACCTCTAAAAGGTAGAGCTGTACAAAAAAACAAACAAAAAACAAACACCACCTACACAATTATAAGAGCAGCAACTCAATACTGCTTTCGTTCATTAAAATTTTCTTTCCCAAAAATACATTCCTAAATATACAAACTATACAATCTTGTCATTTTAATGCTGGTTTTTATAATAACAATAGAACCCCAAACTAAAAACAAAAACAAACAGAAATCTGTTCATCTTCAAACTGACAAGAGTTCTACTGTGCATGGGACTGGGTACCTTCATATAACACCACATAAATAACTCTAGCCATACCCAGCTGTTCACATTGGGGGTGCATGGCCAGTAGGACAAAGGAAATACTTTTCTGGTGATCAGACATCATCCGCAGAGAGGGTCGGGATGTTAATCCTGGGTCGGGTGAAAAATGCCATCTTCTCCCTACAGAGGATGTCATCATTGTTGGTCAGTGGAGAGGCCACACTAGGCTAAGTGCCCTTGTCAGCTCCAGAGTCCATAGCGAAGGTCAGACAGTTTAGGAAAATGTTACCAAGGCAATGTCCCTGTGTTCTCAAAGTAGTGCTCTGACTGCCCTGAGACAAGGGCTGTAAGTTTGTGAAGCCGGAAGGGATCAGTGAGAATAAATCACCCCAAACTGTATTTATCACTCAGCCTCTTCAGCCAATCCCCTACAATTACCAGTGATAGAAATGTAATAATAAAGGCTGGAGCAGGTGGTTCATTCATTAAACAAGAGCGTCTGACAAATTAGGCAGCATTGTGCTGAGACCTGATAAAGCCAGCCAGGGGACGAGCATGCAAGGGCTCATGCATCACCAGGGAAGACTTGGCAACAGAGAATCATCTGTTACTGAGAGCCAGCCCTGTGCGGGAGGCCAATGAGAATAGGGAGGTGGGGAAAGTGGGACAAGAAGGCAGTGTGAGAGTAAAGGAGAAAGAGGGGAGTGAAGGAGAAGGAAAAATCAGAGGAAGACAGAGAAAGGAGCACAGGAACAAAAAAGAGAAGGATAGGGAAATGGAGAGACTGAGCAGTGAAGTAGGGCATCATGGCTCCTACCTGAATGACTGTACTTCTGGGGGCTCTTTACAACTCTGCCCCCGTAGTCGGTGGACATCCTTAGCTGCAGCTCTCATCATCTTGTCAGCCTGTAACTCACCCTTGTGCTCAGCCCTCTCTGCCTGCAGGGCAAAGCAATTCCAACAGTTCAGTTAACTCGCAAGCCTCTAGGGACTGGTCAGTGAGAGAAGAGTTCATTTTAATACAAAGTGATGAGGCTTCTGCGGTCGGGGTCCAAATGTGATGGAAGAGGTTATTCTGAGCACTTCTCGTGCTCCATGATGATTTATTTTATGATGAATTTTATTCAAAATAAAAATAAGTAAGTTATCGTAACACTGTACAAAATACATGTTAGATCAGCAGGATTTATCTGGGTCAATGAACTGACCTGTGCTGTCACAGAAAGAAATGAGAGGCAGAGATTGAATGAAACATTCGGGAAGGTGGGGAGAAGGAGATTTATAGAAATGGTTACTATGTGCATGTCCGTGAAACAGAGGCACATCTTCTCTGTCCTAACCAGCCCCACCACCTCATGTTTATATGCCACTTTACAGTTAACAAAAACGTGTTCCATACAACCCCCCTGTGGTATAGAAAGTGTGAGCATGATTAATTACTTTTCATTTCATCTTTGAATCCATAGTGCTTTAGACAGTGTTTACTCATAAGCACTGTATTAAGGAGGCATTTCATAAATACTTGCTAAATTAAATTATGTATCCCCATTTTATAGATGCAAAAGTTCAGATTTGGGAAAGGAGTGGTATTTTAGTATGGGAAATAAGCCTGGAGCTGTGGTGTCGGTGGGGGGGATCCCTGCTAGAGCAATGGAGTTAGGGACAGCAGATCTGGGTTCTGGTCCTGACTCTGCCCCTTGACTGACTTGGGGCAAATAACCTTCTGGGGTCGTCTGGTTTCCTCATTTATGTGGAGAGGATCAAATAAGACGATGTCTATAAAACACTTTATCAACTAAAAAGCACCATATGAACATATTCCTTGCTTCTGCTGTTGCTATGGAGATTTGGTGAGACTGGGAGTGTTAGCTTCTGTTAGTGCAATGATAATGACAATAGCTAGCATCTACAGCTATTATTGTAGCTATATAAAGTTTTAAGGTTTTCAAAGTACTTTACAAGCATTATGTCATTTAAATAATTTATTTTTATCTTTAATTTTTGCAATTTTGGAGGGGGGAAGGCAGGGTAATTGGGGTTAAGTGACTTGCCCAAGGTCACATGGCTGGTACGTGTTAAATGTCTGAGTCTGGATCCAAACTCAGGTCCTTCTGACTCCAGGGCTGGTGTTCTATTCCCTGCGCCACCTAGCTGCCCCACAGGTATTATTTCATTTAATCCTCACAACTGTATCAGTGATAATCAGTGCTATTATTATTCCCATTTTACAGAAGAGGAAACTAAGGCAGGCAGAGGTTAAGTGACTCAACCAGGATCGCCTAGCTAGTGTAAGGGTATGAGGCTAAATTTGAACTCAGGTCTTCCTGGTTCCACATCTGTTTCTTTATCCACTGTGTGGTGGCAAGCTGCCACCAGCCCCATCAAGTTTCCATAGGAGCCATTCTGAAGGAAGACACTACATAGATGTAAACTAATATTAAAAACTCCATGTTCTTGGCCTTTTAATCTAGTGTTCTAGGAATTGGGTTCTTTCCACTATGCCACACTTCTTTTGGGTGGCGTGGTATGACCCTGGGCAAGTCATTTAACCCTGTTGGCCTCAGTTTCATCATCTGTAAAATGAGCTGGGGAAGAACATGGCAAACTCCTACAGGGTCTTTGCCAAGAAAACCCTGAACAGGGTCATGAAGTCTCAGAAGCAACAACACACTTCTTTTAGGATCATTTGCATCGTAACAATAGCTACCATTTATTATAGTACCTGCTAGGTGCCAGGCAGAGCAGCTAGGAGGGCGCCACAGTGCAGAGAGTCAGGAAGACTCATCTTCCTGAGTTCAAGTACGATCTCAGACACTTACTGTGTGACCCTGGGCAAGTCGCTTCGCCCTGTTTGCCTCAGTTTTCTCACCTGTAAAAGGAACTGGAGAAGGAAAGGGCAAAGCACTCCAGTTATCTTGGCCGAGAAAACCCCAAAGAGCTCACAAAGAGTCTGACACAACTGAAAAGTGACTGAACTACAACATGCCCGGCACTGTGCTAGGTACTTTTATAAACATTAACTCACGTGATCTTCAAAACAACCCTGTGAGGCAGGTGCTGTTCTCACCCTCATTGTACAGTTAAGGGAACTAAGGTAAGCAAGGTTAACTGACTTGCCCAAGGTCACACGGCTAGAGGCGAAAGGCCAAATTTGAAATCGACTCTTCCCGACTTGAGGCCCAGCGTTCTCTCTCCTGTGCCAAGCAACTGCCCCTTATTTACAAGTGAACTATCATTCACCCAGCAGATGGATTCACAGAATACTATGAAAACAAGTGTTAGATAATGTAAAAGACTGTGTTCTTGTTTTTCTGTTTTATAAGGCTGAATTTTTCCAAATTGGGTTATCTGAAGGCAGGGCACACTTATACTTTCTATTCTGAAAATCTTCCAACGTGTTGTCTTGAACCTTAAGCCTTTTCCTTGGTAGTTAAATTGAATCACAAAGAAAACTCTTCCGTGAAAACACGGCTTTGTCATTGTAAAAAGTTCCGCACTAGTTTCTTGTCCCTTAAGGTATCTAGACACTGGATCTAAGATTTCTGGTTAGAATTGAGGGAATTGGTTACATGTGCTCCAATCTTGATTGCCAGAAACATTAATAATGCCTCATCTCTGAGTCAGTCTCAGAGACACCTGATCTCCTGAGGTGGCTGTATTAATAATTCTGCCCTTCAAATATTATTCTTTATGAACAATTATTTATAAATACGATGCTGGATGGGCTGGTTAAGGTAAATGCTACAGAGACAGTTATGTGTGGACTATTGCTGTCATAGCTGCTTGGATTCCCATAGCATATTTATGTCTGTTCAAAATTAGGTACATTTGGAACAATCATTGTTGACTATAGGTCTTTCTGATCAGCCTGGTGCATTACCAATAAAAATTTCAGCCTCTTCTCATTCATTCATTTGCAAATGATTTCTCCTGTGTGGGCAAAAAGCACCAAGTTTGCTTACCTTTTTTATAAGCGATATTCTGTCTGACCACAGAGAAAATCCCTCCTAGTCTTAATTACCTTTCACCAAAGGTTTCTTTTACAGAATACAATGGTTTCACGGAGAGCATTCCCACTGTAGACCTGATCCTACCCAAGGATTTAATCTGAGAACGCTGGAGCAGAACTTCTCCATTCGTTGTCACTTACCCTCTTTTCTACCATCCTCAGCAAGAGCCGGTACCGTTCGTCATCTCGGACCCACTGAGGCAGCTCCTTTTCCCCATGGCTCTTGGCTCTCTCCAGTTGCTCCTTCAGCTCCTTCAGCACCGAGATTTCTTGTGTCAGCTGATTATGCCAAGTCCTCGAAGCCTGCAGGTCTAACTCTAGATCTAATGAGGTGCGGATTAGGCGCTCAGCTCTGAGGGACTTGACAGACGATGGCTGGAAGAGAGAAGTGGTTACTACTACTTATCATTTGAACAATCCACTTTGCTTATACTGTTCCCTTGATTTTAAAAGCTTCTTCTTTTCCACTCATTAATCTATATGCCTCTCCTTTAAAACCAGGGTGAAAAACAACCTTCTTCAGGAAGTCTTCCCTGATTAATCTCAACCAGTGCTGACTGCTCCTCTATTTAAAACTCCCTTGGCATTTGCATGCTTGGTTCACGTACGACTCATTTATGAATAAACTACTTTATGATCTCTTAAGGAGTTTTGTGTTTCTTCCCTCCATAGCTAGATTTTAAACTCCTTAATGCAAGAGATCATAGGATCTGAAATTTAGAGCTGGAAGGGACTTCAGAGGTCATCTAGTCCAACCCCTTCTTTTTACTGAGGAAACTGAGACTCAAAGAGGTTATGTGACTTTTACAGGGTCATACATTCTATATTTTGAGTGAAGTTCTCAGAGGAAGAAAACCTAATGTCTTTTTTTTTTTGAACAGAGCCAAATATTAGAAATTGGTGTAGCCAAGCTGTAGTTAAGGACAGTGCTGTCACAGGTGCTAAAGCTCAAACACCTGCATTTTTTCTGGTAGTTCAGGGATTGGAGAGTCCATGCCGTACTTCTATAAGATCTTTTTTCTCAGCAACCCAGTTATTGTCCTTGGAAAATCTGGGTTAGATGTCTACCCCCAAGTGCTGCATAAATGTCATGGGTTCCTGAACTTTTCTGGATAAGTATAATGAATGTCATGCCTCCCCCTGACCTCCTTACATTTCCTTCAACAGGCTACCTCTTCCCTTCTTGCTCATGAGCAGAGAAAATAATTTAGGGGAAGAAGGAATGAACAATGGATAGCTGCTCTAGGAATATAATACCTTGTTTAGGACCAGGCAAGAGCTTCCTTAGACTAGTGACATTGCTGGCCACTTGAATTCATTGATGGACTCAGTTAATTTGAAGTTACTTTGTATTTGTGTATAGCTGTATGTGTATCTCTATCTTTAGCTCTATATCACTTCTATCTCTCTTTATATCTATATCTGTACATACCTTTCTTTATCTTTAGCTAAATCTATGTCTTTCGTATTCCCATATTAAAACCAGTCAGCACTGGTTGAGATTAATCAGGGAAGACTTCCTGAAGAAGGTTGGTTTTCACCCTGGTTTTAAAGGAGAGGCATGTAGATTAATGAATGGAAAAATATATTAAAATATATTTAATTAATTTAATTAAATATATTTAAATCCATATTTTTTTTTAGCTATCTCTCTATCTTTATCGTTATTTACATCTATAGATCTATATACCTATAGATTTGTGTGTGGGTGTAAGTGTGTATAAGCATAGAGTGCAACCAGAATCAGTCACAGTCAATACACGTTCCATAGTCTCTCAAAGACATTTCCAGTACACATCCTCATACTTCTCCCAAAAGCAGGGAGATGTTGTTATAGGTATTCTGTGCATGTGCCAAGGTTAGAGATACTCTGCACATGTGCCAATAATGCCTGGTCCATAGTAGGTGTTAAGTAAATGCTTGTGGATTGGTTGATTCCTTAGTTCTAGATGTAAATCTAAAGCTCAACAGTCCCTTCTTTGTTTAAATATGGCCCTGGGTGCTGCAGATCTTTCCTTTTATGCCATTCTCCACTATAGGACAACCATGTGGCATTCCCTGCATTTGTAAATCACTTCCTTAATCTAGTCCAGACTTGACTTGTAAAGAACTGGAATGGTCCTTTGCTTCCCAGTTCCAAGCAGTAATTTTTCCAGAAGGAATCTCCATTTCTTTTAGGGACAGATTGTCAGCTTTCAGTGTCAGTTTCTAGCTGGTTTACAAAAAAATCCATTTGCACTTCACTGCTTTTGAGAGGCTCTTGGAAACTCAAGTTCTTTATTGCTGCAGAAGGCTGCCAGAAGTCTTAATTGGTCAGCCAGTTGGATTGCATTTACTCAGTATAGCACCTGATGCAAAGGGCTAAAGAGGTTAGGGCTGGGGGAGAGTTTACCAAATAAATAAGCCCCTGAGGAACTTCCTATCTAATTAGAGGTTGATGCTTTTGTCAAGCACAGCTAAGTATGCCAACTCAAAATGCACACACATCATCCTTCCCCCATTCAGGCTTCCTATTTCAAAAAGCTGGATCCTTAACATCAAAACTCGTGAAGATAAAGTCCACTGGGTCCTACAACATTATTGGCTGCTTGTGAAGGGCATTTTCATCTGTGGCGAGGGTGAGAAGGCCCTGGATGAAAAAATAGCTTCAAAGCGATTTCTTACCCTCTTCATTCGGACACTTCTTCTCTCCAGGGAATTTCGAACAAAAGGTGGCTTTTTGGATAGGGTTGAGCTATCGCTATCACTTCGATTCAACTGAAAGAGAAATGTCAACATAAAGTAAATGTGGAGCTATTCTCATTAGTACTGAAATCTATTCTGTGAACAAGGGTTGGTGCTTGGAGTCTGAGAGAGCCTTGAATGCCAGGCTTCATCCTACAGAGAACAAGGAGCCATTATTTTTTTTTACATGATATGTTTTAAGAAGATGAATCTGAAAGTAGCATATAGACTGGGATAGAGGGGAGAGAGATTCAGGCAGGATCACAGGCTGGGGCACTACTACAATAGTACAGGCATAAGGGAATTCACCTGAAGTGGTGACAATGAGGATGTGGATGTAAAAGATGTTGGAGATGAAAGAATGGTTCTCCATTATTGTCACTTACCCGACACACATACTGACTCTGAGGCCCAGGAGAGAAGGTCTTAGAGCGAATAATGGTGCTCCCTCGGACAAATGGCGTAGGGGGTGGGTTGCCCATCCTTCGATCTTTGGGCCGCACAACTGTAGGTGATGATGTCAGGCTTTCTGTGTTGGTTTCTTTGTCCACCTGAGGAAAAAGTCACTCATCCTAAAGCCATTCATCATTCATGAAGACCCAACTACCCACTTTTGGGAACCAGGAATCTGACTGATTCTTCTAGGCTCAGGTTTTCTTCGCTGTCAGCATAGCCTGACATTTCCCTCTTCTCCCCTGCAGCTCATCACTGCTTCTGCTGTATTCTGACATCTGGAGCGAGCACTTTCTACATCCCCCTGGGGCCCTTCCTATGCTGAATCAGCAGGAGGGTATTTGCAACCTCTAGAAAAAAAAATCCAAATAGCCAGTAGAGGTGCACCTTGCTTTTACACAGAAGGGCGACTCTTGTAAATTGAAATCTGATTTCCCTCATACTTACTTATTTACATTCAATTTCTCATGTTTTATGTTAATTTCTGAAGAGCCTAGCAGGACTTAAAAAATATTTTAAAGGTCTGTCCAACATTCTCTGTCGAGTAATGATGATGATGATGATGATGATGATACAGTTATCCCTTCCACATCATGACTTTTCCCATTTTGGCTTTGATATATCATGGGTCAGCATGAGAAAATAAATGGTAAGTTTTTGAGAGTTTTGCTGAAGCTTCAAATGACACATGAAGGCCAGCAGATCACATCAAAAAAGTGAAACTCAGAAATGCATGAATATATGTATAATTTATACATTACTTGTATATTTACTTATACATTATTTGTATATATTATATTATATAATATATACCAGTCCAAATTTTACAACAAAGTACTATAGACACCCCATAAAAGAAAAAATTCAAACTTCTTCTCTGGTGTGGAGGGAGGACCAAAAAATTTTAAGTAGATTTTCCAGATAGCAGAGGGCTATACCCCTAACATGTACAATGTGGAACATTTATATTATGCTTACTATCTGCTAGGTACTGTGTTAAGTGCTTTACAATTCCTATCTTATTTGCTCTTTACAACAACCCTGGGAAGTAGAAACTGTTATCCCCATTTTACAGATGTTGAAATTGAGGTAAACAGAAGTTTACCCAGTGTAACCCAGCTAGTTAGGTGTCTGAGGCTGGATTTGAAGTTGGGTCTTCCTGACTCTAGACCCACTGCTCTAAAATGAACGAGGGAAACTTGGCATTTATAGAAATTTGGCATGAGCAGGGATAGAGACAGACTAAGCTTCTAAAGTGAAGACTGTTATAATGTGACTAATAATTCCCTCGTCAAATTTTTTTTTTAAACTAGTAGGGATACACAAATACTAATAGTAATCATAGAGACAGAAGAGATAAGATCAAGGAGCTACAGCAGGTTATCTCTTTTCTATAAAGCTTTGGGCAGAGCTACACTTAGTAACAACAGGACAAAGAAAGGATAGGGCTGGGGAAGCAGCTGGGGCAAAGAGAGGAATGAGTAACGGGTTCTGACAAAACCTTGGGTGCAGGGACACCAAGGGACTGTGGTGGCTTCTGTACCTTGTAGATCAGGAGGAACCAGAGGAAGCTGAAGCTTTGTAAACCAGTTCCTTTCTGGGGAACAGAGAGGCTCTTGGACACATTAGAGAAAGAGATTCATAGAAGGAACCAAGCCATCTTAGAGATCATGAACCCACTTCTTGCCCGGTGGATAAAATCTCCTTCTCACTTGATACTTTTGCTTGGGCAACACTTAACTTCTTTGATTACCAGTGCTATGACCAATACTGGGGACAGGAAGACTTGAAATATAAATTCCCTTCAGCCCCACCTCCCTCTGCTTTTTATACTCCTCCACTTCCAAAGGAAATGTTTGTTTCTTGGTAGATGAAAAGTGGTTATTCCCAAACCTCCGCTGCTAGGAGTGCCCATTGTCTCAGAAGCCACTTCTCAGGGGGAAGTCAAAAGCCACCTAAGGACAGGGTCTTTTCTTCTCTGAAAGAAGCACTGAATGTACTGCGGTGTCTTGCCTAGGTAGGCTGGTTCAGACTCTCAGATATTCATTTTTGCCCTCCTTACCTTTACTGCTGGGCTATCTTTCACACCCAGCGAATTTTTCTCAGTGAAAACATCCTCGTCTTCTTCCTCCTCCTCGTCCTCCTCCTCAGCTGCTCCTTCGTTCTCACTGCCACCATTGGGATCCTCATCATATGGCCTATTATAGCACAAAGGGCTTAGGTCATCAACCCAGAGAGAGACTAACCTCCCATGACCCCTTAACTACTGATTATTGCCCTGATGTTCCTCTTGTCTGGAGTCTCAGAAAATAAAAGGACCATTAAGCTGAAGAGCCAAGGGGATGGGACTGTTGGGAAGAAAAAGGTGAAAAGTGAAGTGGAGGACCTCGATTTACATACTGATCTAAGTAACTGTAATGGGGCTGATATTTTCTTCAAGTAAAACAAATCACAGATTTCTTTGGGGATACAGTGGGATTTATCTTGACAGGACTCTGACTGCAGTATGCCCAAGCTATATTTATAAGTCAGTGTCTTAGAGAGTCTGAATGGCCAGGAGAGGTGGGGAGGAGAGTATGTGTATGTGTGGGGATGAGGGGGATAGGAAGAGAGAGAACAGAAGCAGGGTTGCTAAGTAACAATGTGAAAAGTCCCAATAAAAGCTTGGGAATTTGGCCTAAATCACTGACTCTCTGCCAGAGCTTTAGAAGACATGTCCTATGTCTATTTCCGGCTTCAGACCTTCTCCTCTTTGAACCAGCACAGCAGTTTGCCAGAGACAAAGCGAACTTAAAAAAAAGGCAACCTTAACCCAGCAATTTTTCTACTGTCAATCACAACAGGAGGAAAAGCTGAAAGAAAAAGCTCAATGAAAGGAGGAGCTGGGTGGAAGGACACTTCTTATTGTTAAAGCATTTGGAATTTGGAGCTGGCAAGGCAGAGGAAAGCACAGTCGTCCTCGATTTCTCCAAGGAACTCTTTTCCTGTATATTGAGGGGACCCTGGGACAAGGACCTGTGCTCATGTCCTCTCCTAGCTGGGCCTGCTTGGTGCTGGAGGGGGTTTGAGGGGAGGCCCTCCTTTACTCACCAGCTCTCTGCCATAGTCAGGGCATTACTTTCCCCCTCTAGCCTCTTCTCCACTGCCTTCAGTTCCACAGCTGTCTGTTCTAGGAGTGCAGAAACAGTGTCCTGTAGAAAGAAGGCCCTTAAGGTTCACGCACCATGCCTCCGAGCTCCACTGCCCATGATCATAGTGCCCCAAAGTTTTAAAGCTAGAAGAGATCTTGGAGCTCATCCAGAACCCCATTTCAGAACGCTAGTCATGGGTTCTTAAATGTTCATGGGCCTCTTTGGTAGTCTGGTGAAACAAGCCTGGGACCCCTTCTCAGAATGTTCTTTAAATACATAAAATAAAACACATAAAATTACAAAGGAAATGAGTTTTCTCAAAATAAAGTTGGAACAATATTAAAAAACAAAACACCAAGCTGATGGATACCAGGCTTAAGAGCCCTTCACCTAGGCCTCCTCTATTCTGTTAACAGTGAGTGGAGTCTAGTTATGCCAATTCCATCACTCATGGTCCAGAGGCCTTGGAGGTAGAAAGAACAGAGAGCATGTAGGTCAATAATATCTCGTTACAGAGGAGCACCCTGAGGCTTATAGAGAATTTAAGTGATTTGCTAAAGACCAGGGTTCAATCTCAGTCCTCTGACTCTAAACCCATTGTTCTTTCCACTAATAACATTATTGCCTTTTGCTGCCATCCATACGATCACAGGTAAATTGCTTTACCTTTCTGGGTCTCAGTTTTGTTGACTGTAAAGTGAAGAATAAGAATTATATTACCCACAGTAGAGGGTGATTGTGAGGGGAAAGCATCTCATGAAGCATGAAGTGACAAAGAATGGTGAATTCTTTTTATTAGGGATAGGGACCAGTGACTTGCCACCCCCTTTCCCCCTTCCATTCACTTCTGATGTGCCATTGCATATGGCACATCAGAAGCTGGACTTGAGCCCAGTTCTTCCAGGCTGGATCCTGAGTCCCTACATTACTTTTTTTCTTAAAGTCTCTCACATCTTCAGAAATGTAACAATCTCATTATTTGTCCATTAATTTTGTTTCTTTAATCCAAAAAATTCTCCCACAGTTTAGAGCAAAATAAAAAAATTAAACCTATTTGGATGACTTTCCAAGTCACACAGCTACTTATATGATCCTTTAAAAAATAATAAAATTGGGGCGGCTAGGTGGTGCAGTGAGTAAAGTGCCAGCCCGGGAGTCGGTAGGACCTGAGTTCAGTTTTGGCCTCAGATACTTAACGCAAAAAAAACTAGCCGTGTAACCCTGGGCAAGTTATTTAACCCCAATTGCCCTCCAAAAGGCAAAATAAACAAACAAATAAATAAAATAAAAATTTAAATTAAAAATAAAATATCCTTTCGTTGTCTATGATTTATGATATCTCAAAGTGCTATAAATGGATTAATCTAATTAAGAAAGTTTGGGGTTCAAATAAAAAAATGCATAGAATGCTACAGCAGAGCTTAAAAGTAACTCATCAATCTTGTGAAATCCTGATTATACTGATACTCTATTGCAATTTAGGAGAATAAAACAACCAGAGCTGCAGAGACAGCTATTCTTTTATCTACACTAACGGTGGGTAGGGAAAAGATCTGTGGAATTCAATAATATATTCCTACAAAACATATCTATTGGTTTTACCATGTAGTTAGAATCACATAATGAGACATGTTTTAGGGGAGAGCCCATCCTGTGACCTCATCAGTATAGGGAACACCCAATGGGGAACTCCCTCTAACAATATAGATTATACCTGCCCTGTAGTTAGGAGGCTCAGAGAGTTGGCTAGAGCACTGAGAGATTCAGTGACTTGACTGGGGTCATACAGGAACTATGCATCTGGTGGCACTTGAATAAAGGTCTTCTAGCTTTCAATTCATGTGCTACACTGTTTCTTATGCCTGTTCAGAAAATAGCGATCCTACTATATGTCCAATATTTGATTTTAATTGAAAAAATATCCTCTCTCCCTATTCAGAGGAAAATCTTTTTTCCTTCTGATGACTGAAATTCTATCTCTAGTGATTATGGGTTTAAAAACTAAATCATTTTTTAAAATTTTGGATCATATGATAAAGTTCACCTATGTCTTTATGTATCCGCTAATACAATCTTTATGTCCTCCATTCACAAAATGGGAAGTCTAATCCAAATGTACTTTATTTTTTTTTTTTTAAAGCAATTGGGGTTAAGTAACTTGCTCAAGGTTACACGGCCAGGTGTTTCTGGGTGTGGTGCTGAGTATCTGAGCCCGGATTTGATCCCCCAGGTCATCCCGACACTGGAGCCGGTGATCTTACTTGCTGAGCCACCTGGCCTCCCCAAGAAATTGGGGTTAAGTAACTTGCTCAAGGTTACACGGCCAGTTATTTCTGGGTGGGTGCTAAGTGTCCGAGCCTGGATTCGATCCCCAGGTCATCCCGACACTGGGGCCGGTGCTCTTACTCACTGTGCTCCCTGGCTGCCCCTCCAAATGTACTTTCAAAGGACATTTTCCAAATGAAAGAGAAGGCCATGAATTTCCTCCCTCCATGTTTTAGTACAGAAAAATAAGCATTATTGGGGTCATTAAGGTTTCATTGCATAAATAGGTAAATAAAATCTCTTGACCAAATGAAAAATTAAGTGCTATATACATATTTATCACTAAGCTATATACATATCTATCACTATTCTCTATGTATATATTTATTATATGTTATGTATATGGGTGCTCTTACACTCAACATACATGTATGTAAATATATACAAATATATGTACATATACATATGTGTGTATAGAGAACTATAGGTATATATGTTTTAGTGCTTGCTTAAAAAATGATTATGCTATTTGAGTGCAGGAAATACTGCACAGAGGGGCAGAATCAGTGTAGGGAACTTTCAGTGTGAAAACTCTCTCTAACAAAAATAGATCAATAACTCCTTTGTAACCTATGTTCTTACAGAGTTGCCTGGGACCACTGAGAAGTTAAATGACTTAACAGTCATCACAAAGGCAGTTCATGGCATAGACAGGACTTGAATCCATAGCCATACTGCTTTGCCATTGAGGAACACTTGAAGGAAATTTAAAATATATTAGTTTTTAAGCCCCCTTTAAAATACTGTACTAAAAATGAAAATGGGGGCAGCTAAGTGGCACAGTGAATAGAGCACCGGGTCTGGAGTCAGAGGACTTGAGTTCAAATCCGACCTCAGACACTTAATATGTACTAGCCATGTGACCTTGGGCAAGTCACTTAACCCCAACTGCCCTGCCCTCCCCACTCCAAAAAAGCAAAAAGAAAAAGCATATGATACATATTTTTATTTAAGAACTCAATAAAAGCAGTTGTTTTAAAAATTATTGGCTCCACCTTTTTTCCTTTAAGCAAGCTTTATTATTATTATTTTTTTAATGCTTAAAAGCTGATTTCCATCTGACAAATTCAAAGTTATTAGCCAAGTTGTGCTATGGCAGACATTTGTGCTCAGATGTATACATACACATGTATGTCTATATGTGTGTGTTTATCATCTAATTATATTTGTCTCTACATATCATACACATTCTAATGTCTATGGTATGAAGATGTTTGTCTCTGTCTCTCTGTCTTTCCCATCTATCTTGCCAGTGGAACATATGACCCTGGGTTCTCATATGCTATACTAATAAAGCACAACTTTTGGCAGGTCCTTCCCAAGCTGAAGAGATTTGAGGTAAAGTCCCGGTGATGAATTCTGTGTCTATTGTGCAAGGCTTGATCAGCCTGGCTAAGTTTGGGGGAGGCTCATCACTAGGATGTTAGTTGTCCATAGCAGTACTCAAAAAGCCATATTCTACGTGATAGAGGGGCTTCAATCTGTGTGTGTATGTGTGTGGAAGTACTCACACTGACAAAATCACAACTTCTTAAAGTACTGAAGGATATATTTATATCTATGTGTACATGCATGTCTGAATATTTGAATAGAGAGGGATATGTACATGTTATATACACGAATAGCTAGCTCTTTTCTTATTCCTCTTCCCTCCACTGACTCATAGAATCATAGAATTGGAAGAGAGTCCAGCAGCCAACAAGTTCAATTCATACTCAAAAGGAAAGCCCACTCTAACACATAAAGTAAGTGGTGACCCAGACTGCTTGAAGACCCCAGAGGGAGTCAGCCTGTTCCATTTTTGGATGGCTCTAATTGTTAGGAAACTTTTTCTAACATCCAGTCTAAATTTGCCTCTTTGTAACCTTCACCCATTGTTCCTGATTCAGCCATTGTCCCCTGGGGCCAGAAGTACAAGTTTAATGCCTCTTACACATTAGGGCCTTCAAATACTTAAATATGGCTATAGTGTACCATTCTGATCCTCTTTTAGACGAAATATCTCCAGTTATTTCAACCACTTCTCATGTAACATGGACTCAAGGCCATTTATCACCTTGGTTTACCTTCTCTTCATGCTTTCTGGTTTATCAATGTCCTATTTAATCTATATATTTCGCATCTCTACTGTTCTCCTCCTTCCCTGAATGACACAACTATTTCCATTTCTGGAGGCCCCATCTCTCCAAGTGTAATATATGTGAGGTAAATATTCATTCATGCCCTCTTACCGAGTTCTCAGTGCCCACCATCACAGAGCAGTTGTGTGCTTCTTGCTTGTTTTGTCGGCTTTGCTTCTTCAAGTATTTGTAGCTCAAGAGATTGTACCAGCGTACTGTTTTCTCCCCTGACCGGCAGACCTCAGCAAGGCTGATCTGGGCTCCACCCTGTGGGAACATGAGAATAGAGAAGGTCTGGACCACTGGTACTACCTTAGGCTCTTCTCAGCTCTCAGAAACGGTTTGAAAAGTACCAGGGACAGAGTTTACTAAGGGAGGAATTCATGGAGAGTAAAGGAAAGTTAAAAATTAGATCCTTTTGGTTGTGAAAGCATGGCCCATTCATTCCCGGTGACCCATGATAGGATCAGAGCCTGGATAATCAAACAAAACAAGGCATCCTCCTTTTACTCATTCCATTTCCAGTTAACTAACATTTATTAAGCATTTATTGTATACACAGCACTGGGCTAAGTGCTGGGGGAGACACAGATATAAACAAGAAGAATCTCAGTTGGGAAATTTAATGGAAAGCCATTAATACCGGGAGAAAAATCCTCTCTAGACCTTGGACTTCGCTTTAAGATTTATAATCTCGGTGAAGTCCATTCATCCTACTTTCAAAGAACTCTTAATTGTTTAGAAGTTTTTCTTTACATTGAGCCTAAGTTTGCCTCTCTAAGACTTCTAGCTACTTCTCCTAATTTCTCTCAATGGGGTTAAGCAGAGCAAATTTATATCTGATAGTTAAAAAATACATATTTACAGGTATTATATCTCTGCTAAGTATTTTCTTCTTTTGGCTAAACCCACCCCTCATTCCTCTAACCCCAACCTTCTACATCAGCTCCCAGCCTCTCACCATCCTAGACATCCTCTCCTAGACAAGCTCCAGCTTGTGAAACTGCTTCATAATCCACTTTACTTCTGACCAATACCAGGGAAGCTTGCCTTTATTAATGCATAGTTTCATATTGTTACACTTTTGGGAACTTTTAAGATTCAAATTCTTTTCCCCACGGAGAACACTGGATTGGTTTTGTAAACTAGGTAAACATATCTACCTAGTGGTTCCCACAATGGTAGAAACGCCAAAGAACAGGGTAGTGGAAGGAGATTCAAGGTAGCTGGGGACAATCCACTTGCTAGGCAAGTTTGCCCCTAGATGACTAGACATTAGAACTGCTCTGGCAGAGTCAAAAGATTTACCATGGGCAAATAGGACTGATTCTCCTCCAAAGGAAAAATACCTTGGGATTTCACTAGGAGACCAGAAAAACTTTCTGAATTGCCACTGATAATCCCATATAAGCCAAAACCTGATTAATTCATCATTTCATTGTCGTCTTCATCATCATCATCATCATCATCATCATCATCATCATCCATTTCTATGGAGGCAGATTCTCAAGTCAATGAGGAAAACTCCCGTAACTCCGCTTTCTAAATGCATACTTCTTAGAGACTGTTACCAATTTTTAAGAGTTCAGACGTTGTAACTAGCTTTAAGACTTTAGATGAAATGTTGGGGCAGGGTTGGGGGGCAGGGTGAGGGAAAGACAGGCTGACAGTTGGAAGTATCAGTTGAGAAATGCCTTGAGCTGAAGCATTTCTGGGGTTCATGAGGATCTATGATGAAACTGTGTGTGAGAGAGAGAAGGTGAGGATGAACTTCTTTCTTATGAAAGCTATCTTGGGTGTTGTTAGGAGGAAATCCTATGAAGAGAAGCCTTTAAAGACAATTCTATAAAGTGCTCCAGAGAAGTTGACAGATGGTTTCCTGTCATTGTTAAAGATAATACAAAGAGTAAAGGGAATATTCTTGTGGAGAAACATTAAGAAGATGTTAAATAATTACCTGGAGTAAGTTGAATGAGTCGAGACTGAATTTACAAACAAATGAAGAGAGATTAACTACTGATGTCTGAGGGTTTGAGTTGACACTGTTGGTAATAGTCAAATGTAAGTAGTTCTTTATTAATATCACACATATCATATATGTATATATATACACATACATATCTGTATGTGTATATTTATTTGTTCTTTTGTTTAAAAATTATTTATTCTAGTCATGTTAATATTTAAATATAGATGAAAAAGTAATTACTAGTGGTAAAAGTTTCTCTAGTTCATTAAATAACATTTAATGAATTTGAGTGGGAGCTTGAGCTAATAATTTAATTAATGATAAGAGACTATAAATTTATTAATGAGAAATACATTTTCTCAAATACACCTAGATTGTTATAGAGATTAATAAACATATAGCAATGAATCAAGTGAAAGGAAATAATGATGATGATGATGACTCCCTCCCATTCTAAGAGTTAGTTGATTGTTAAAGTTTCAGTGTGAACATTTACACCTCAAAAATTGGCAATCTTCACCAAGTAGGGCTCTATTTATTGTTTTGTTGATTGTCTCAGCTTGAAAAAAGTTAATAATGCAGATTAAACTTAAAAGTATGGGTGTGTATATTTCTCCTCCTAGATGAATTGTTAAACATTTCCCAGAATACTCTTGTCTTACTTGAGCTCAGCACAAGTGCAGTAGGAGGCTCAGGAAATGAAGTCATCATCAGACTGGAGGCTTTATGATTGTAGGCTAATGATGATAATGAGGATGATGCTAATTGGCACTCATATAGTGCTTTAAGTTTTGTAAAGTGCTTTACATGCATTATCTCATTTGAACCTCACAACAACGCTGTGTTTCTTTTACTTGCTACACATTCATTCTATTTTAATGGCAGATTGTGAGCAGTATGGCACAGTAGTAAAAAAAATGATGGTGGCGAGGTGGGTGGAGCTAAGGAAAAAAGTGGCTACAGGATAAGTCAAGAGGTATGGGTGGAGTGAGAAGGAAAGGCAAGAGATGAAGGTTGGAGCCAGAGGGAATGGGAAACCACAAGTTGTTAGTCAAGCTCAGGCGCCACCAGGGTAGGAAAACGGGGCTGGAAAGAATGCCTAGCCCTTTCTTTCCAGTCTACGCAAATCTTATCCATCCTTCCAAGTCCTACTTCAAATATCTACCAGGAAGTCTTCCCTCATGACTGCTATCTTTACTAATCTCCACCTTCTTCAAACTCTGTAGCCCTTAGATTTTGAACTGCATTCGGATTTAATTGTTATACAGCACTCTTAGAGAGGAAAATAATGATGATGATGATAATAGCTAATATCTGTGCATGCTGGACACATTTTATAGTAGGGGCTCTATAAGACCTAACTATCTGAAGTAAGCCTTGCCTCAGATAATTACTATCTGTGTGCCCC
The DNA here is from genome assembly GCF_028583685.1 of Petaurus breviceps papuanus. Taxonomy (NCBI): domain Eukaryota; kingdom Metazoa; phylum Chordata; class Mammalia; order Diprotodontia; family Petauridae; genus Petaurus; species Petaurus breviceps. The sequence continues at coordinate 12,915,437 of NW_027186372.1, forward strand.
CAGGCAAGACACTTAAACCCTCAGCTACCTTTTCAGCATCCTCGTTTCTCATCTGGGTAATAACACTATCTACCTTATTGGGTTGCTGTGAGGATCAAAACAGATACATAGGTAACACACTTTGCGTACCATAAATGCTAGTTATTATTACTGTTATTATTACTCACCCACCAATATAAACTCTTTAATCAGGGACCAAGTCTTATTCTCAATAAATTTTTCTTAGTGCATAGTACTAAGTAGGAGATTAATAATTAATTACTGAATGAAATGCAAATGGATGAAGATAGCACATTTCCCAGGCCCATCCAAGATAAAGGAACCTAATCCTTAAGGTGGCCAGAACCTCCCTGATTCCTCACATTTCTGCTCCTCTCCCCCTTCAAAATCTGACAGGCCATTATTTGAGTAAGCAACTCAACATTTTCAAGTGACCTAGTGAGGTGAGCTTCTCATCAGGCAGCTGAATATAGATAAGTGCCAAAGTGAGATGGAGAGATTCAGCTGCCTCCATGGCAACCTACAATGGCCAGATTTCAATTAGAAAGGAGGAATAAAAGACAACCAATTAGGAAGAGGAAACAGGACTGATTTTCTTCTAATTGAGAAATACCCCAGGGCTGGGGAAACACTTCACTGGGAAGCCAGAAAACCTTTTGGAGCTGCTACTCGCGAATCTGCCAAAGCCTGATCAATTTATTGCCACCTCATCATCCATTTCTATTTGTTACAGAGCCCCTGAGGAACTTGATGCAGGGTCCAGGGACCATTTCTCTCAATTTCTTAAGATGGGGAAAGGAATGGGGGAGAATCTTGGAACTGAAGACTACCAGGGCTGAAGGGGCTCTTAGAAGACAGAACACAGAATGTCAGAGCTGTAAGAACATTGAGAATTCCAGAGTCAAAGCATGGCTTTGCCTCTTCTGCGTTTCTTGCTAAAGAGAAATAAGCCAATAAAGGCCCAGACTTTCCACTTTGCTGAGGGAACACACTAAACATACATGGATATATACACATATATACATATGTGTTATATATCATATATGTATATAGGTTTGTGTATATGGAAAATGAGGCACCACACATACATGTATATATCATGCATGTATAAATTTATGTGTATGGAAAATGAGGCACCATAGTATAGTGCAAAAAACCCCTCTCACAGTACTTGTGATCTTGGACAGGTCATTAACCTCCCTGGGCCTCAATTTCCTGATCTACAAAATGAAAGGGTTAGATTAGGTAGCCTCTGAAATAACTTTTACCTCTAGATCTGTGATCTAACAGATAATAAGTATTTATAGTGCTTTAAGGTTTACAGGGTGCTTCCCAGTAATAACTCTGTAGAGCAGTAAATCAGGATTATTATTCCCATTTTGTAAATGAGGAGACTAAGGCAAAAAGAGATTAAGTGATTTACCTACAGCAATATAATTAGCAAATGTCAAAACCTTGATGTTTCCTTTGTTAAAGGCCAGCACATTCCCTACTCTACCAGGCTGATGAATGACCCCCTTTGTAATCTGCACAGTCCCCTCCAGTTAGGATGCACCCTTGTTCCCAGGAAGTTGTGAATGGGAGGTAAAGGAAGTTTTGGAGCAGTAATGTCAATCAGTTGGACCCTATGGCCTGGGTCCACTTTGGTCCAGTTAAGAGTCCCTTAAATATCTCTTCCATACTCCAATTCCACAATAGAGAGAAAGGGCCAACTTCCTTCCTCACTAGGTACAACCGATGGGTTCCCAAGGTGAGTCTGGTAAAACATTCCTACAAATGGCTCTTCAGCACAGAATTGGAAGAAACAGGCTTAAACAAGAAGAGGTTTAAGGTAGCTAAAAGTAACAGTTCCTTGAGGGTCATGATCGGCAGTGAGGAGCCTGTGACCTCGAGGCCACATTTGGCCCTCTAAATCCTCAAATGTGGCTCTCTGACCAAATTCAAACTTGACAGAACAAATCCCCTCAAGTCCTGAGGTTTGGATTCTGTCAAAGGGCTGCACTTGAGGACTTAGAGGGCCACATCTGGCCTCGAGGCCACAGGTTCCCCACTCCTTGTGATATTGGATGAGAACACCAAAGGAGTCTCCTAAAATCTGCCTCCTTTGTATATCTAAAAACAGGACATTATAGTTATCTTGGACATTTAGGGGAAAGGTCATTCAGAAAGTAAAAGATTACCTACATGGCCTTTGGAGCTGCATTTGCTTGCTAAGTTTGCAGAGTTCTGTCCAGAATGGAACAGCAGCTGTTCTGGAGAGCAGACAGGAGACTACTTCCAATAATCTCCTTTAAACATTTCCCTTTATTCCTTCTTTGAATTCTAGATCTTGGGAAAGTGGAATCAGAGAGAATGGATACATTCTTTTCCCTTTGGAAATGTTTATTGCTGTTTCAGAGGTAAAGAAGAAACAGACTAAAGGAGAGAAAGAGTAGCAATTGTAATTTCTGAGCTAGGGCTTCAATTCTGATCAGAGGAGAAAGGGTACCCTCTGAGCCCTAGGCATCCTGGGAGAGAGGAAGCACAATTTCTCTCAGTTTCCTGAGATAGGAAACAATGAGTTGGGAGAATCAAAGAACAAGAGAATGCCAGTATGGGAAGGAGACTCAATTGCAAGTCTTGGAATCCCTGGTTGAACACAATACGCTTCTGGACGCTATAACTTTTTTAATGCTGATAAAATCATGTTAGCCTTGAACTACAGGTCAAGGTTCAGCTCAGGTACAACATTCTACTCAAGATGTGCGCAGGTTACCCAGTGACTCCCTTTCTCATGATGGCCTAAATTACTTTGCATTTATGTATATTTTGTTTTTCTGTGTAGTTATGGGAATGGAAATTTAAGATCTTCCCTGCCCCTAGGCCCTTTGATAGGCTTAAGTGCACCTGGAGCCTGTGGCAGCAAGCTTGGTTTTCAGTAATGTCCACACCTTGGTGCTGTGTGATTGGTCAGTGGGTCAAGAGGGTTGTGCCATTCTCTGAACCAGGAGAAGGCTATATGAACCCTGATGTGAGGTTTTGTTTTGGGGCTCACTTTGAGAAGAGTTGTGTGATTTGACCAGAAGAGACTCTGGGCAGCCGTTGAGCCCCCCGGCTTTGAAAACCCAGATGTTGCTGCTTCCCTCTCTGGTAACTGACTCGGTATGGATGTAATGGTCAGACAGTTGGAAGCCTGTCTGCTGATCTGTTTCTCTTTATTTTTTGTCTGCTTGTAACTTGTTTGTATTCTCTGAAATTTGGGGTGCTGACTTTTTTCCCCTGAACTAGGTAAATGACATATGTTTGATTAAAGCAAGATTGTTAACCCATTTTGAGTTGCTGTCCTTTAGAAAAGCAGATCTAAGAACCTGAGTTGGCAGCCACCCTGGGGATGTCGGGGTGCTTGCTGTTACATGCGTACAGGTTGTTTTCCTCCAATCAAAAGAAAGCTCCTTTGGTAAAGATAAGGAAATAAGCATTTATTAAATAATTATTGAGTGCCAGGTGCTGTGCTAAGCTTTACAAATATTATCTCATTTGATAATTTGATGTTGAGGGGAGGGACTATTTCATTGTTGACTTTGTGTACTCTGGTGCCTAGCACAAACGCCAGAAGCATAGTAGGAATTAAAAAAATTCTTGTTGATGAAAAAAGATGAGAAAAATAAACTGACACATTTGGAGCATAGTGGGTACCTGTCCGTGGGCTTATCTATTGGAAAAGATTAGAAAAGTGTCAACAGCCTAACAGTTTAAGGCTGCTAAGTGTGTTCGATGGAGCTGTGGGCCTGTTACAGATTCTCAGTTCTAGAGTGGTTTTTCATTCATTTTCATTTCATTCATAGGTCCCAAGTCCTATCAAGGCTAGTCCTGGAAAAAGTTCCATCTTTTTCATCAAAGTTTTCATCAACTCTGATGGTAATTGGTCAGATGGGAAAACTGGGGATAAATGGAAGGAAAACTGGATCAGCCTCTGTTCCTGTACACAATGGTACTTGCCCTGGAGGGAAACTGGGCATCTGCCTGTGGAGTAAAATGCAGGCTCTACTCTTTTCCTTAGAGCATGAAAGACTAATAGCAATGACCTGTTAGGTAGAAATTCTGTTCTGGGACCTGGAATTCTGGAGACTGATTTGTCTTGCTTTGATGAAGCTATCCCTATTTAGTTATCTTATTGTGTAATTTAAGGGACTATAGAAAGACATCCTTTGTCCCCTGAGCAAAAATATCTCTTTTCACCATGGTGCCTTCATTTCTACCATTGGTTAGTGCTTTAAGATAACCACTGCCCTATGTTCCTTTCATAAAACGTAATACATTTGGGAGGCATGCTTAGTGGATGGAACCTTGGATCAGAGGTGAGATCAGGAAGCCCTGAGTTTGAATCCTTGTTCAGATATTCACTAACAAAGTCATCTTTGTGAGTCACTTAACCACTATTTCCTCATCTGTAAAATGGAGATAATAATAGCATTTGCCTCACAGGGCTGCAGCCCTAGAATCAAATAAGATAATATATAATTATAATAATTTATCAAATAAGATTTTATACATGTAAGATTTTGAAAATTCAAAGCTCTATGTGACTATTATTATTATTATTATTATTAACTTATAGAAAAATGAACACATTTTAGCCCAAATACATAGGTGTGAATTTATCAGATTGATATTTTAAAATGATAGTGAACTCAGATAATGACTAGCCTGTAGACAAAGTTCTGAAGACAAAGGGAAATGGGCCTCACCAGGCACTCTTCCATGTGGTTATGATCTGTAGTACAGACATCCACTCTTAGGGTCTTCTGGTGTAGAGAGGGATAGGAGATGGACACCCAGAACATTTCATTGAACACAAGATTGTCAGAAGCTTCCAGGGGCCTCGTCCGGAACAAGCAAGTTGTGCTTTCAGAGCAAGGAAGGATAGCAACACGGACATTCCTAAAAGAAAACATGGGACTTGAGTTAACTCTTTCACAGACAAAGGGCAAGTTGCTGTCACTGTACTATTAGCTTTACTTTGTTACAAGAGAACTCGCAGGATTGAAAGTAATCTGTAAATGTTTATAATGTGAAAATAAAATAAATAAAATTTTTACAATACAATACAAATATAATAAAATTTTTAAAAATTACAAAAGATGAGAAAAAAGTCACCAGGCTTTTAAAACTAATGAACAAGAACAGAATGGAGAAAGAAGATATGACCCCTTACTTTATTTTTGTAGATCAGGAAGCAGTGGATAGAGTGCTGGGCTTGGAGACAGGAAGACTCATCTTCCTGAGTTCAAGTCTGACCTCAGACACTTACTGTCTGAGTGACCCTGGGCAAGTCACTTAGCCCTCTTTGCCTTAGTTTCTTCATCGAGCTAGGGAAGGAAATAGTAAACCACTCCAGTATCTTTGCCAAGAAAACCCCAAATAGGGTCACAAAGAGTTGGACAGAACTGAACAACAACAGCAAAGGAGAAGGCTATGTGAAGCCTCCAGGAAATTTCATCATCAGATTCTAAGAACAGAATTGTCCGTCTCTTAGTGATACTTAGAGCATTTGGTCCTCTCTATTCTGTTTCACAGGAAGTAGGGAAGAAAAGTTATGGATGGTCTTGTGTACAAAGAAAAAGCAGAGTGGGTTCTTGGCAAAGGCCCTCTGGGCTTGGAAACAAACAAGCCTTCCAAAAAAGAAGGTGGTAAAAAGGCTGGGAAATGAACCCATTTCTCAAGGAATTCCCCAGAAGATCCACCCTTAGGATGTCATTGTCAATCAACCAATGCACATTGATTAAGTGCCTGCTAAGCTGCTGTCCTAAGTGCTGGCAATAATAAGGAAGAAAGGGTTCACTGTCTGTCCTCAAGGAGCTTACATTCCAACAGGGGAGGCAACATATACAAAAAATAAATGTATACATACAAAGGAGAAGGCTGTATACCTGTATGTATCTGTGTACAGCAGTCTCCCCAAATGGCTTGGAGAAGGGAAAGCGGAGGGACAAATGAACAGAAGCAAAGTGGCCCTTTACAGAAAGTCCTAGGACTCTTACACACTGCCTAGTAGGAGACAGTCACTTGGAGTCCAGGCCTGCAGAGAACATAATTCAATAGATCTTGTTCCTTAAGGGACTATCACACTATGGAGAAGATAGACTAGGCTAAAGAGAATTCATGTGTCCTCTGAGAAATCAAAATGTCACTAGTCTAAGCCATGGGATCTTAAACTGCCTGAGAGAGGAAATATAGACTCCTTCCCCAGAAACCTGAGCCAAGTGACACTTGACATGTATATGTGGTGGGGATGGGGGTGGGGTGGGAAGAGAGAAGGGTGGTTGTGAAGAAACAGTACCACATTAAAAACAAAAACAAGTGCCCCACCCAAGCCTAAAAATCTTTCAGAAAAGTGCAGCAATTACAATGCCTATTTAGAATGATAGGTTTGTCATGTTTTTCAAAGAAAGTCTATTATACAAAAAATTTAACTTACACAAAAAATAAATTAGGGGCTGATTACTGAAAGAATCTTCAATCTATGGCTGAATGAAATAGCAAGTCTCCTTTTCTCCCACTTGTCCCTATTCTAACAATGCCATTAAAATTTTTTCCATTTACCAAGATTCATAATATTTTAAAATTATTAAATATGACAATACATGTGCATTTTTTTTCAGGATCACATCTACTGGGTAAACTAAGGGCAGACCTTTTGCAAATGTACATTTAGCATTATTAGGGAATCAGAATCAAATGATAATCCCAAATCACAGTAATGCGCAATACCATAAATATGTAAGAAGTGTTTATGACACAAATGAAGCCTTTGACACCGAAGAAAATGTGTGTTTGGGAACCAAGCATTTCAGTACTGGTGGAGGATGACCCTTGGGCCCTCAGCTTCCATACTTACACCTTCTGGTCTTGTTGCAACAACAGAGCAGCAAAGTTACTCAGCTGGATGATTAATATCGCAAATTGCTTATTCTTCTCATCATACCTGAAATGAAATGGGGAACATGTAGCACCTGTTATTAACAAAATGCTTCTTCAGTAGCAAGAAGATGCAGTTGCTAATGGCTTAGGAACCGATGATGGAAGAGTTTTCAACACATTTACTCTTTGCTGTATTGTTAGATTATCACAAAGCAACAGACCTGGACCACATTATCTCAGCTCCCTGCAGACATCCCTTTGCTGAGCTAAGATTTAATGTTATGCTTTCAGTTTTTATAGAGGGGTTGATATATCTTTTTATAAGAGATGTCTCTTTGAAGAATGTTTCTGTATTTTTTTGCCAAACTTGTAACTGAAGACATTTTCCGTTATGGTACCCAAAGTCCATTATATGGCCCCAATCAATGACTCCATTCAACCTAATATAGCAGAAGGAAAACTCAGTTCTCCTGCCTCTGCAACTGACCTGATTTGGAAATGTCATTTAAAGTCTGTGACACTTAGTCTTTCACGAAGGGATTAGACTAGGTCTCCATGGTGGGGACCAGGGTTTCTTTGGCGGGGAGGGAAGAACTCAAAGGTACCTTTCAGGTCTTCTAGAGGTCTGTGATTCTATGATTCTGTAACTTCAAGATAAGGAAGAAGCTTTCCCCCCCCCAGAAGAACAAGTTTGCTTTCTCTTATCAAACAATGAGAACAATATAATGAAATGTTTCCTGTTTGCCTTAGCTGCCAGAAAACTCGAAGTTTAAATTAAACTGTAGTAGCTCATTTCAGTTACCACAAATTGTTTCTGAAGGTAGGCACAATGTATGTAGGGGTGCACATCCACATCTATTTATATGAATGCAAATGTGCACACCACTTCTTAGTGGGAGAAGCTACTAGATTGAGTAGGATCCTCCTACTCAAAGGAATCCTCAGGGAAAAGGCAGTGAGACTAGTCTGAGAGCTCCCTCTGCTGGCACGATTCCATCTGCGGCCGTGGCTTAGTGGATGAGCCCATCTTTGAACCAACGTTGTGTTCCCAGGTCAAGCAAGGTGTTTATTACAAATCAATTCTCTCATGGTTGAGGAGGTGTGCAAGTTGAAGACTTCAGAAAGCATATTCAGGGAGTTATTTGCATGTGTTTACAGTAGCTTTGACCAATGCGATTCTGCAAAGCTGAGCTCACATGACTTTGAATTGGGCTCAGGAGGGTAAGAGCATCCTGGAGTCAACTATCAAGAAAAGTTCTCCAATAATAAAGGTGTCCTTACCATAGGTAAGGAACCGGGCTAGGATGAACGCTCCAAAGATTTGAGAACATGTCAAACTTTTAAATGTGTAACATAAAAGGAATACACTATAGCACAGTGGAAAGATATTGGATTGGAAGTTTGAGATCTGGGTTCTAGTTTGACTCTGGAGTTTACGTTCTGTGCAACCTTGGGCAAGTCATTCTGTCTCTTTGTGCCTGCTTCTTCCTCTGTCAAAAGGAGATAATCGCACCTGTCCTAACTCCTTCATACACAGAATGTGAGAATCCCATGAAACAAATGTAAAAAAGTAAAGTTTAAGGTGTGGAGGGTCTGGAAAATGAGTTAAGTCTCACAATCAAACTTCCCTATTCCTTTGCCCCCTTTCCCAGTCCTTACTTCAGAGCAATCTGAACTCTGGCAGCTCCTATGGCCTCCAACTCATCACTGTCAAAAACAGTAGCTTCTGAAGTGCCCAGTCTGAAAGGCAACAAAGGAGAAAAAAAATCAGGGTTTAAGCAGCTCCCATCAGGAAATACAAGGACAGCTATGTGCATTTCTAAATGAACCAGTGATGGGGAAAGACTGAAACACATTTGTGGTATTTGAATATAACAGAATATTATGGTGCAGTAAGAAATGATAAATGTGAGAATTCAGAGAAACAGAGAAAGCACCACATGAACTGATGTGGAGTTATATAAGCAGAAGTAGAGACATTCTGCACAATGGCTGAAACCAACAATGGCCGGAGAGAATAGGGGATGAAACACAAAACCCTTCCTCTGCAGAGAGGTGAGAGCATACTAAGGTAGAATATTCACCTCACTATGGTTCTTTGCTTAACAAAAGGTATCCCCAGAGAGGGCGATTCTAGAAATGGCTGTGAGGTAACAATAAAAACATCAATGAGATGTATGTAAAATCAAATGTAACTTGTAAATTAAGAAAAAATTTAACACTGAATGCTGTAATTATAATGAGCAAGCTTTGTCCTGAAGAAGAGATGAGAAAATGAACCTTCCTCCCTTCTTTGTAGAGGTGGTGAACCATTGGTATGGAATACCGAGGACATTGTCAATTATGTTTGATATGCTGGTTTGTTTTGCTGAGTTACTTCGCCTGCCCCCTCCCCCCAACCCTCTTTCTTATTATTTGTTGCAGGGATGCCTTTCTGCGTAGGGAAGTATGTATATGTGGGAAGAAGATATGGGAAATAAAGATTGTATAAAACCAAAAGATCTCAATTAAAATGTAAATAAATTAATGTAACAATGAGACTTTGTGTTTACCTACCAAAGTGAACCCCCTTTCCCTGTGCTTTCTTCTTTAGGTTTGCCTATAAAATCACCTGGAGCCCCCATTTCTAGGCAAGTCAAGCATTAGGTTTTAATAAATGGTCCCAGTGCTCATCTGTGAAAAAAGTTCAGAGAACAGGGGCTTCTTTCTTCTAATTGTTCCCTATGGTCCTGGGACGTTTAAAACCATTCCCAGATGACAAAGAGCTGACATTTTCTCTAACTTTCAAAGTCCTTAGCCCTTTTTCTTCAACACACAGCTCTTGAACCAGAGCATCTTCTGAGGACAGAGAACCAGATTACGATCAGGGCTACATCTTTGCACCATCACCATCACCATCACCACTGTTAAAAACTCTAACGATGCATGGCGCCATCCTCAGATGCTGCAAGGTGGCCCCTGCCCTCCTTGTGCTCAGCGACCCGAGGCAGAGAGAGAGAAACAACACAGATTGTTACCTCTGCCCAGAAGCCTCGTACACGCCACTGTCTCCTGCCACTGACTCATCTGACACTGCCGCCGATACACAGGCTACTTTCAGGACGGGTCCTCTGGCCACATTCGAGCCTGAAGGAGGAGGAAGAGGAGGAGAATAAGTCAGCTAATCAGTCAATCAATAAGCAGTCCTCATGTGCCTAGTATATGCCAGACACTGGGCATACAAAGACAAAAAGGTATAGCTCCTTCCCTCAAGGATCTCAGGTTGAGAAAATATCATACGTAGGCAAAACACATCTCCTAGTGACCTGTCCTTGCCCCACTGCTCCCCAAGAGTCAAAGAAAATTAAAAATAATTCCCATGTCGTCTCTGAGAGGCGGAATGGTATAATGGAGAGAGATTTGAGTTTAGAGTCCAGAGACCTGTATGTGAATCCCAGCTCTGACTCAGACTAGTTCCACAATCCTACATAAGGATAAGCCTAAATCTCCCTATCTATAGGGTTAGGGACTGGTTCTGGGATTTCATTGAGATCAGAAATTCCCAGAAGAGGAAGCTCTCTCTAACAAAGTAGGCCAACACCTCCTGGGCAATTTAAGGGTCAGAGGAAGTTGCCTAGGGCACTGAAAGGCTAACTGATTTGCCAAAGGTCACATTTTTATTATATGACTAAAGATTTGAACGCTAGGTCTTCCACATTTTAAAGGAAACTCTATCTACCATCCCATTCTTCCTCATGCTTCCTTATCTATAAAATGGAGATAACAGCCTCACATGGTTGCTGTAAGGTGCTTAAATATTTTAAAGTACTAAATAAATGTGAAATATTGAGGCAAAAACATTGTTACTTATCCTATCAGTCCTGAGGGAGAGGTAGTATGGAAAGAGACTACTGTTCCCCCCTTCCCATTTCCCTTTCTCCTTTAAAAAAAAAAAGGCCGGGTCTATTTTTCCTTTTTGTTTCTGTATGCTGATATCTAGAATAATGCTTTGCACAGACTAGGCCCCATTTCTTCCCTGATTCTTTGAAGTTCTCACCCACTAGGTCACTTGGGACAGGGTCTCTAAGCTTCTAGACCTTGGCCAAGTAATTAGAATGAATGTTGAATACCAGCTGTGTCTGTCTAGCAGTCTTACCACTGAACTGGGATGACAGTGTGTGTCTGGCACAGAGGGGAAGGAAGGACAATCTTATCATCAATTACAGTGCCTGCTGGGAAGGCAGAGAAGGAAGAAAAGGGGAAGACCTGTTGAATGCTGCTAAGAGACGTCTTTCCAAAGCTGACGTCCATGAAGACAGCATATTTTTGTTGTTCAGTTATCTCAATGGCATCCGACTCTTTGTGACTTCACTTGGGGTTTTCTTGGCAGAGAAACTGGTTTGTTTTGCCATTTCCTTCTGAAGCTCATTTTAAAGATGAGGAAACTGAGGCAAACAGGGTTAAGTTACTTGCCCAGGGTCACACAACTAGTAAATATCTGAGGTCAGATTTTTTTTTTCTTTTTTGGAGGGGGGAAGGCAGGGCAATTGTGGTTAAGTGACTTGCCCGAGATCACACGGCTAGTAAGTGTTAAATGTCTGAGGGCGGATTTGAACTCAGGTCCTCCTGACTCCAGGGCCAGTGCTCTATTCACTGCACTACCTAGCCGCCCCCAGAAGTCAGATTTGAACTTAGGAACAGCTGTCTTCCTGACTCCAGGCCTGGCATGCTGTTCACTGTACCACCTAGCTACCCTGAAGACAGTGTAGAGGTTTTCCTTATTTTTCCTCCCTCCCACCTCATAGGAAGTATAGTTCTGAGGCCCAAGTCTCCCATGATCAGTCATACTGCAGGGATCAGAGCCAGCATCATAAAGCCAGATAGGTCTTCCCCTTCTCCTCTAAACCACTTAGGGAGATTACTCTGTCTGCTGACTGAACAGCAGTACTAATCACTTAACCTGCTTAGCAGTTGAGTGCCTAGCTCCTGCCACCAGCCCCAATTCCACTGACAAGGGACCTCCCCATAAGACCATTCACACAAACATAAGAAAAGCTGCACTCAGACCCATGGTTCATTAAGCCCTGCATCCTGACTGACAGTGACTCCAAGGAAGTTTGCGGATGAACATCAGAGCTGCCTTTTATGAGCCTGACTTCATTGCCTGTGTCTGGACATTTTTAATGTAACTGAATAATTCCATCATAGCAGGAGTCCCTTTCACAGACCCCTTGGGCAGTCTGGTGAAACCCACATACTCTTTCTCAGAATAATGTTCTTAAATGCATAAAAAAATGCACAAGATTACAAAGCAATTATACTGGATCACAGTTTTCAAATATGTATCAAAAAATCCCAACAACAATCAAGTTCATAAACCTCAGGTTAAGAACCTTTGCATTGTAGAATTTATATTCACAGATTTGCCTAGATCCTGTTTTAACCTCTTTATATCTGCAGTCTGGACCACCTCACAGGGTAAAAGATTTTCTTCAGTTTACCACCCGCTGCATTAAAAAAGTACTTGCTTTCTATTTATTTTAAGATTCTCTTCTTTAAGCAGTAAGGGGTGTACTCTGCTCGCATCCATCTAGCTGCTTCAGACACAGGGCCGGTGGGCAGCATTGATGTTCCAGCCTGTTGCTCTGATTAAATGCCAGGAATTCACCCAACAGGGTTCCTTTTACTGCTGCAGCCTTTCCTCATTCTCCTCCCTTCTCCTCACACCATATAACGCTGTCATCTGAAGTCGATTCGTTTGGGCCCAGTGCTAACTGGATCTACATTCCTACATTCCTGGGGTTGTATTTGCTTTAAGGATAAGATAAGCTCTATTTGCTTCAGGTCCTGTCCCATAAGCAGACAGATCCCTCTGTAGGCAGAGAATTTCTGGGGAGATAAGTTACTTGAGAGCCAGGACCACTGTCTGTTCTTTTACTTTGCAGCCCAAGCCCCTCGTACAGGATCAGAGACACCTTGAAGGAGTTCAGTAAGTCTTTGTGGGCTGAGAGATATCCTTTCTTTGTTTCTGATATCCAAGCTCTGTGCTGGAATTAGCTGGGCTAGTTGCAAAGGCCCGAGAAACACAACCTTTGAGAATATGTCAACCAGGTATTCTTAATCTGGGGTTTACAGACCCTCAAAGAGTCTTTGGATAGATTTTAGGGTGTCTAGGAACTTGGACAGGAAAAAAAATCATATTTTTATTTTTATACAATTTGTTTCATTTGTAAGACTATGTATTTTTTTTATGCATTAAAAAACAGTATCCTGAGAAGGGGATCATAGTATAATCAGACTGCCAAAGGGGGTCCATAACACAAAAGGTTAAGGACACTCAGTGTAGATCATCCCACTTATTTCACTGCTTACCCAGTGACTAAAGATTCTATTCTAAGCTCGGCCAAAAGGAAGGCTTGGGGCAGCCAGACTCTTGTCTCTTTTCTTAGGGGCCCAAAGTCACAGGCAGCATATGTGGGCAGCTTACGGATACCACAGGTTTCTGAGTAACTAGGGACAAGGAGGCATAAAACCTATAAGATTAAGGGTTCTTCCATATCACCAGGTCCTCACAGCCCAGAGAGGCCTCATTATTATTATTATTTTTTTTGCTTTTTTATTTTTTGGAGGGCAATTGGGGTTAAGTGACTTGCCCAAAGTCACATGGCTAATAAGTGTGTCAAGTGTCTGAGGCTGGATTTGAACTCAGGTCCTCCCGACTCCAGGGCTGGTGCTCTATTCACTGAGCCACCTAGCCGCCCCTCAGATAGGACTCATTGTGATGGCATGGTTGGATGCAACTCTACTTTTGCATAGGATACTCGTAGCAGAAGGGAAGGAGGAGAGATAACATATTCCATCTTTGTGAGTGAGACAGCATCTGGCTCCGGTTTCCTAAATGACTCTAGCTGAGCTTGCCGAAAAGAGAATAAGGAGGGCTGAGAAGACCAGTGGCCAAGGCATTTTTGGAAGCTACGCACCAGCTAAGCCCTGGCCCAGTGAGGTCCCCGTGACTGCCCCTTTTCAGAACTAGCGGGGAAAGCTCTACCTTGACAGAATTGCTTCTCCTCCCCTCCAGTTTCCTCCAGTCGGTAACCACTTCCAGTGCCGCCACCAAGGGTGAGCTCAGAAAAGTTGACATTCAGCTCTGGATCTTCCAAGTCCAAGGAGCTCAGGAAAGCATCTCCTGCTAAGAGGGGATCGACGACCAGAGGGGAGCAGGGTGGGGATGGGGAGGAAAGAGAGGATCGAGGGGAGAGTGAAGTCATGGACTTGGGAGTGCCAGACAGAGAGCGGAGAGCCTGAAGGCGGCTGGCTGCCTCAGCTTTCTGAGTCTTTACCACTTCATTCTCATGGATGGTGGTGATGTAGCCTGAGGGCCGGAAGCCAGTGGCCCCCTCCATTAGCAGGAATTCCACTTTGCTCTGGAGCTCGGAATCCAGCTGGTCCAGTGGATCATAGTAGAGATCAGTCAAGCTGGCTGAGGTGGAAGAGTCCAAGCTGGAGGCTGCCAGGGAACCCCGGCTGGATGTGAGAGAGCCAGGGCTGCTGCCAGAGGACAGGGACTGCATGCTGCTGGAGAGGCTGCAGGAAGGATGATGGAAAAGTCTGCATCACATGGAGAGACTCTGCAGCTCTAGGCCCTCCCTCCAAAGCTACAGGGAATGGCAGCAGACTTAGGGCCTGAGAGTTTTCTGATGCCTGGGTCCAAAGTGTAGAAAGTCAACTAGACCACTACCAAATACTCACCTTTTCAGCTGAACGTGGAGACTTGCAACTAGCCTTGTCATCTCTTCCAGTTCTCGCACCAGCTGGTTTCTCTTACTATTTAACTTCAGCCTATAGAGAGGCACAGATTAGAAGGCAGTAAAGTGAAGTGTTAACATATCTCTCTACGCTCCTCACAAAATAATTCACATGAAATAACTTCTGTTTCCAGAGAGGTTAGAGATTTACAAAGAGCTTTCTTAACAATAGCACTGCCCAGACCTGAGGTGGCACAGTGGACAGTGCTGAGCCTGGAGTCAGAAAGACCTGAGTTCAAATCCAGCCTCAGACACTTACCGAATCTGGGCAAGTCACTTAACCCTGTTGGCCTCAGTTTCCTCAGCTGTAAAATGAGCTGGAGAAGGAAATGGCAAACCATTCTAGTATCTTTACCATGAAAAACCTAAATGGAGTCACAGAGTTGGATGTGACTTGTTAATAAAAGTGCAGACCTGATATTCTATATCCTCTGCTCAGACAGACAAGTAATTGGTTCGCAATATATGTAGTCATAGTATTCTGATGACATCAAAGTTAAGTGGCTTCATCTGGGTCATAGTATATGTCAGGGGCAATGCTTGAACCTGCCTCGCTCTGAGGCCAGCCCTTTATGCACTATACGAATATTGCCTCTCAATAGTTAGAATTACTCATATTTTACAGATGAGCAATTTTTTTTTTTGCCTTTTGAAGGGCAATTGGGGTTAAGTAACTTGCCCAAGGTTACACGGCTAGTGTTTTTGTGTGGGTGTTGTGTCTCAGGCCAGAACCGAACTCGGGTCCTCCTGACTCCGGGGCCGGCACTTTACTCATTGTACCACCTAGCCGCCCCGACAGATGAGTAAATTAAGGCACAGATAGGTATACTGACTTTATCTAGTCACTAGAATCCACAGTCACACAGTTAGGAAGTATCAGAGCTGGAAGTCTAATCCAACTCTCCTCACTCCAAGACGTGTTCTTTCCATTCTTTATCTTACTGCCTCACAAAAAGAAGAAAAAAAGGTTCTCCCACTCCTGACTTACCCCTCTCAGCTCCATCTTTCTGTCTCTGTCTCTCTCTCTCTCTCTGACACACACACACACACACACACACACTCACACTTCTTAGTGCTAAGGTATCTTTGGGATTCTGAATCCACAGAGTAGCAAGTAAACAGCAGGCTAAAACTCTCTCTCTCTCTGTTCTTGAAGGATTATTTATAAAATACAAGTACTTTCCAGCTCCCTACCTAAATTCCAATGAAGACTGAAGTACTCTCCAATTCTATGGAAAACCCCCCAAATTTCCATCCAACCCTCTTTTAAAGCCAACTCAGATGGGCTCTCCAGTCTCCCCCAGGGTTTGAAGTTTTCTCAACCCTTCTCCAATTATGGCAACTACCAGTTTCCGGAGGTTTGGTTAGGAAGGGCCACTCTAACATGAAACAAGAACAGTCTTGTTGTCATGAATGGGAATGGGACTCTCCTTGGGCTGTGACAGTCTATTGTTCTCTAGTGCATGCAAAGCTGCATCTGCTCTGAGGAAAATCCCGGTAATTAAAAAATACTGAGGGAACGTATTCCACTGTTCCTTGTCAAGAGTACAGCCTGCTCCTGGGTCTGGAAGCACTGCTGTCATCTGCTGCCATCTGTGCTAGCGAGGGCCTCCCTCCCCTTGCTGCCCCTGGTGGCCTGATCACCAGGCCCCTGTCAGGGACTGGAGATAAGCTGGGGAACCCAGACTGGGGCTTAGCCACTGAGAGGGGACTAACATTGATGAACCTGTTCAGCTTCTCAATGTCAGGAAAAACAAAACCAACAAATCCCAGCAAAACCAAGCCTCAAAGAACAGCCCACAAAACAAGACAAAAAGAACAAAGCTGGCTCTATAGAAACCCCATAGAGAGATGGAAGGTTGTTGGAGAAAAAATATAGTGGAACATTTTAATCCAGGGCAATTAAGAGAAGGGACAGTCAGAGTCAGCGTGCAGGGCCAGTGGCAGGCCTCCCCCTAGCAAATGAGGATCTCCAAGGACTTCCATATTCAGTGACCTCTCTGACCATTTTCTGCTAAAGGAGGCTGGCTGGAGCTCAGTAAAAATGCATGCCTGGGGCTTTAGTGAACTGGCAGAATCTGAGGCAGATGGAATCCTTTATGAATGAAATTCTTTAATATCAACAGAACAGAAGACATTGAAAGATCGCTCAATGATCCACTAGAGAGATCTTTAGAAAGGGGATGATTGCTGAAGTCAACAAGGAACTATGTTCTTAATGTCTATTCTTTGAGACACTCCTGAGCATCTTCTCATCCATGAGAGACAAGCCAGGGTTAACTGCATCAGATTCCAAATGAGAAACATAGTCCAAATTAGGGGCCTCAGTGGGCTGCTTACAGAATTAGAACTCTATAGTCAATGAAGCTTTTAGAGTACCCTTGAATTTCATGTCCCTTTGTACCCACAAAAATATGTAGGTGTGACTATCACCTCTGAGAGGCTCTTATCTAAGCCATATGGTTTTTCTCTTCAATGACTCATGCACCACAGGGGGCCAGGAACACACAAAATCCTCAAACATCCATCTATTTGGGGCACTGAAGGCAAGGTAAGAAGCAAGGTCAGAGTGGGAGAATATAAGTCAGAATCAGCCATTGCTACTCTGTTATTTAGCAGTTCTTGTGGGACTTTCAGCAATGAAGATGGAGGCATTATCTTTTATTATGCTGACTGGAGGGGTGGCTAGGTGGCAGTGAATAGAGCACCCGCGCTGGAGTCAGGAGGACCTGAATTCAAATCTGGCCTCAGACACTTAACAAAAAAAATTAGCCCTGTGACCTGGGGCAAGTCACTTAACCCCAACTGCCCTCTAAAAAGCCAAAAAAAAAAAAAGGGCACTACACTCTGTTCCAATTAACCTTCTGGAAAATAAGGTGTAGCAAAATGTTTAAAGAATGACTATTATGCTGACTGGAGAGCATGACCTACGAAGTGGAGACTGGGTGAGTCCTACCAATCTGGCAGACATATTGTTGGGGATCTTGCCGCACCACCTCATCCCTGTGTCTCTCTGCCTGTGTGTCTTTCTGACTTTTTTACTTAACCCCTAACTCATTTTCCTCATCTATAAAATGGGGATAATGAAAGCACCTGCCTTCTAGGGTTGTTGTGAGGATACAATGAGATTATAACATTTGCAGAGCATTTTGTAAACCTTAAAGTGCTATATAAATGCTAGCTATTAGAATCTTCAGGGCTCATTTTGGTTCATATCCTCCCTTGAGTGGGAGGACAGCCATTAGATAAAGGGGGGCGAGGGATAAACACAGAGAGAGAAAGAGAGCAGAAAAGGAAGGAGTGGGGAAAGAAATGGAGAGGGGAAAAACAGAGGGAAGAACAGAAGGAGAAAAGGAAGGAGAGGAAAAGGAAGACGAGAGAAAAAGAAATGGAGGGAGAAGGAAGAGAGGGAAAGAAATAAAGAAAAGAGGGGACCATGGAGGCAGGGGAGGGTTATTATATTAATTGTTCCATCCAGGGGGATGCTTGCTTCTGTTAGCAACTATGCTGCCCAGAGAGCATCCGCCTCCAGGCAACTGTCTTGAGGTTTCTCACAGCAGCATCCGGCTCCCTGCCCACAAGCTGTCTGGCTTCTCTGTTGTTAATTCCCTCCTAAGGATTCAATCTTCCCAAAGCACTAAATTGCATTCTCAGCAGCTGCTTCAGAAAGGCAACTCTTACTTCTGTGGTCCAGGGCACACTCTGCACCAGATGGGATGGGGAAATGGGAAGGAGAGGTCAGCAAGAGACTTTGAGACCAGCATAGGGGAACCAAAAAAGCTTCGCAAACACACCTCTCTTAGAGGCACAGTCTTCACAGGGAGAGGAGACGTCCTATTATTGCTTCCAAATAGTAAACATTATTGCTTCACAGAATCCACCTAGTCCAGCCCGTCCATGACGGGAATTCCCTCAATAACATGCCTGACAAATGGTGACTGGCCACTGCTTGAAGATCTCAGGAGGCAGAACTCCCCCCACCTTTTGTAGCAGCTTACTCTACTTCTGAACATTTCTCATTGTTAAGAAATTTTTCCTAATATCAAACCTCAATCTGCCTTTTTGCTCCTGGTTCTGCCCTCTGGGGCCAAGCAGAACAATGACAGTCCACATGACGGTCCTTCAAATACCTAAACTGACCTATCATGTTTCCTTCCGAGTCTTCCCTTCTCCAGGTTAAATATGGTCAGTTCCTTCAACTGATCGTGAACTCAAAGCCCTTCACTCACTTGCCCTGATTATTTTATTCTGGACACTCTCTTTCTAGACATGTCTTTCTTAATCACTGGTGCCCAGAACTCAACACAATATTCCAAATGAGGTCTGATGAGGGCCCTTTATGGCGGGACTGCCAAGCTACCTATTCTTGGAAGCTATGTCTCTCTTAGTGCTGCCAGAGATCTCACTAGTGTTTTTTGCTACCAGATCACAGTGTTGACTAATATGGAGCTTGCAGAACAGTAAAATTAAAAATCTTTTTCAGAACAACTACTTTCTAACCACACCTACTCCATTTTTTTATGTTACTGCCTTTATTTAAAGTAGAGTCAATTGAAGCCCAGAGAGGTTAAATGATTTATCCAAAATAATCAGACCACAGGCAGGGGGCCTGTTGGTAAATGTTTTACAACCAGATCTCTGAAAGGAAATAAATGTACTTGTGACATACTTTTAAGTTTAATTTACATTATCAGTATCTTCTCCATCACTTCCTTAAGTCTAGAAAACCAATAAAAAAGTAAATCAAGCCCTGATTTATAGTGTTTGTAGATTTCTGAGGTGAAAATACTCATACTGAAAATTTGACATTTGGTCTTGAGAAGGTTTGAGCTGGCTCTAGCAAACCCTTAACCATAGTTCTGGAACTGAAAGGGACATCAAGGGACATCCAGTCCAATTCCCTCATTTTAGAAATGATCAAATCAAGGCCCAGAAGAATTAAATGACTTGTTCAAAATCACACAGCTACTAAGAGGTAGAAGGATGAGAATTTTAGTCTCCTGTTTCCTGCTCTGGCGATCCTTTCTCTACATCATATCATCTCAAAGCTCTCTCCAAAGTGACCATGGCACATTTCAGCAAGGTAGGTCTTTATGAGCCCTCTAGGCTGTGCAGGCCAGGATTGGTGAAGAGCTCCATGCCCCATGAAGTCACTTGGCTTTCTCCCAAAAGTAGTTTCAGGGTTTGGTTGCAGGTGTGGAACTGAGGACCTTGGGAAAGGGGCCAACGGGAAGCAAGGGTTCTCCTAAGTCCAAGACAAAGACTTCAAAATGGGGCACATGGAATCTTTAGCACTAAATGAGATTCCCAGTAGATTCTTTGAAGTACCCTAAACTCTTAATTACTCATGCGCTTTGCTTCTTTTCCTTCTCATTTTGTCTTTAGATCATTTTTCACTACTTATCAGCTCCCCCTCCATGTAGCAGTGGACTGGGGAAATTCAACCCTCCATAACCAACTTGACTTCCTATGAAGAGTTTTGATAAAAAGTTTACTTGGAAAGGCTGAAATCAGTGGTTCAAAGGAATTGAATATGAACACCTATCAGTCAAGATCTATGAAAGGCAGCACAATATAATGCAAGGAACTTTGGACTTAGTTAGATGGTCTGAGTTTGAGATCACATGGGATCCTGGAAAGGTTACTTAACCTCCAGCTGTTGCAGATGCAAAATAGGGATAATAATATTCCCAGTATCTAGTCTGTAGAGCTTTTGTGATGACCACAGAAAATACCGAATGGGAAAATGCTTTGTGACTATGAAGTGCTATCTAACACATAGAATTGTTGTGAGAAAAGCACTGTGTACATCTTAAAATGCTGTATAAATATATCTATCTCATTCCATATATAGCTAGGCAATATGTCCATACATGTTTATATTGTTCCCTATATAACTATTTATCACTATGCCAAGCAAGATACATCATCTGTTGTTGTTGAGCTGTGGATTATTCTATCTATCCATCCATCCATCCATCCATCCATCCATCCATCCATCCATCCATC
>NW_027186372.1:12936139-12962906 GCF_028583685.1 Petaurus breviceps papuanus
CCATCCATCCATCCATATTTACTGAGGGAAGCTAGGTGGGGCAGTGAATAGAGCACAGACCCTGGAATTAGGAGGACCTGAGTTCAAATCCAGCCTCAGACACTTAACACTTACTAGCCGTGTGACCTTGGGCAACTGCCAACTGCCCTGCCTTCACCCCACCAAAAAGCAAAAAAAAAAACAACCCCAAAACAAACAGAAAAGAAAGAAGTACTTACTGAGAGCCTACTATGTGCAGAGTAATGTACTAGGTGCCACAGAGAACACAACAAATATAAAAGATAATTTCAGCTCTCAAGGAGCTTATTATCTAGTTGGAGAGACCCAGTATATAAACAAGGAAGAAGCAAAGACCAAAGCAAATACACAATGCAGTTCATACCAAATACAACAGGGTTCCCCACTTTACAATACTTTTCAGGTATTCCTGAAACATTCTGCAGAAACTAAGTTTTTGTAAATTGGATCCTATGCTAAATGCACTGGGGTTGTTGGCTAACATGAATTCTTTGAAAGTAAAGAACAAGACCATAAATTCAGATTTTTTTTGCCATAATGGGTTTTCTTAAAGTGAGGGCACACCTACTGGCAAAAGACACTGAGAGTTGAAGCACAGACCATGGGAAAAGGACCCTAGCTTCTTCCTTATCCAGCCCTTCTGACCCCAGTTCTAGGACTACCTCTCAGTCAGAGCTTTGCTCTGAGTGTCTCTGGCTGCCTGAAGGTCTTCCTCCAGCTGCTTCCTTGTCATCTCCAGTTGCTCCGCCTCACTCTGGGTCCACTTCCGAGGGCTGATGAACCGCATCTCCTTCAGCAGCTCCTCCTTCTCACTGATGAGAATCAATCGATCCCTCTCAGAGTCTAGTACTCCAGGCCAGGCCTCATTGTCCAGCTTGGCCAGCTGAATCTTCAGGTTGGCAATCCTAAGGAGAATGACAGAAAGTTAGAACTGCGCGGGGATCTAGTCCAATGGTTCTTTCTCATTTAACGGTTCATGAAAAAATTATTTAATGTTACCTTAAGCAGTAAATATAAAGAATATTAAGAGTAATATGTTAAATTACCTTGGAATTTTACAACACTTTGTTGTTGAAAGGGATTCGTGAAACATTGATCTAATCCAACTTCCTCATTATACATATGGGGAAATGAAGGCACAGAAAGGGGAAGAGACTTATCTAAGGTTAAAGAATTAGTTAATCACAATTGTAGGATTAGAATTCAAGTCTCCTGACCTTTATATAAGTGTCTTCTCCTTAAATATAAACACATAACCTCTCTGGTAGAGAAGAAGAGAACAAATTTCATATTCAGTGAAGCTTTGGGATCATAGTCTGAGCCTCATTTTCCTTCTGAGGGTACACTGATGAGGGAATTGAGGGGATTAGGAAAGCAAGTGGTTAATTGCGGGAATTGAGTGAACCATACTGACCCCATCTTGTGACTCAATTTTGGAGCCAGCTTAATTTCTATTCAATTATGGGTCTAGTCCAAATTGTGTTGTGAAAAAAAGTCTGTTCAATCATAGGAATTGGGAGAACACCTTACTGTATTGCTTGAACCTAGAACTACATAGCTGGATAGCTGTACCACCTCTTCCTGCTGTTTAGAAACCATTAACCAAAGACCTAGGTTATGCTGACCAGAAACCCAGTCAGACCCAAAGACTGGTCTAAGGAGAGTTTTCTCAAACAATTACATCTCAAGCAACCCATATGTCTTATCTGAAAACTGGCCCCATGCTGATCAATTAGTTATTGTTTCCATGTTCCTTTGATTGTTCACACTTAGGAATAGTGGGATACCTCCTTTTCTGAATTCAGGGAATGTCTCCTGTTCATTCTCCTTCTCCCAATTTAGACCTAATCTTTCATCCAGTTAGAAATCAGATTACCTAATATTGTATTGTTTCCTTTTAACTAATTGGCCTTATTTGATGAATTGTTTTTAATATATAAAAGTCTGTCTTCCCTCCTGTATTTGGGGTTAGGCCCTAATCTGAGGAAGGGGCCTGGTCCTGATTTGCTAGGCAATTGGCATGCGTTGTTTAATAAATCACTACATTTGAAAGATTATACTTTTGTTTCCTCAGTAATTTCATCTTTCCCTCATCACATTGAACAGGAAACCATCACTTTCCCAGGGCACGTTATTTAGGCAATTACTCTGTAACTCCCTATTACACTCTGTTGTGCCTAGTTCTCACATAAAATAAAGTTGATGACATGCATTGTAAATCTTATAGATGTTACATAATCAACAATTATTACTACTGTTATAAGAACTTCTAGGTTCACTGAGAATATATAACCTTATTACTATAGCAGTAACTGTGAGTATTGTAGCACAGGGTGCTACAATCCTCAGTGCCACAGAGATCACAGAAAATATAAAAGACAACCTGAGCCCTCAGGGAGCTTCTGTTCTATTTGGAGGGATCCAGTATATAAACAAGGAGGAAGTAAAGAAAAAAGCAAATGCATAATAATGCAACCCATACTAAATACAACAGAATTCTCCACTTTATACTAGAAAGGCATTCTTCAAACATCTTGTGGAAAGTGAGTTTTTATAAATGTTTTCATAGGCATATTTACTATTAGCTGAAGATGAATCAGAAACTAAGAGAAAACATCTCCAAAAATGTGAAGATATGATATAATTTCTCCCTAAATTGATTCACATATAACTTTTCAGTTATCATTTTATGAGGTCCCGGAAAAAGGCAAACAGAAACATGTTCTTTCCCAAGACAAAGCTTCCCTCAATGCATGTTACAACACCACCACCAATAAAATCCATGATTCTCTCAGTTTTCCCCCCTCCTCCTATTCTCCATCCCACTCCTCTCCTCTGCTACTGAAATGCTGACACGGATCACAACCCTTAGCAGGTAATTTCATGAATTGCCGTGATCAAAAGAATTCATTTCCTGGTTGCCAGTCTTCTGTGATGGATCTAGAGCTGAGTTATACTAGTTCCTGAATACAACTATGGAGTCTGGTTTTTACTTTTCCAAGCACTTTCATGTATTATCTCCTTTTATCCTTATTCCTTCTCTTGGGTGGGTAGGGCTGGCATAGTTCCACCCTCTAGACAGATGATAAGACTGAAGTTCACAGAACTTATATGATTTGACTTAGTTTACATGGCAAATTAATGGCAGATGTGGGACTAAAACCTAGGTCCCCTGACTCCCAGGGTTGGACTCTTCCTATTAAGTCACATGGCCAAATGCCTCCCTGCAGATTCTTATTTATTTTAATGATTTTGGTGTGAAGTTCTACATGACTTGCCTTCAAAGTTTCCTACTGAGAAAAACACACATTTTCCCCCCTGGGCTCATTTATTTTTGTTCATGTTCTTTCATGAGTTCACCATAGCAGGGATGCTTAGTGTTAATTAATGTAAATTCCACAATTGTTAGAAATTCATCCTGGTTATTTTTAGGGAAGCTGGTTTGTGTTCTAGCAGTCTGATGAAGCTCAGTTTTATACCCCAATGAAGAAAAAGTGTCATAGAAAGAAAAGGAAAGAAAGGGGAGGCACGATTCGTTGAATTCCTCTGTTTGTCCTTAAAGGCATGTATTTCCTAAGAGGATTGTGGGTGTTGGTAGTGACTTGCTCCCTCCTGGCATCATTTATATGGACTAGATTTCAGAATGGAACTCTCTATGTTTCCCGAAGGCATTGAGACAAGTCATTCTAAATGGCTCACCTTTCCCCCTCTATCTATATAGACTTTCTGGCCTTTTTCAATTAAAATGGTTTCAGGGTAAAGGGAGAGAGCAAAACAATCAGCAGCTTTCCTTTAGGGAATGATATTGTGAGGACTCAGTGCCCAAGCCATGATTTCAGTCCTTTAGCCTCCATTCTCAGAACTAACCACACAGATGGAATTCCTGAAGTATGTAGGCATTTCTCAGGAACAGGGATGGCTAGTGGATTAGCTGGTTAGTCAACAAAAATTTGAGTACCTACTATTCTCCAGGTACCGTGCTAAGCACTGGGAATACAAAGAAAGGCGGAAGAGATCCTTTCCCTCACAAGCCCATGGGAGAGACAAAAAACAGACACATACCAACAATCTACACAAAGGATAAACAAGTAATAGTCAACAGAAAAAGCTACTGGAGTTAAGAGGGATTGGGAAAGGTTTCCTGCAGGCAGTGAGATTTCTTAGCTGGCATTTGAAGGAAACCAGGAGGCAGAGACGATCTGGACTGTCCTCAGAGTCACTATGCTAAACAAGCTGCCCGGGACAAGAGGAAGTCTGAGCTCTGGGCAAACACTTGATTTGAATTTTGTGAAGCAGGGAACTAGGAATAAAAGAAACAAGCAGGCATGGGATGCTTACTCCCAGGAAGATAAGGCGGCTGCTTCCTGCAATAGCAGCATGCCAGCACTCCTGTTCAGCCTATTCCAATTTGTGCATTTAAGGTTTTGTTGGGATATTATAAACCCCCTTATTCATGAGAGAAAAAAAATTACAACAACCACCCAGTAACCTTATCTACTTGAGCCCGATTCCACGTGTGAATGCAGTCCATGCTGGTGAAGAACTCAGCAGGCTTCCAAGGCATGCATGTCTAGGTTGTATGTTATCAGTGACAACGGAGGCGAGTTGTTAGGGTACGCTAAATATATGAAATTCCTTCAGTCACTAAAGCTCTGCCTTTTAAAAGCACACATTACTATGGGCTATACACCAGACACCAGGGCTGAGGTTTCCTACAAGTCATCCCTAGCCCTAAAACCCTGGCTGTAACCGTTAATGGATCTCTCTTCAAACGTATCTCTTTACGCTGTAAACTGAATAGCCATTACCATAGACATAATATCAGACACCCCCAAGCCACCAATTACCTTCTCTTAGCTTCTTCATATCGAAGTCGTAATCTGACCTTCTCAGCCAACTGATTGTTGCCACTTGTACTGAACTGGGAGCAAAGTATAAAGTCAATACGTTATATGGTTACTGTTGCCTGTGCAGATTTCAGTTTGGAGATCCCATGTGAGGTTGGACAGTCTGACTGGGGAACGCTAAAGACTCTCTTAAGTTCATAGCCTGACCTCAGGGATTCCAGAAAAGATTTGAAAGCGCAACAGTTGCCTGCCCCAGATCATGGGGTTTGGCCACAGACTCAAGACAGATAGATATGTATACTACAAAAGAGACATACAATTTCCCCTCCCTGCCCACTGCCTGGAAAACCAGCTCAGAACATCAAATGTTCCCCCAAATCCTAGCTGCAGAAGCGTGGGGGATAGTTGGTGAGAAGGAAGCAGGGACAGCCAAGAAACACGAAAGCCATTCTGGGGAGAAGAATCAAAAGAAAACTCGATAGGGCTGGAGTCAGTGGTGAAACACTAGGGAGCAGGGATGGGAAGGAGGATGGGAAACTGGAAGGAGGCAAGAGGCGTCTTTCAGCTGCACCTCTGGCACACAGCTCATGGCCAGACTCAGGGAAATGGGGGTGGTGGCAGGAGAAGCAGCCCCATTCCGCGGTGCTAATTGTAAAGTGTGGCAAGAAGCTACACAGCTCACCAGGTCACGTACGGACATGACTTCTCTTCACAAGTGTGAACGCAGCTACAGAAATCAGATAGGAATATAGTTTAACCACAGGGACCGGGTGGCAGGGAGGGGGAAAACTGGCTAAAGTCAGGCTTCCCTGGCTAACCAACAAAAAAGTACTCTGAGAGTTCCTGATCTCCACTGGTCAATTTTATTCCAGAAAAGCTACTCCTTTTGGAAAGAAACAGGGATTTCCAAATCACAAAATTTTAGAACTATAAGACCTTTGAACTCATCTTTATCAAGCTTAACAATTCACTTCTCCCTATTCATCATCACTGGAACCAGTATTTAGCTTTAAGCTCATTAGAATGGCACCTGTAGGAACTTGAATTGCTTTATTTGGGTACTGATAAGAGAGGAGAGCACACACTGCATCATGGATTTAGGGCAGGGAGGGATCTTAAGAGACCTTTTAGTTCTATTCCTCACTTTACAAACGTGGAAAGTAAGGTTGAGAGAAGTTAATGACTTTCCCAGGGTCACATAGTTAGCAGGGTTGGTCAAGCTCTCTGACTCCAAATGCAGTATTCTTTCTACCTCCCCATGTTTCGTCTTCCACCAGGTGAAAGAGAAAGCAGAACTCAATTTCAATAGAATTGCAATGAATTGTACTAAAAGTGATGAACAAAAATGAAGATCCACCAAAGAAGGAACCTTCATCAATACTATCCCTAAAGTGTTTAGAGAAGTAAAGCAATAGAAACAGGCAGTATTCCAACACCCAGGGTAAATGATAAGGGCTTTTATTTTAGTTTTTAAATCACTAACTCAGATGGCCAGGACCATGAGCTCTTAGAGATAATTGTACCTGGTAACCTTGCACTTAATAGACTAATAGTTTAAACAGCCACTCGTTCAGTGCAAACAACCACTCATGCTGGAGAGAAAACCAGAATGCCAAATCACTTGTGCCCCTTCTCCCTAGCCAAATCTCTCCAAGGGGTTAACACGTTGTGGGAACTTCTTGTCAAATGTGACTTAAGGTAACTAGAACAGCACCCCACAAGCTGAGCTTCTTATTGTGAATTTCTGGCCCCAGAGAACAGAGGAAAACCACAATTCTGTATATCCTACTCACATTTCCAGAGACTTCAGTCTGTGAGCTCACATCCATATACTGCTTGGGCAGGGAGAAGCTGGAGCTTTCTAAGGAAGTGTTGCTGGCCCACAGATCCGAGTGGGACCCTCTGTCCGTGAGGAAGCCATCCTTCAGCATAGCCAGGCTCTAGCCAGATAAAAATCAGGATTAGTAACTTCTCCTTTTCCTTTACAGGTAAACAAAAAACATTTCCTTCAGTCTAACTAAACCGCTATTCTTGCTTTTTTCTCACACACAACAATCTTTCTCCTAGCTCCATGACAGTGTACAAGCTGTCATGTTCTCCATCGCAAGAACGTGCTTCCTCTTCACTTCTGACTCTTAGAATCCCTGGCTTTCTTCAAAGGTCATCTCAGATGAAAACTCCTACAAAAGACCTTTCTTAATTTCTCCAGCTACTAGTCCATTCCTTTATACTTGAATTTACCTTGTATTATATATATATTTATATCTTGAATATATACCTAATATATACATATATGCCCTATATATTACCTTATATTATACAATATGTATACATGTTTTATATTCATATATTTCCATGTACTTATATGTGTACATGTTGCTTTCCCCAAAAGAATGTATGCTTCTTGAGAGCAGGGATCATTTCCTTTCTGTCTTTATATCCTTAGCACCTGGAGCATAGCAGGCCCTTAAAACATGTTTGATTGTTAAGAAATTAATAAAGAGACAGATTCAAAGAAACCAAGGAAGACTTATTATGAAATGATACAGAGTGAACATGAACTGATGCAGAGTGAAAGAAGCAGAAAACAATTTATGCAATGATGATAATAATACAAAATAAAACAGCTTGGAAGGATGTGAGAATTCTGATCAAACACAATGCCCAAGCATGACCCGGAAGACTTCTTATACAGCACGGTTCTGCCTTTTGGCACAGAGGCATTGGGACTTCCCTAGGCCGATAATGAGACAAGCACTTTCAGACACAACCAATGTGTGAATGTCTTTTGCATAACCATACTTATTTGTCACAAGGGAAGCCTTTCATTTTGGCAGTGGGTGAGGGCAGGAATTATAGAGGAGAACAGAAGTATAGTA
Source organism: Petaurus breviceps papuanus (assembly GCF_028583685.1). NCBI lineage: Eukaryota > Metazoa > Chordata > Mammalia > Diprotodontia > Petauridae > Petaurus > Petaurus breviceps. Next base: position 12,943,884 of record NW_027186372.1, read on the forward strand.
ATATAGATGCAAAAAGAGAAGAAAACAATGAAAAGAATGCCAAAAAAAAATTAAAAATACAGAGAAGAAAGAAGAAGGAAAGTCTGGAAGGGTGTAATGAGAATGGGAATTTGAGAATCTTCCCTGCCCCTTAATAGACCTGTGGGGAGTTTGAAGACCTTCCCTCCCTTGAAAGTAAATGTAGTCACATGGAGCTTATGATGAAGGGAAATTGCTAAAGGATGGAGCAGAGCCCATAGGAAGCTTCCTTGCCCCCAATAGGCTGAATGCAGTCACATGGAGCCTGTGGTGGGAGGAGTTTTGTTGAAGGGAAGGAAGCAGAGCCCACGGGAAGCTGGTAGTCAGAGCTAGCCAGATGGTGGGGGAGAGAGGAGGACCTCAGGCAAGGATTCAGACAGGCTTGTGAGTAGATACTGATCTTGTATTGGTTTGTGGGGAGGCTGAAGGATGCTGTGGCTCTCAGTGCTATTATGGCTTCTGAATGTCTTTGGTACTGTGATGGAACTGACTTACTGGTTTGGGGACTGGGTTTTCTGGTGTCTAAATAAGTGCTTCGGTTCTATCTTCTGTCTGGAGAGTTTGGTTTATTTTGTGATTGAACGTCACATGACACTTATAGTCATGGTCTTTACTACTGTGGGTGCCGTAAATATTGCATTGGTGCTACAAAGCGGACAGAGACAAGCAGGGCAATGTTTATAATCATATTAAGTGTAATATATACTTTAAAAAGCTAAGTGATACATAACAGAGACTTGTAGCTTCAGATATAATCTTTTTCTTCTGTTCTCTGTATATGGAAATGCTAATGTTGATCAAGTTCAAAATTTAAAAAAAAACAAAGGAAAAATGCTTGCTTCCTTGACTGAATTGAATTCCATGAGATTTTATTAAGTGCCTACTATGTTCCAGGTACCATGCTCGGCACTAGGGATCTAAAGACATAGATCAAATAGCCCTTCTCATTAAAATTAACACAGAGGTCCATATTAATGTGCACTGTTATTATTTCTTTTTTGTTGCTTTTTGGAGGGGGGAAGGCAGGGCAATTGGGGTTAAGTGACTTGCCCAGGGTCACACAACTAGCTCAGTGTTAAGTGTCTGAGGCCAGACTTGAACTCAGGTCCTCCTGACTCCAGGGCTGGTGCTCTATTCACTGTGGCACCTAGCTGCCCCATTGCACACTATTATTACTGTTGCTTTTACTCAATAGCTTTTGTGCCTGTACTTGTTTTGTCTGGATCAGTAAGGCTATTTGTCTTAGACTGAAGGTTTCCCTCCAAGGGATGGGACTATTTTGCACAGAAACAAATGCTTCAGAAATGTTTTTTCATGATGGCAATGGATATGTTAGTATTTTTAACTATTTGCATTCTGATATGGTCAGGCAGTCCCAAACCAGCCTGGCTCCAAACACTCATTCCTAAAGTAAGCAGGGCAAGATGCCTTGTCTATCGCTCCTCCCCTCCGTCCCCCCATACCTTAATGAGGTCCTGCTTTTCCTTCTCCCCGCAGGTGATGGCCTTTTTGATGGCTTTCATTTCTCTCAAAACAGCTTGGGCTTCGTCCAGTTTGTAGCCTCCCTGAGCATCAGACATTTTCATGTCAATTCTAGGAGACAGTTAAAACAAAGCAATAAAGATGTGACTGTGCCTTATGGGGGCTCTGAGCAAGTTTAGCCATCATGGTGGATTCTGAAGACTGCCAAAGTGATCCATAGCCCTAACCATAACTCCCCCACTTGTTTGCCGATGGTGACGCCTTTGGATTTAGACACGGATATCAAAGGTTTTTTTTTTTCAATACTGGGCTACAAAATTAGAAAGCCATATGTGTTCAAGCTGCTTGAATTTAGTTATATAATTAACTGCATTCAGCTTCAATTACAATTACTAATTGATTCAAGCCTTCTATCATGTCACCTGGCAACAGACAGTCACACAGTTGGTACGTAGATAGGCAGGTGGTTAGAACCCACTGGTCCAATAGCTCAGGTGTTAGCTAAGTAATTGGATCATTTTTTTGGAGGGGACAATGCCCAAAAATCTCAGGTAGGCTACCTATCTCAGATTACAGGTTATATGTTTTAGGATTACCACTGAAATGTATGTTAAAATAATAATAGCTGGCATTTATATATGGCTTTAAGGTTTGCAGAATGCTTTTAGGATGTCATCTTATTTTATCCCCACAACAACAGTGGGAGGTAGGTGTTAACACTATCCCTATTTTACAGATAAGGATAAAGTACAGATGAGGTAGACAGAAGTCAAGTGACTTGCCCAGGGTCACACAGCTAGTAAGTGTCTGAGACCCAGTTTGAACTCAGGAAGATGAATCTTCCTGACTTCAAGCCCAGCTCTCTCTATCCATGGGCCACCTAGCTTGCTGCTTCTAATGGGTTACTTGGGCATTAGGGGGTCAATACATAATAAATTAGATATCCATTAACACTTGTCCCAATTAGTTTGTCAGGTTGCTTGGCCAGGATCCAAGTGACTGGGGCACAGGATAAGGACAATGTGGTACAGTAGGGAAAAAAACAACAAAAACATGAGGTTTAGGGTCACAGAAACTGGGTTAAAATGCTGGCTCTTCCACTAACTGTCTGTGTGGCCTCAGTTTCCTTATCTGTAAAATGAAGTGACTATATTAAATAACCTCTACAATCTTTGTAAACTGTAAAACCTTTGATTGTTTGGCCTATGATCTGTGTTCTTGTTGGGGAAGGGATCTAGGAGAGTGTGAGGCCCTGCCCCCTGTCCCCCCTCCCCCATGGACTAGTGTCCTGGAGGGCAGAACCAGGTAGGGTGAAGTCAGTCAGGGAGAAGGAGGACAGAAAGGCAGAATGGTCCACTTTACAACTTTGCCCAGGGCTGGCCCTGAGGTCCTCACTCCTTAAAGTCAAAGGAAGCCACATATTCAGAATGAACACCACAAGCCCATTATTTCAGGATGATAAAATGCTAACACATTCTTTTCTGATTCCATGTGCAGGCCAAGCTGTCCTTATCTAAAAATAACCTGAGAAGGGAATCACTCGAAGGAACATGATTTTCAACATGGTTTCATCGTCTGTAAGCCTTTGAACAGAAGACCAAGAAAGAGGGAGTTCAGCCTAAACACAGCCCCCTTCGGTTATTTCAGGCTCCACGGGGAGAGCCCAGCCCCTGGAAAACAAAGCTTCTATTTATCAGTCCCCACTAAAAATAGAATGTCTATTCCCTCCAAGCACTTGGGTCCTGGCAGGGCTGCCAGAATGTCTCCTCTTGCTCTCCGGTTTAATCAGAAAAATTAGTCTAATCAGGGCCTTTCCCATCGGAATCCTGCCTAAGATGCTCAGCGGAAGCCAGGCTCCCCCGGGGTAAGTGCGCCTGCAGGAGGGGACACCCTGTCTGATTGGAACCAGGCGCCCAATGGCAGAGGGGGAGACACCAGCCGACAGAGCACGTCCAGGGGGCTGGAGGCTTTAGGGTGGGGACTGTGCCCAGCAACCTTCTGCCAAGGCAGCTTGAATAGCTTTGAATCCCCAGTCGGGATGGGACAAAAGAAGCTTGTCTTCTGTGCTGCCTGCTCCTTAAGCAGCCTCTACCTGACTTCTCTCTGAGGCCTTAGCAACCCAGTCTGTGGAATTTGGCTCCAAAGAACAGACTCCGAAAGGGAACACTCTGGGAATGCAAGGGGAAAAAAAGAACAAAGGATCACCATTATAAGTGTCGGTGAATGAATCTTTTTTTTTTTTTAAGGAAAGGGGTGGTGGATTTTTTTTTAAAGGATTTCCAAGTGGCACAGCTGTCCTTTCTCATGAACCTTCAGAGGTCCAAGGAACCATAAAGGGTCAAGGAGGAAAATGGACAAAGAGAACAAGGGTCCTGGCAACAAATAAGTCCTTTTTCCCATTCCAGAATTCCCATTCCATTACCTGGTTAGCAATAAAAGGGAAAAGTGAGAGGGAAATGTACACCCTTTCTCCCAAATTGATGAAGTTTCAACTGTTTCTAGTCACAGAGCGCAGGGAGAGTTTGATTCGTGGGAATTCCCAGATCATCCTCCAAGCATATTTTTAATTATTAGTTCCCATTTCCTTCCAGGTCCATCTTTCAACTCTGACAGACTTATAGAAGAAATATTTAAGCTCGAACTAGTGACAAAGAACAGAATGAGAGGATTTGCATTCTCCCTTCCTTTTCAGCTTGAGGAGAAGCAGAGAAGACTGGATAGCCCAGGGATTGCACACCAACTCCTATATTACTACTAAACCTAGTCATACCATTCTCTTCCTCCTCAAATCATACCAGATTTCCTTATCTGGGTAAATGTTGTAGCCACAGCAGAATGCAAGGTGTTAGAAGGGAGGAACTGGTTTTCATTTTACTTCTATCTCCCCAGAGCCTAACACAGTGTGTTAAACACAGTAAGTGCTTAATAACCAGCTTGCTATATTGGCTGGAACTGTCACTCTTGCTTATTGTCTTAAGAAGCCATATGATGGGGGCGGCCAGGTAGCACAGCGAGTAAGAGCACCGGCTCTAGTGTCGGGATGACCTGGGGATCAAATCCAGGCTCAGACACTTAGCACCCACCCAGAAACACCTGGCTGTGTAACCTTGAGCAAGTTACTTAACTCCGATTGCTTAAAAAAAAAAAAGAAGCCATATGATACTAATGCTATGGAAGTGAAGACTCCTGGTACATCATTCACCATTCACATTCCTGCCCATCCATCCATGAAGTCTAAATTCTGGCTGGCGTACTGGTTGGTGTTGGTCAGAGCTGCCAATCAAGGCATATCTCTGTGCCTGAGGGGGAGGAGAAAGAACTGTCTTTGGGGTTTGGGTGTCAGCTTGTGAAAAACCTGGACTTTTTTTCAGGGCTGCTACCATGGGGCAGAGTGGTAAAACAGGTTTTGGGGCAGCTGGGAGAAGAACAGAGAGCCTTCTAAGCTGGAAGCTCGTGCAAGGATGGGCTGGGGGAGGGGAACACTGAGTTGTGAATGAGTAACCCTCAAACTATTTACACAGGAGCTACTGAAGAGAAGAAGATCTGAGGTTCAAAAGCATCAGTCAATAATTAAGTCAATGACTACTGGTCCTAGGAAGGCAGTGTGGTACAGTGGAATCAACACTGGTTTGGGGTTCAAACCCTTCTGCTGATTATTACCTATGTGACCTTGGGCAAGACATTCAACTGCCTCGGGCCTCAGTTTCCTCATCTGTAAGATGAGAAGTTGAGCCTCTGAAGTTGCTTTTGGCTCTATATCTGTGATCCTAAATCTAAGACTCTGCCTTTAAGAAGCTTCCAGTCTAGGTGGATGGACAAGACAAGACAGACCCTCAGGGGACAATGAGGTAACAATACAAGCAGACATAGCATTAGAGAGGCATCATGGCATAACAGAGGGAGTCAGGAAGGCTGAGGTTCCAGTTCTGCCTCAGATATTGACTAGCTGTGTGGTCCTGGGCAAGTCATTGAATCTCTCTCAGCCTCAGTTTCCTGATCTGTAAGATGGAGATAATAATAGCACCTTCCTTACAGGGTTCTTATGAAGTGCAGAGGAGGAAACATGTATAAAATGTTCCTCAGACTTCAGTGGGCTGTATAGATGTGGTCAATTGTTACTATTATTATTTTTAGATCAGAGTGGTCCAGACCTGTGGTTCAATCACTGTGGAGAGCTCCTGGTAAGGAAGCTCCCTATACCAAGGCAAACTTACTATACGACTTATAGTCTTACATAGCTGCCCAGGGCCTTGAGAAGTTAAGTGACTTTCCCAGGGTCACAGAGATATTATATGTGGGAGATGAGAAGTGAACCCAATGTTTACTTAAGCTACTAGTGCGTCCTAGCTTTGAGACTAGCCCCCTGTGCACTTTACTATACTGCCTCTAGAAATTGATGATGATGAGGGGTGGCTGGGTGATGCAGTGAATACAGTGCCAGCCCTGGAGTCAGGAGGACCTGAGTTCAAATCCAGCCTCAGACACTTAACACAAAAACTAGCCGTGTGACCTTGGGCAAGTCACTTAACCCCAATTACCCTCCTTCCCCCCTCCAAAAAGCAAAAAAAAAAAGAAATTGATGAGGATGATGACTAAAGTGGGACACTCCCATTTCAACTAATGGCACCTTACACTAAGCAGTAGATACAAGATCATCAATGTCAGACACCATGAGCTATGTAAGATCCATGGCTACTGGAATCTAAGTAGAAATAGCTAAGTTGGTTAATATAATTATGTCCTTCAGTTGTAAAGGGCTCCCTGATGGCCACCTCAAACATGCAGTTCAAGTAGTTCTGGAAGTTTTTTTGTTAGGGATACAAGGAAAAAGGAAGTAGTACCAGAGAGGAAAAAAAAAGTCGCTTTGGAAGCAGATATATCTGAAGATGTAGAATCAACCTGAAATTTCTCTAAAAGCAGGAGCTTCTAGTTCTTCAAGGTGGTTTAAGAGAAGGGCATTTATAGTTAATGTACAATTATCAATCAATTAACTAGCCAAATTCATTAAGTGCCAGGCACTGTACTAGATGCAATGTGAAATGCATGAGATAAGACAGGTACATACAGTACCTAAGGCAGTCTCTTGCACAACATTAGCATTGAATAAATATTTGGTAAGTGAATGAATGAATGGATATAAAGAGAAAGCTAACAATACATATGGCTAAATGTCAAGTGAGTTGCACACACAATAATGCTATTGGACTTCAGGGGATAGAGAAATCGCTGTGCATGACTGAGAGTAACACTTATGATAATGATTACGTTACCATCCATAATTAATACCCGACTCACCTGGAAACACTGTTCTGGTCTCAGATACTGATAACCGAGGCTCTCAAGGACTTTAATAGGAAAATGATGAAAAACAGAATCCTGAGCAAAAATACCTGAGCTCAAAGGAATGCTCTCTGGGGAGGTATAAATAAGAAGAAAAACTGGATGGCAGGGAAGAAACTTAGGGGGAAGTTTATAAAGAAAAATGAAAGCACACTTAAGACTTTTAGACTCCTAAGAAATTTCCAGATTTCTAAGAATCACTTCAAGATTTCTGGGAATGATAGCTGAAGTTATTGACTTCCAGTGTTCCAGTATAGGATGAAATATCAGCACAGGGGATTCATGAATTGGAATAGAGCTGGATTAGACAAATTCTCAAGTACCTACTGAATCTAACATTCTGTAATTCTAGTCAGGAACAGAAACCGAACTAATACCTAGCCTAAAGAATTACGACCCAAGGCTGGCCTCCCACAACATTGAAATATTGGATTCTTTTTCCAGTTGTACCCCTGACGCTCCTCTTGAACTTTCTTTTCAATGCCCTGGAAAGTCACTCCAGCCTTGTACTTCACACAGTAGATGTACCCTCTGCCCCACGGTACCTCACTCTGATTGGCTGGTTTCTCCCAGAGCCTCCATTTTAAGGAGACTGCCCAAGACACCCATGTTTTCATTTCTCTTCAGTACTCCTGACTCTCCTTATGGACTTTCTCTACAATGTCCCATCACTTAGTTAATCTAATCTAATCGCTGACAGACACTAAGCTCTTATTCAAAGCCTTTCCTCCTCAACCAGATGGAGCTTCGAATCTCCTGGCATAGTATTTGAAAACCTATTGTTAATGCCCACACCAAGATTAAGCATCAGAGAAGGACATCTGAGGAGGAAAGATGGGTGAGGTCTTTAGATGAATAATTTGGAGGTAAGGAACATTTCAGCCCTTTCAAGTCATATCAAATAGGTGGATATCTCTATGGATGACTGACCTTGCCTAATACTGTGGCCTATTTTGGACTTCCTTTTGACCTACCAGGAGCTTTCAAAGCCTACCTAAATCATACTATTTACCTCTTGTGATGTCTCTGCGTTTTTCTCCTTCTTTCAAATCAGCTATTGTCTTTACAATAGGAAATGGCAACCTGAATCTTACCATCCTCATGTGGTAGGACCAAAGACTTTCCCAACCTGAGGCCAGATTGTGTTTGACAGAGGCAAAGGTTTCAAGAAGCTTGTCACATATTTATGACATAGTATTTCTCATAAAGGACCGCTGTAAAAATCGAGTTTTACATCTCCCACAGAGATGCCACTATCGCTCCCATCAGTACTTTACCATAATGATGACCACCACCATTATTGCTAAGGCTGCTGGTACTTCTATTACTACCATGACTATTACTGCTGCTACCACTACCATTATGACTGCTATTGCTGTTACTCATAATCTTCCTCTTTCTTCTACTAGCACTACTATTACCGTAACACTACTACTATGAAGGAGGAAGAGAAGATGATAATGAAAAAGAAGCATGGTATGGAGATGATGAGTTTGTTGAAGTCAGGAAGACCTCTAACTCGCTTTGTAACTATGGACAAGCAAAGTAATCACTCAGTGCTCTGAGCAACTTTCTAAGACTAAAAGTTACAGATGAGTTGCATATCTGCTTTGGCAGAAGGAGTTTCCACACTGGGAGTTTTCCAACACTTATGAAATCACAGGTCTGAAATAAACATATAAGAAAGTTCATGTTTAAAGCCTACACTGTGCTTTATGTACATTATTTTATTTGATTAAAGGGTTTGAAGTTAAAAAGAAACTGACCAGATGGAATCTGTAAATGATTTTTTGTTGTTTGGTTTTTTTTTTGAATAAATGATCTTTTAAAGCTTCTTTGGAACACTGACAGTTTTGTATGTGCTATTTACAATCTACTTTGAATACCAAGGTTGTTACCTTTCAAAAAATGGAGTGCCATCATATAAACATCTTTAATGCGCAGAATCTTCATCAGTGAGAGGAGAATGAAACCTGCCTAAGGGTTGGGTTGGGTATAGGTGAGGAGGGAAGGAGGCAAGTTGAGATGAAGCAGGGTGGCCATCACTCACATGCCTGCTATAAGTCCCTTGATTTTTTTTTGGTGGGGGGGAACTCTTTTGCAAGGCATGGTCTAAATTTCCTGTTGACTATGGATTAATTTGACTGATCTATTGCATTCATTTTCTTGAGGTAAGGAACCTGAAATGTGGGTCTACAACTGACCTAAAATGCAGCCCAGCTCAGTTTTCCATCATTGCATCTCTTACCCCCATTTCCTTTTTCTTCTCATTATTCCCCCCCACCCCCACAAATTGATTAGTAACATACAGAGAGATGGGCCTGAACAAAATGATGAGGCTTGACGGAAGCAGATCAGAACAAGATCCTAATTATATGACCACAACTATAAAGGATGCTGTTACCTTCCTCACAAACTTGAAATAGCTTGAAGTTTGTGGATTATAGGATTAGAGATTCAGAACTGGAAGAAACTTTAGAGGTCACTGAGCCCAACCTCTACCCCCCTCCCCCTCCCAGTCTACAGATGAGGCAACTGAGACCCAAAGAGGTTAAGTGAGTTGTCTGGGGTCACCCAGCTAATAAGTCTCCGAGGCAGGATCTGAACTCAAGATCCTCTCTTTAATCTACTGTGTTGTAGTTATGTTTTCACTTTTTATTGTGTTTGGTTGAATGCTGATTTTGTGGGTAGTTTTAAACTTATCATATAAAATAATTTTTCCAATAAATAAATTGATTATAGAGTCATTACCATACAATCAAAGAAATTGAAACTTAATTGCCCCCTGTCTCCTTAGAAAAATCTGAGCTCCAGAAGAGGGGTTGGCAAACTATGACCCATGAGCCAAATTCAGCTGGTCACCGATATTTTGTATGGCCAGTGAGCTAAGAATTGTAAACAGCATCTTATTTTATATTTATTTCTTTTTGCTTTTTGGAGGGCAACTGGGGTTAAGTGACTTGCCCAAGGTCACACAGCTAGTTTTTTTGTGTTAAGTGTCTGAGGCCAGATCCAAACCCAGGTCCTCCTGATTCCAGGGCCGGTGCTCTATTCACTGCACAGCATCAAAAAAAAAAAACATTCTTAAGTCACTGGTCATACAAAAACAGGTACTGTAGTTTGCCAAACACTGCTCTACATTTAAAGTTTCTTATTTAAAATCTAGACCCTAAAAAAAGAGCGCTTAGGACCCAATTTGGGTTTTATGATCCACACTGGTTCTAATCATAAAGGGGAATCTTATTGGCCAAAGAAGCCTTAGGACAGGAGGGAAGAAGAGTAAGGCAGGGGGGTAAAAGAGGAAAAGAAAAGCCTACGAGGGGTGAGATCGAAGCACTTACTTCTTCAGGGTTTGGAAGCCATGCTCCTTGAATTGCAGCTCTTGCTGGAGGTGAACCATCTCCCTCTTCAGTTTATTGACCTACAATGAAAAACAAAGGCCCACACTCAGTTACAAACGTAAGTGAGATGGCGATTCTCACTCCCATGTTCCCTTGATGAACAGAAACAGAACCAAGGTGTCAGGTCCACATTAGAGGCCCCACCCTTCCCTACACCCAAGGAAGAGGCTGAATGTATCTTACTTCAGATCCCAAATACAATTCTCTTCCCTGAACTCTGATTCCTGTTAATGGGAGCTCACCCCTTGAATCACCCCACCCCACTACCCCTTCTAACTTTTTGGATTTAATGGTAAGGTGCTGCCAAGCATTCTGCCTCCTGGTTTTTATAAGGCCACAGCTACATCATCCAAGTCAATCCACAGGTACACAGAAAGGCTCTTTTCCCATAAAACAAACCCTTCTACTTTGACATGTATTTTGGGGGAGATTGTATGGCCTTAGAGCTCCCAAGTTACTGGGACCCTTTCAGTGACTTCAAAAGAATTGTTCAAAAGAACAATCAACAGAAGACATCTTACCCGGGACTTAGCAGTAGCAATCTCAGCTTTCAGAATCTCAGGGTCATACTTAGAACTGGATGAGGAGCCAGAAACCACTAGAATGAGGAAAAAGAAAGGCCTTTTAGTTCAGGAAGAAAGTTTGGGCAGAGTGATTTTTAAAAAGAATTTTTTAAAAATAAATGTTTTGTTCATGCTTTAAAAAAAAACAAAAACATAGCAGTCAATTCCCAATGACTCCTTTTCTCCCACTGAACCCAGTGAAATCTGTGTAACAAAAGAAGTGGAATTAAGGCAAACAGATCGATACATTGATCATGTCTGACCACGTATGCCTCATTTTGTTGCTACAGTTTACCACCTCCCTGCTAAGGGGAGGGTGGCATGCTTCTTTGGGAGTCCTTGAAAGTGTGTTTTTCTAACCATTTATTGGATTCATAATCCAGCGATATATAAAGATACCCTTAACACTTCCCATTGAAATACAGAACCAAAGCCTCTATCATCCTTTGCTTGTGACTCAGTTTCCTGGTGACCAGCCAAGCTGAAAGGCTCAATCGTGACTGGTGTGTCTAATAACAAATATTGAAGTAATATAGGTGCTGTTTAAATGTTTTGAATGAATTTATCCTATCTCCCCAACTGGGCTATCATTTTCTTAAGGGCAAAGACAATGTTTTTTAATTTCTTCTGCATCCCCCACAGTGACTAGAACAGTTCTAGGCACATGACAGGTGGACATTTGCTATGTCGTGGCCAAATAAATGAAGTGACAGATCAAGGTTGTGAGAATGTGTGTGTGTGTACACACTTGTGTGATTGGTTTAGGTTATACTATTTCTAGTAGCTCTGGGTTCAGGTCACTCGTTGCAGAATGACCCAGACAGCCACAGTCTACATCTCACCATTGTGCTCTGATTGCAGATATGGGATCATAGATCACAAATTTAGAGGGAAAGACTTTAGAGGCCATTAAGTCCAAACTCCTTGTTTTATAGATGAGGAAACTGAGGCACAGAGAAGTTAAATTAACCTGCCCACGGTCACATAGCTGGGAAATCTCTGAGGCAAGATTTAAAACCAGGTCTTCCTGACTTTAAGTCTAACTAAGTAAATCCTTTCTGAGTGGGAGTAACTTGGAATACAGCCTTTACAGTATCAGGCCTATTAATATTTGCTCAGTAGCCTTTGAAAAGGCTTTACTGGGAATACCCTGATTTAACTAAAGACATGGATTTTCCACTAACTGTGTAACGTTGGGGAAGCTACTTCCCCTTTCTGGGTATTAGTTTCCTCCTCTGTAAAATGAGAAGCATGAGACAATTTCTAAGATCTTTCATGTGATTTATCACTGGATTGTGGCAGACAATATTCTTCCACTAAAAAGATGGTATTTTCAAAGCACCATCGTTGGTCACTGAAGGGAGGGTATCAGGTAGGTTGTCTTACTGATGGGGCAAGGTGCACAAGCAAACCCAGCAGCACAGCCCTTCTCCTCTGGGCTGAGCCACAGGTGTGGTCCAGGCCCCAGGCAGGCCAAGAACACTTTGTAAAGCCCTTGCATGCCACAACGGGTCATCTGAGTTAGAGAACAGGTATGTGGCCTTACCGGTTGGGCCAGAGCAGTCTGCTTGGATGGCAAACAATGCTTGTAAAACATTAGGAAAATAGACCTCAACCTACTGAAAGGTCATTCTGGTGTGTCCTTTTAACTAGGTTGACTGAATAGTCCTTGAGTGTGCTTGAGTGTAGAATTTCTTCTTCCCCCCCATTCCCTCCACACCCTCTAAACCCAAGAGAGATGGAAGTTTGTGATGTTGCTACTTGGAGAGTGCTAAGCCTAGCTAAGCTTCTAACATTAACTTACATATACAGAGTTTCTCACCTTAAAGCTACTTAGGTCTGCAAGTAAAGACTGAACAAAGCGGCTGAAGGTTCTACAGATGAAGATCATAAAATCATAGATTTAGAACCAGCTATATAATCTAATAATCTCATTTTACAGATGAGGAAACTGAGGCCCAGCAAGGGGAGGTTATACAGCTAATAAATGACAGAGGCAAAATTTCAATGAGTCTCCTCTGAAATGTAGCTATGTAGATGACAAATATTCTGTGTGCTAATATTTTGATGGAAAACTTGTAAGTTGGAGACCATTGTTTGCAGGTTGTTGCTTTTTATCACTTTTTTTAAGTTTATAAAAGTGTGTGTGTGTGTGTGTGTGCATGTACATTATTTGTCAACAGAAATATTTTGTTTATTAGTTTGGTCACTGTGTCCATTCTTCAATCTGTGAGATGGGTGGGCATCAAAGGGTTATCTTTGCTTACGCCAAAAAGGCCTCCCTGCCACTCCTGATTTGGGGCACAGGGCAAGGAGCTGAATTGTGAAGCACACAGGAAGGGATGTTTCAATTTCCTTCTTGCAGTAGCCTGAGCACCTGCTGTATGAGACAAAGACCAGGGAGTCATTGGGAAGGGGATATGAAAGCCCAAACAAGGACCGACTTCAAAGCAATGTGCTTGGCTCTGAAAGAGATCAGTTGCTTTCTGAACATTACAATGGCCTGCATGTCACTATCAATTCAGGCAACCAAGTACTTGAGTCCAGTGGTGCTTCTTACAGTGTACTCTGAAAATGGAGGATCTACTAAGTTTAAATAAAATGAAAGGAAGGCAGGGGAATGGAATGAGTGGGAAGACTGCTCTTTTTTTCCCATTTCTTTCTTTTCTTTTTAAAGTCACATTTCTCACTAGGAATGAACATCAGTGCAAGTAAGAAGACTCTGAGGCCCTTGTGCCCAGCTTGAATTTAATCTGTCTCAGGCCAAGCTGCTTTCCCAAACATCAACTAAATTTTTTTCTGGATCAATTAAAAACCTTAGTACTTTGTTTTATTATTTTCCCTCCTGATCCTTTACTCATTTCCTAAGGAAGAAATGTCTGTCCTGAACAATGCCCTAAAGTCTCCTGGAGTTCTCTTCTTTTCCATTCGGTACCTGACTCTTCCCTTCTTCAAACTGTGGCTTAAAAGTGATCACTTCCAGGAAATCTTTCCTGATGAACTTCACTCTCTGTTGGTTGCTCTTATGCTCCTTCTGTCTAAACAAGTATCTTCTGGGCTATAATACTGATCTAGGCAATATCAGTATAAACTTTTAATTCACAAACAGGTCCTTCAGTTCAGTGCCCATTTATTATAGTGATCATCAGGGTTCTTTTCAGATTCCAATTTCCAATTAGAGAAAAAAAACCTGGTATCCTGAATAATGATGAAAGCAATCCCTTGTGTTTATGTTTTTATACTTGTTAAAACCCTTTCCTATCTATTGATTATCTCCTTGGATCCTCATAACCTTGTAAAGTATTGGTTTCTCCCACCCCTACCTTTGTTTGTTTGGTAATTCTAACTAAGCAGGGGACTCTTGGTGTGTAAGGTATACCTTCTGAGGCACATCAGCGCACTTATCTGTAACTTATAGGCTTAGAGGATCAACTGCCTTTGGCATAGAAAAGTTAGGTGACTTGCCCATAATCACACAGCCAGTATGTGTCAAAGGCAAGACCTGAACCTAGGTGGTTCTCTATCCAATGCTGGCACTCTATCCACTTTTCTACCCTACCTCATATCTTTATTTTGTAGTTGAGGTACAAGGATAGGAAATGACTGGTTTAAGGCCACACAGGTAATAGGTGGCAAAGTTGTGATAATCCAAGGCTACTGACCTAGTCCCTTGTTGCCATTTCTGACATCACAGATTATTTCCCTTTCACACTAAGCTCCCTCCTATCTGTTCCCCTTCTTCACCTGTGGCTGTAATATTTACTTAGGAAGACATCCTAGCCTCTAACTACATATCTGAGGGGTCCCTCCTCTCCGGTCCTCACCCCTCAGTAGAACAGCTGCATAGAGCCCAGGGCACCCTGGGGGGGATACTCACAGCTGATCTGGGAACCCAGCTTGTGCTCCCAGACATCGTGGAGCTGGCGGTACTCCTGCTGGGCCAGCACCAGCCGCTGTTGCTTCACCTGGTAGATTTCCTTCTGTGCGCTCAGAGCTTCCTGGGCCACCACCAGGTAATCCTTCAGCATGTGCTCCTGTTCCCGTCGCCATTGCACCCGGGGATCCTCGATTTGGGTGGTTTCTGAAACAGACCCAGGAGACCCTGTTTGGGCACCTAGGCTTCTTCCTGTTGGCCACAGCAGGGAAGGTTCCCTTCCCCATCCCTACCTGCTACAGAGGGCTGGTGTGGGTTCGGGGTATGAGACTGGTGTTATAAAAGGATTTCAAGCCACTGACCACAGTTTCTCAATCAAAGAAACTAGTCTATCTATCCCAGAAAGCCCTTTCTTGATGGAGACGACTAGGCAGGGGTCCCTGGGAAAAAGGAAAAACATTTTTCCTGTCAGATCAAAGCATCAAAGATGCTGAAAGGAAATTCATAGTCCCTCAGAGGGCAGCAGGACACGAGTCTAGGAGACTGGAAGAGAATGTTCTCTGTTTATACTTTGCCAGGGAGAATAATGCCCTGTTAGTAGAGCTGTGAATTGGTCCAACCATTTTGGAATATGCTAAAGACGTGATAAAAATGCTCATACCCTTGACTCAGAGATCCCACTGTGAGGAACCCAAGGGGGTTAGAGACAGAGAGAAAGTCCCCCTATACACCATAATATTCACAGCAGCACTTTCTTTGGAAGCTAAGAACTAGAAACAAAGTCAGTGTCCATCAGTTTGGGAATGGCTAAAAAAAACGTGGAACATGATAAATGTAAAAGAATGTTACTATGCTGTTAGAAACAATGAACATGAATACAGAGAAGCACTGAAAGATTTCTATGAACCAGTGCAGTGAAGCAAGCAGAACCAGGAGAATAATTTGCACAATGACTTCAGCAGGGTAAAGGGAAACACCAACAAAAAGCCCCCAAAACTTAGCCCTGGAGAAGAGGTGAGAAAATGTACCTAACTCCCTTCTTTTCGAAGGTAGTGGTCTATGGATGTAGCTTATTTCATAAACTATCAGACTGAGTTGGTGTGTTCTCCTCTTTCCCCTGTTTCTAAGAATGGCTTGTGGCAAAATCCTTATGTATGGGGCCATGTTTTACACCTCTTTGTAGCCCCTACAGCATCCAGCCCACTCAATAAATATTTGTGGACTGACTGATGGATGGATACTGGAGGGAAAATGCCATACCAGCTTCCCAACAAAGTCCCTGGGCAATGCTTCTTGAGTCACAGCCAAAGTTTGACCGACGAAAGAGTGTCAGGGGAAAGCTCCAAGCCTGGGTTTGGAATCTGGGCATTGGCCCAAGGACATCCTGGATGCTGTGAGGGCTGAGGACGGTATGCAATTTACAAAGACAATGGCCCCAGCAGGCACGGAGAAGGGCAGTGCAAAGCAAAAAATGAGCTAGCCGAGGAGGTGGACAAAACTGGAGAAAATTTCATTTCTGCGTTCTCCTTGCACTTGTTCAGGAATGGAAGGGTGATGAACAGTTCTGTTTTTATATGTCTTTCACTCCTTTCTTTCTGTTACTCACATTTAGAAATATTTGTACATGAGTCCATTTTGCTCTCTGTGAGCAGATCTGCCCAAAATATGTGATAGGGAGATTGAAAACAATTTGGTTATAGTTAAGCTTTTAAAATATCTGTGGGTTTTAATTATCTCTGTGGTTGTACCCATCCTTGACGCTTGTGTAGTCTATTACCAACCATGACTCATGAACAAGAAATGGCAAGAAATAAGTCATCTAGGTTACTTATGATTGGGAGAGGAGGTGGGTAGTCATGCACAAGTGAAGGGAATTAGATAGTATATTAGATAGAATTACTGTACTGGTTCAAATCCTCTATGGAGAATTTATGGAAAGGCATCAATAAATTACTCAGGATGAGAAAGAGGCAGCATTGAGCCAGGGAAGAAGTGCTAAATGTAGAGTCATGGAACCCAAGTTCAAATACTAGTTATGCCACTTATGACCTATGTTACCTTGGGCTATCATTTAATCTCTCTTGACTTCAGTTTCCTCATCTGTAAAATAGGGGCCATAGACAAGATGACTTCTGAGGTCCATTTCAGCTGTAGACTTACTATCCTATGGTATGGCTGGATTGCAACTTATACCTGCAGAGGCAGGTACATATTGAGATCACAGGTAAATTGTAGCTATTTTAATTATCCAGGTTCTTCCTCTCTCTGAAGCACAGAAAAACATAGACTCATAAACTGAGAGCTAAAAAGGACTAATGTAGTCTAATTCTATTATTTTACACACTGAGAAAAAAACAACAACTTGAGGTTCCAGGACTTTAAATTACTTTCTCAATGTCCCACACATATGTAATAAAATCCAGAACTAGGATTTTAACTTGGGTCCCCTGATTCCAGAATTTCTATTGCATCACCATCCTAGATAAATAATCTGGGGAAAGAGAGGAAAATGAAAAGAATGGAAGTTGCTAGTAGAGTCCAGACAATTTTGTTGGGTATGACAGAGAAGTCCTTAATTTTCTTAAACCCAGGGCCCTGTCTGGAAATAGTTATGGGATATATACATATAAGTTGTAGTTGCAGTATCCTCAGATGATGGTTCTGCTCAACAATAAAAAGTTGGGTTTGTAAAGAAAAAAAGAAGGAGCTTATAGAATGGCAAAGCTGAAAGTTGAAGATGTCAGGGCAATTTACTATGGTCAATAGACAGTGAATTCAGGCTCCAGCTCTTGGACTTGGGAATTGTCCAAGGTCAGGAGTGTTTACCTCTGCCCTAGCCCAAGCACTCCCAAGCTTTACTAATAAGCATCTGTTGTGCATCTTATACACCATGGACCATAGTTATTCTGAAAGCCAAGATGAAATAAAGAGGAAAGCCATCAGGCTCATCAATTGGGGAATGGCTAAACACGCTGTGGTATATGATTGTGATGGAATGCTATAGTGCTATAAGAAATGACAAGCAGGATGGTTTCACAAAAACCTGGGAAGACTTACATGAACTGATGCAAAGTGAAGTGAGCAGAACCAGAACACTGCACACAGTAATAGTAATATTGTAACCATAATCAACTGTGAAAGACTTAGCTACTCCAATCAAGACAATGATTGATAACAATTCCAAAGGACCCATGATGAAAAATGCCTTCCATCTCCAGAGAGAGAACTGATAAACTATGAGTGTAGATTGAAGTATACTTTTTTTTAAACTTGATTTTTCTTGTTTGTGTATGAGTGTTTTCTTTTGCAACATGGCTAATATGGAAGAATGTTTTGCATGACTTTACATGTATAACTGATATCATACTGCTTGCTTTCTCAAGGGGTGAGGGAGGGGTGGAAAGGAGGGAGAGAATTTGAAACTCAAAATTTTTTGAAATGAATGTTAAAAATTTTTTACATGTATTTGGGAAACATTTAATGAGATAAACAAAAATAAATTTAAAAGAAAGAATAAAGCCATTAGGGAATTAAAGTCTCAGTGACTGAGGCTTTCCTTGTTCTGAGCCCAACCACCAATTTTAAAGATCTTGGTTTGGGAAAAAAAAATTACATTGAGATCACAACACAGAGGTCAATGGGTTCAATGGGCAAGATAACATTTGTGTGTTTGGGTTTAAGTCCAAATCACAATCCTGACTTCAAGGGAAAAGTTAGACACTGGATTATCCAAATGGCAGTTTGGGACTGTTTTGGGAGCTGCCTTTGATCTCCATGAGGGGGTTCATGGCAACCTTTGATAAGGTCAGGTCTGAGTCTTTCAAACCCATCAAAGGCAGAATTAATATGTAAAAAAGAACTTGGGCCCTAACTCTAGTGAGATGTATTGGCCATGTTTTTCCATCAGCCCTGTCACTGCTTCCCTGACAATGGTGCAGATCACCATAAGTTAACAATACTATGGTATCAAACAATCAGTCTTCATTTTTTAAACTATCTTTTTAAAAAAAGGAATCCTCATCTGTGCAGACTCTGTCCATAATCATGAAATCCTAAAGCCAAGTGGCCTCATTCATGTCAGGCATAAAGTCTCCACACAGCAAGCTCTAGACTATGATTTTCCTGATTTTGCTGCCATCTTCTGTAAGGTAGAGCCCTTCCTTGAGGCAGTGTGGCACAGCAGATAGGCCACTGGACTTGGAGGACTCAAGAAAACTTTGATTCAAATCCTGGCTCAGATACTTGTTTGCTGTGTGACCCCAGCCAACTCATTTCACCTCTCCTTGCCTCAGTTCCCTCATCTGCAAAATAGATATTGTGTTTGTGTTTGTGTGTGTGTGTGTGT
>NW_027186372.1:12962916-13052329 GCF_028583685.1 Petaurus breviceps papuanus
TGTGTGTGTGTGTGTGTAGGGGAGTTCACTGGACTCTTAGGTCTCTTCTAGCTCCAAATCTAGGATCCTATCAGTCAATAGTTCAGCCCTGAGTAGAAGTGTCAGTCACTTTGTGACAGAATTACCACTGTCATATCACTAGCTGCTGACAGTTTGCAAAGACTTTCTGTATCTCATCCCCCTCTATCCATATAACACAATATTTCTGGGTTCAATTCCCATCTTGGGATCCCTAGCAACAAGCTTAGGTCACTCCTTGCTAGTCCTCCCATATCCTGACACTCCTTACTTGCATCTCAGGATCCCCTTCTTGTCCTCTGATTTTAATGATGGGGATATACTCTCAGCAATTAGAGATAGGAAAGGACTGATTAAGATTTCTATACATCCCTATTTAAGACAGGATCATATCTAGTCATCAAAGCATTAGTCTCATGACTCAAATACACTCAATTAAGGGCATATTTATTTCTCATTATAAAATAAGCAATCATAATCACTACTACAGTGCAATTAATACCATTAGCAGCCTCTAAGAAAGTCTTCTGAACTTTAAGGTCACCTATATTTCTGCTACCCACAAAGGTATTACTTAGCTCTAGGCCCCCAACCTTCCAGCTTTCAGCTTCTCTGCTCTTATTATCCATTATAGGATCTTAGATCCTGGATCTGAAAGGAACCTTGGAGGTCATCAAGTGGATAAATTTGTCAACAGAAATATTTTGTTTATTAGTTTGGTTTCTGTGTCCATTCTTCAGTCTGTGAGATGGGTGGGCATCAAAGGGTTATCTTTGCTTACGCCAAAAAGGCCTCCCTGCCACTCCTGATTTTTTTCCCCACAGGGGAAAGAGGAGAACACACCAACTCAGTCTGATAGTTTATGAAATAAGCTACATCCATAGGCCACCACCTTCGCAAAGAAGGGAGTTAGGTACATTTTCTCAACTCTTCTCCAGGGCTAAGTTTTGGAGGCTTTTTGTTGGAGTTTCCATTTACCCTGATGAAGTCATTCAGCAGGTCCAGAGAGGTCCAGAGAGATTAAATGATTTGCATAGGATCACAGAGTTAATATAGCTCTGAACCCAGCATACGCTTCTCTGCCCTACAACTTACTTGTTCTTCCTGCAAGTTGCTCTCCAACCATTTCTACTTGTCTAAGAAAGAAGCAGCATAGTCTAGTACATGGAGTGCCCAAATTAGACTCTAGAAGACCTGGTTTCCTCCCACATACCAAGCTGAAGGCCTATTAGCAGTTGTCTGAATAGACAGAACATAGTCTTGAATGTAGATCTAGTTACTTCAGCTTATTTCAACAAGTTTTTTAATTAAATACTTACTATGTATAAGGCACAGAGGATACAAGGACAGAAAAAAATTAAATAGTCCCTGTCCTCAAGGAGTTTATATTCTACTAGGAAAAACAACATGTATGTAGGTTAAATAGAAAATACATGTCAAAATAAATACACAGTGGGCGGAGCCAAGATGGCAGAGTAGAAGCACTAACTTGGCATGAGCTCCCGCTCCAATCACTTCCAATACATGTAAAAAATTACTCTAAACAAACTTTAGAGCTACAGAACCCACAAAGTGACAGAGAAAAACAAATCTCTTGCTGAAGAAAGCCCAGCAGGCAGACAGAAGGGTCAATTGCACCAAGCCGAGCATAGTCCCCAATTAGCTGCAGTTCCAGCCCCAGGGAGGCCCTGACCAGTGGGGGCCAGAGCAGACTTCAGGAGAGTGAATCACCAGCAGCTGTGGCGGTTTCCAGACTTCTCAACCCATAAATGCCAAAGACAAAGTAAAAGGTCAGTGAGAAACTCTGTTGGAATGGGGGGGGAGGGGCCAGAAGAGGGTCCAGCCCCTACCCCCAGGGCAAGAAGTAGCAATGGCATGGCAGCTTGCAGCTGTTGCCATGTGGCCACTTCCAGAGCTCCTGTCCTGCAGATCATAGGACAACCAAGTGACCATTCACAGGGTAAGCACTCTTGCTTTAACCTGCTTGGATCTGGATCACAATCTTGGGTGGTGGTCCTGGGGTCTGTGACCAGTGAGTCAGAGCTTGTGGGGGCTGTAGAGAGGATGCCCTCCTAATAGCTCCGACAGCCACGAAAACCCCAGCAATTTGGGACAAAGCTCTCCCCTCTGGAACCAGAGTTCTACTGTGGCAAAGAGCTCAAAAGTCAAGTAATTGGCTGGCAAGATGAGCAAGCAGAGGAATCACAAACAAATCATAGAATCCTTTTTTGGGGGATTTGGGGACAAAAAAGGATCAAGGCATGGAAGGGGGGAAGGGAGGAAGACAGGGAAGTCAGAACTCTTGCATCAAAATCTTCCAAGAAAAATATGAATTGGTTACAGGCCATAGAGGAGCTCAAGAAGGATTTTGAAAATCAAGTAAGAGAAGTGGAAGAAAAATGAGAATGATGCAAAAAAAAATCATGAAAAGTGAGTCAACAGCCTGTTAAAGGGGACCCAAAAATACACTGAAGAAAATAACACTTTAAAAAATAGACTAACTCAAATGGCAAAAGATGCCCCAAAAGCCAGAGGAGAATAATGCTTTAAAAAGCCAAATTTGCCAGATAGAAAAGGAATTTCAAAAACTCACTGAAGAGAATAATTCCTTCAAAATTAGATTGGAGCAAATGGAAGCTAATGACTTTATGAGAAATCAAGATATTATAAAACAGATCCAAACAAATGAAAAAATAAAGGTAATGTGAAATATCTCATTGGAAAAACCACTGACCTGGAAAACAGATCCAGGGGAGATAATTTAAAAATTATTGGACTAACTGAAAGCCACGATCAAAAAAAGAGTCTAGACACCATCTTTCAAGAGATTATCAAGCAAAATTACCCTGATATTCTAGAACCAGGGGGCAGAATAGAAATTGAAAGAATTCATCCATCTCCTCTTGAAAAAGATCCCAGAAAGAAAACTCCTAGGAATATCATAGCCAAATTTCAGAGTTCCCAGGTCAAGGAGAAAATACTGCAAGCAGTCAGGAAGAAACAATTTGAGTATTGTGGAAACACAATTAGGATAACACAAGATCTAGCAGCTTTTACATTAAGGAATAGAAGGGCTTGGAATATAATATTCCAGAGGTCAAAGGAGCTAGGACTAAAACCAAGAATCACCTACCCAGCAAAACTGACAATAATGCTACAGGGGAAAATATGGTCATTCAATGAAATAGAGGATTTTCAAGCATTCTTGATGAAAAAACCAGAGCTGAACAGAAAATGTGACTTTCAAATACAAGAAGCAAGAGAAGTATAAGAAGGTAAACAGGAAAAAGAAATCATAAGGAACTTATTAAAGTTGAACTATTTACATTCCTACATGGAAAAACGATAATTGTAACTCATAAGACTTTTCTCAGTATGAGGACAGTTGAAGGGAATATATATGTGTGTGTGTGTATATGTATAACAGGGTGTAAGTGTATATAAATATATATGTGAGTGTGGGCATATGTATGTCTATGTATACATAGACAGAGGGTACAGAATGAGTTGAATATGAAGGGATGATATCTAAAAAATAAAATTAAGAGGTGAGAGAGAAATTTATTGGGAGGAGAAAGGGAGAGATAAATTAGGGTAAATTATCTCATATAAAAGAGGCAAGAGAAAACTGTTACAATGGAAGGGAAGAGCAGGAAGGTGAAAGGGAATTTTCATTGGATTTGGCTTAAGGAGGGAATAACATACACACTCAATTGGGTATCTTACCCTACAGGAAAATAGGGGGGTAGGGGATAAAAGGGGAGATGACAGAAGGGAGGTCAGATTGGGAATAGGGTAGTTAGAAGCAAACATTTTTGAAAAGGGAGAAGGTCAAAGGAGAAAATAGAATAAGTGGGGGGGGTGGGATAGAATGGAAAGAAATATAGTTAGTCTTTTACAATATAACGACTATGGAAATGATTTGGGTAACTACACATGTACAACCTATATTAAATTGCTTATCTTCCCAGTGAGGGCAGGTGAGGAGGGAAAAAGAGAAAAAAATCTGGAACTCAAAGTTTTAAAAACAAATGTTTAAAAAAACTGTTTTTTTTAAACTGGGAATGCAACTGGGAAATAAGATGTGCAGGCACTGGGGTATGGAGGTCCATCTTGCCCTACTGGAAAGTTGGGGGAGTGATCGGGGAGGATATAAGAGAGAACAGATTGGGGGAAGGGGTAGTCAGTAGGTTTGCTATTTTGGGGTGGGGGAGAGATGGGGAGAGGAAATTGTGGCTCAAAATCTTGTGGAAGTGAATGTTGAGGACAAAAAATAAATAAATAAAACTTTATAAAATCTATAACAATAAAAAAAACTCAGAGCAAAAAAAAAATTAAAAAAATAAACACACAGAAATTTTAATCGAAGAAAAATAGAAGGTGCACCAAAACAGAGTGAACCAGGAAAGGGTTCTTGAAGGAAGTGGCACTTGGACTGAACCTTAAAGGTATAAGAGGTAAAGGGAAAGAGGGAGAAGATTCTAGGCATGGTAAGGCAGAGACAAGTGATAGAATATCTTCTATGGGGAACAATGAGTTAGCCAGTTTAGCTTTAGAGTATATGAAGTAGTAATAAGAGTAACGTGAAATCAGCCCGGAGCAATAAATTGGAGCAAGATAGTAAAGGGTTTTAAATGCCAAACAAGGGAGTTTGTATTTCATTGTGGAGGAAATAGGGAGCCAATGAGGTTTCCTGAGCAGGGTAATAATGTGATCAAACATGTGCTTTAGAGATACCAATCTGGAAGCTGTGTGGAGAATGGATTGGAGACACAGAGTCCAATTAGAAGGCAATTGCAATAGTCAGACAAGAGGCCACAAGGGTCTGAACTAGATTCATGGCCATGTGAGTATAGAGCAAGAAACAGATGAGAGAGATGTTGAGGAGGTAGAATATGCAAAAATCCTGGGCATAACAGTCCCATTTGTCTCAACTGGTACCTTTATTCTCAAGTACTGGAGAGAAGTACACTGATGGATGAAGACCCACAAACTATTTGAACCCACTCTGTACACTGCATTTAGTGAATGTGAAATATCAAGCAGTTAAATGACAAGGGTGGGCTTCTGCCTATGGGAAACAGATACACCATTAGAGATTCAGAGGACTTTGTTTCTTTTTTTTTTTTTTTTAAGAGCAATCAGGGTTAAGTAACTTGCTCAAGGTTACACGGCCAGTTATTTCTGGGTGTGGTGCTAAGTATCTGAGGCCGGATTTGATCCCCAGGTCATCCCGACACTGGAGCGGGTTCTCTTACTCGCTGAGCCACCTGGCCGCCCCTAAGCAATCGGGGTTAAGTAACTTGCTCAAGGTTACACGGCCAGGTGTTTCTGGCTGGGTGCTAAGTGTCTGAGCCCGGGATTCGATCTCCAGGTCATCCCAACACTGGAGCCAGTGCTCTTACTCATGCTACCTGGCCACTCCCGGATTTTGTTTCTTAATGGACTAACATCAGGAACCTGAAATCAACCTTCTGGACACTTTGCTCTGTCTGACTTCTGTGGCCCAGTGATTCAAGGTCTGCAGTCACTTACTGGTGTTGTGATCTATGTAGTAGCCGCCGACCTGAGGGTCATAGGCCTCTTCCCAACCCAGTGGCAGCTCATCACTGATGCAGTCAGCGAAGGTTAGGGGTTTCGTGTACCTGGGAGGGGAGAAGACAGACAGATCCCATCAGTCCATGACCTTCTAAACACAGGACATTGCAGTAAAAAGTGCTATAGACTGGCAATCAGAAGGCATGCATTCCCTTCTTATTCCTACCCACTTATTTCTGCACACTGTAGGTGCTTATGAAGTGATTATTGAATGATATAACAAAATTGACGTGATGGAGGGATTTAGGAGATAATCTGGAGGTAGTGGGGTACAGTGGACAGGTCAATGGTTCCACTGCCTGAGAACCTGCCTTTGATGCTTACTATTCATCTGGGCTTGGGCAGGTTACTTCAACGCTTGGGACCCCAGCTTCCTCATCTGTAAAATGAATGGTCTCTATGGTGCTTTACAGTCCTACAATTCTACCATCTTTTTTTTTTTTTTTTGCCCTCTGGGCTCTCACACTCCTCACTACAGCTATATGTATTCTAGACAGAAGGATGCCCAATGACACAGAGGTGCCATGCTCATCACTCAAAGGACAGAGATGAGGTTTTGGGGAGAAAGGGTGTTTGTTCCAGACCACAAATCACAGCAGCAAAATTAGCCCTCCCAGGGGGGAAGGCTGTGGAAAGAACACAGACCTGGAAATTTGGTGATCTGAGTTCAAGTGGGAGGATGGAGAAGTGTCCTGCCATTATCTAGCAGTGTAACTTAGGTACAAATAATCTAATTTCTCATTTGCAAAATGAAGTATTGGGACTAGATCATAGATATAGAGCTAGGAGGGATCTCAGAGGTCACCTAGTCTTCATATTAGATGAGAAGACTGAAGTCAAGAAAGGCTAACTTGTTCAAGGTCATAAAGACATTAAGTGCTGGAGGCAGGATTTGAATCCAGGTCTTCTGATGCCAGGGCTCTTTCTGCTGTACCACACTGCCTCATAATAAAAGGTTCCCTCTAAACATGAAATTCTATGATTACATCTTCCCAGTTTTCCCTTCCCCTCTCCCTCTTAATGTGGACCTCTTTGTTGATTTAACAAAAATGTAATAAGCACTCACTCTGTAGAATAATACTGTGCTAGGTGCTGGGGAAGTTATAAAGTTTAGAAAAGTGAAGGGAACAAGCCTTTATACAGCACCTCCTATGTTCCAGGCACTAGGCTAAGTGCTTCATTACAAATATTAGCTCACAACAATTCCTGGGGAGGTAGGTGCTGTTATTATCCCCATTTTATAGTTGATGATACAGAGGCAAACAGAGGCTAAGTGACTTGCCTGGGGGGGGGGGGTCACACAATTAGGAAGTGACTGATAAGTTATCATCCTGATCCCTTTTCCTGATCCTCCCTAGTCAATAGTCATCTTTCCCTCCTTAAATGATCTTGTACTTACTTTTCACTGACATGCTGCATCCCCCCAGTGGAATGTAAGCTCTTTGAGGGCAGGGACCATTTTTCATCTTTGTCTGTGTAGCTCTAGATAGGACTAGCTGCAGTCCCTGCCCCCATAGAGATTCCAATCTAGTAGGGGAATAAGACATAGAAGACATAACTATAATGCAGAATATTACATCAGCAAGTGAATTAGAAAAGTTGCAAAGCACTTTGTGAGGTTCCCAGGGAAAGTCTTTACTGAGCAAAGGGGATCGGGAAGACTTTATGGAGAAAGTGTGATTTAAGTTCACTTTAAAGTATGAATGATGATAATGATACCAACAATTGATATCACCAAACATATAAGGTTACAATGTACTTTGTATAGATTAAATCCATCATTCCTCAAAACTTCTGTGTTTCTATTAAGGAAATCACTATTGTACCGGTACTAGTTCCCCAGGTTTCCAAATTGAGTCATCTTGCACACTTCCCTCTGTCTTGCCCTGCATACTCAATCAGGTCCATCAGTTCTATGTCGACAGTATCTCTCCCGTCCACCCCTGCCTCTGCAGTTACACAGTCACCACTCTCTTTTGGACCTTCATCACCTCTTATCAGACTCTTTCAGTTCCTTCCCAAATGGTTTTCCCGATCCTAGCCAGTCACTTCATGTCAACTCTCCTACTCAAGATTCTTCACGGTTTTCTTGAAATGGAAATTTATTGTTTTATATTGAATCCTGTCTGTCATGTTCTTCTGTATACACTCCAAGTTCTTTTTTCTTTCTTCATTTTGTATTTAAGTTTAAAGTGAATAAAAAATGTATTAAAAAAAAGATTCTTCAGTGGGCATAAAAATGAAACATTCAAACTCCTCAGTTTGGCATTGAAAGCCTCTCGAGATCTGGCTCCAGCCTACCTTCTTTCATATTGTTCTCCTTCACGTGTTCTGTCTTTCAGACAAACGAGCCCCCTTGCTGCCCCTCAAAGCTGATATTTTGTCACCCATCTTTGTACCCGTGAAGAGTCTATATCTTTGTCTCAAGTATATTTCTTCTTTGCCTGTTTTTTTTAAATTATTAAATTTTATTTTTAATTTATGGAATAAAGCAAGCATTTTCATAAGATAGTACAATAAAAAGGATGATTGCACATGAAAGTGCAAATTTACTATGCAGAGCTTGCCATTCCTTTCAAATATAAATTACCATGTGACTTTCTTTTTATCTGCTTTCCTCCTCCTGTCCTCCCCTAGAGATGGCTACCATTAGACACAAATTAAGTGTGTGTGTATATGCATGTATGCTTATGTATATATGTGTATATATGTAAAATTACTCTATACATACTTCTACTTATCAGTTCTCTGCCTTGAGTGCTCTGAGGGTCAACTCAGGTGCTGCCTTCTGCAGGAAACTTTACTCATCCATCCTACTTATCAGTTATTTTTTCTTCCTAAAATGATTTACTTGCTTCCGCTTACAAATTACATCTCCCACTGACTGCAGCGATAGATTTTCATCTTTGTGTAGCTCTAGCATTTAGACCTGGTACAATGCACAGAGACAGTTAGTGGGGAGTCCTGGTCCTGGAGTCAGGAGGACCTGGTTCTGATCTGGCCTTGGACATTTTCTAGCTGTGTGACCCTTGACAAATCTTTGAATCTCTTTCTGCCTCAGTTTCCTCAACTGTAAAATAGGAATAATAACAGCACATAATTCCCAAGGTTGTTGTAAGGATCAAATGAGAGATAATATTTGTAAAGTGCTTACCACAGGGCCTGGCACATAGTAGGTGCTTAATTAATGATTATTCTACCCTCCACAGAAGGAGCCCCTCATGAGTTGGATGCATAGAAATTTAATAAGCACAGAAGGAGAAGGAAAATATTTAAGTAAACTAATGTGACAATACCCATCCTCCAGTTTGACATTTTGGAAGGGATCACATAGGACTGTTCTCAGTTCACTACCCTGTGAATTGCAAAGTTAGAGCTGGAAGTTCCTCTGAATCTATCTAGTAAAACCTCTTCATTTTCCAGATGAGGAAACCGAGGCCCAGAGAGGTCAAGTGATTTTTCCCAAGGGCACATAGGTAGAAAGTCGCAGAGACAGTACTTGAATTTGGGTTCCCAGTCTCCAAATCCAGCACTCTTTATAATGTCCCATACCACTGTGATTAGGCAGACCCAAGTGGTCAAAAAGGGAGCAAAAGCAGTATAACCAGTTAAAAGGGATAGGGAGGGACTGCCTGATGGAGAATAGAGAATGCCCATCTGAAGAAATTCCTACCAATGCAAGAGGCATGACACCTAATTTGCTGTTTATATTCTTAGAGATTATCTAAGGCCCTAAGAGGTTATGTGACTTGCCCACGGTCACACCACCAGGATTTATCAGAGTTCTAAGGCAAACTCTTTATCTACTAAACTAAACTGCCCCTCTGACTTGTTAATAAGGAACAACAACAAAAATGATGTACCAAGGTATTGAAGACTGAAGAGGGAAGCCAGGGGTACAGGAATGGTAGGTATTTCTGAAATTCCCTGTGAGGAAGCACCTCGAGCCTCTTAGTGGCTCCCATCACCCAACACTATTTTGTTGTTCTTCTATTGAGACTGAAGGGGATTTATCATCCACTTTTGCAGATGGATAAATTGAGGCACAAAGGGCAAGGAGAAAGAGAAAATACTAGAAACAGGACCCAGATTTCTTGATTCCCAGTTTCAAGAACTTTTCTCTAGATCAGGGGATCTTAACATGGGGTCTGGGAACTTGTTTTTGAAAAAAAATATTTTCCTAATTGTATTTCAGTATAATTACTTTCCTTCATAATTCTGTGTATTTTGTTTTATGCATTTAAAAATATTATTCCATGGGCTTCACCAGGCTTATGAGACCCTTTGGCAGTCTGGTGATGCCAATAGATTCCCTTCTCAGAATAATGCTTTAAAATAATTGAAAGAAATGTTAGACTTTAATTAGATGTTAATAAAAATCAAGATGTAATTTTTTTCCCATTAAGTTCACAGACCTCCTGAAATTTATTCAGGGACCCTCGAGGGTACATGGACCTCAGGTTAAAACTCCCTGCTCTAGACCATCATGGGAGATGATAATAACAACTGGCATTTATATAACACTCCAGTGTTTCTGAGGCACTTTGCATATGTTACTTCATCTGCTATTCACAACACCCCGTTTGAGAAATTCTATAGTTATTATCATCCTATACTACAGAAGTGGCGGCGGGGAGTTTGGGTGACCTTCCCAGGGCCAGATGGGTGCTAAGGGCTGAGGGGAGAGTCAAAGCCAATTTTTCCTGATATCAAGTCTCTCTACTTATGTCTGAGAGAGATATCAAGCACATGACCCATGAGCTGAGTGTGACATCCCTGCGCTACATCATGTCATCTCTCAGTGTTTGATATACAGTAGGCACTTAATAAATGCTTAATTTTTAATTTATGAAATAAAACAAGCATTTCCATAACAGTACAATAAAAAGATGATTACAATGAAATTGCAAATCTATTATGTATAACTTGTTATTCCTTTTAAATGTATATAAATAATAAAATAGTCACATAAATTTCTTTTTTTCCCTTTTTCCCTCCTCCCTCTTCCATTCTCTAGAGATAGCTTACAAGAATCCATTCAAAACAGCATATTTAAAAAGGTGGGGCAGGAGCGGGGAATCTAAAAAGTCAAACTAAAAATCCATTCTGAAAAATGCCATCAGCCTGTGTAACCACAGCATTTGTGGGTTGTATAATGTGAGAACTCAGGGGTTCCCTAAGGACAGGGCCAGGAGGTAGGTATGTGGTCATATGACACCTAATATACTCATTATTGAGGAAGCCCCCAAGAATCAAAACACAACTCATTCCATATTCCATGACATCCCCCCTCCAGAGAAGTATTCCCTTGGGGGAAAAAATGCAGGATATTTGGACTGGTTTAACCCACTACATTAACTGACCACTTTTGTGGAATTAAGTATCACACTGGAGAAAAGGAAGAAAATGAGGGAGAAAAAAATTGGGAAATTCTTGCAAAGTCGACTCGAACAGTTGTAACCAAGGGGTTGTTATGCAGGATGGGCAAGATTCCAGGGTAGTTCCTCCAAGGAGGTTTCAGAGCTTCTCTGATGGCTTGCCTTGCCTGCTCGACCCCCCGCCCTCCAGAAACAAACGACTACTTTACATCAATTCCTTCCCTTCCTTAGACTTGTCTAAGTGTGACTCTGGCTCTCTCTCTCCCACTGCAGGGAGTGAGGACCAGGATTCCCAGCCAAGGCTATGGCTCCACCTTTTTGTTCAATGATCCCGTAAAATGGCTTTTAAAGAAAAAGCCACACATACCACACTGGGTTACTGTATCTACTGACAATTCATAACGCGGTGTGGGAAAGTATAAGCCCTGGCCACCAGACTGAGGCTTGTTCTCTCTCTATCGAGCTTTCATTACGCTGTGCTCTCAAAAGCCGGGCCTTTCAGCCTGCCAGCTGGACTATGAATCTTATTACACACAGTTTGCAACACAGAAAACCAAGATGAGATTGCAATTCCTAAAGTCTTGACTGCATTTACATATAATCATGCAAAATCATTCATTGAGTTCCTACTGGGTATGTGGCATTGATGCTCCCAAAATTGAATGCTTCAGAAACAGTTTCCACTTGCAAAAATCATTTATCAATGGATGTCTACATCCTAAGTCCTAAAGAAGATTGGGCAAGGGAGGATGAGAAAAACAAAGCACAGGAAAATAGGTGGCAAGGAGACAGTCTTGAAGCTAGGGTGGGACTATTCCAGAGGGTATGGGGCATGTGCCCAGAAAATGAGGGACGGGGATAGAGACTTAGCCCTTAACATTTATTGTAAAGGTCTGTCCTATTTGGGGACTTGCTCAGCAAGGTCTGGGGTGGTAGCAAATGACAAGACCTGTCCTCTCCTGCCTGGTGCCTACGAAAAAGGAAGAGGCTGAGATTTCCCTGAAATCTTTGGCCAGAAAAACCATGAGAAGTCTGTTACTTTGTATATATTCCCTGAAGTCAGACATATTTGCTATCACTTTTTAAAAGAAATTTTCCCCTTACTGCAGTTATCATATTACTAAAGGCAGTAACTGTAATCCTCTCCAATTCAGTGATTGACAAGGCACACTGAATCTGACCCGTGTTAAGCTTTTACTACAAGGGCGACACTAGATGATGGCGTTTTTTCATCTCATAGAATGAAGGAAAGGAAGGAAATGATTATTTAGGATTAGGGTGAGGGTCAGAGTTAGGGTCTGGGCCTCAGGAGCAGGGAACCTGTGGCCTCAAAGGTCCTTGGGTGTAGCCTTTTGACTGAGTCCAAGTTTTAAAGAAGAAATCCTTGTATCAGGGGGATTTGTTCTGTGAAGTTTGGATTCAGTCAAAGGGCTGCACCTGAGGGCCTAGAGAGCCACATGTGGCTTTGAGATGGCAGGTTCCCCAGCCCTGGTAGGGGTAGGGTTAGGTTACTACTCTGTGCCCAGAACTTTACAAGTATTATCTCAGTTAACCCTCACAACAACCCTGAGAGGTAGGTATTATCACGACTCCTGCTTTATAGTTAAGGAAACTGAGGCAAAAGGAGGTTAAGTGACCTCCCCAGGGTCATACAACTAGTAAGTTTCTGAGGCTGGATGTGCACTCAGGTCTTCCTAACTCCAGGTCCAGAGCTGTGTCTACTGAGTCACCTAGCAGCAGGGAAGCGCCCTAGGAACCAATGTCTCCCAGGACCTCAATGCTCAGCAGCTTGTGTTGTAAAGGTGGTTTGTCTGTCATCTCCTTTCTTATTTGGGGGGCAAAATTTATTTTTACATACATTGATGTTTCTCATGAAGTTAATAAACATCAATCAAAAATATTTATCAAGTACTTAAGTATGTTCTGGGTACTGTTATAAGAACTAGGGATAGAAAGAAAGAAAGTCCTTATTTTCAGGGAGTTAACATTCTAGTGAGGGAAAACAATATGAAAATAACTAGTCATACATAAAATATATGCAGAGTAGATGGAAGGTAAACTTGGAAGTTGGGTGGGTGCAGGAAGGGAGAGACCAGGAAAGGCTTTCTGTAGAAAGTAGGACTAGAGGGGCTGCCAGGTAGCACAGCGAGTAAGAGCACCGGCTCCAGTGTCGGGATGACCTGGATCAAATCCGGGCTCAGATACTCAGCACCACACCCAGAAATAACTGGCCGTGTAGCCTTGAGCAAGTTACTTAACCCCGATTGCTTAAAAAAAAAAAAAGAAAGAAAGTAGGACTAGAACTTAGTCTTAAAAGAAAGCAGGGACTCTTAGGGTAGGATTTGAGAGAGAAAGCATCCCAAGCAGGGGGGACAGCCACTACAAAGGAAAGGAGCTGAGAGATGGAGTGCAGTGTGCAGGAATAGCAAAAAGGCCAGCAAACAGTACAAGGAGGGGAGCCAGGAGGGACAGTGGGTAGAGCACCAGGCTTGGAGTCAGAAAGACTAATTTTCTTGAGTCCAAGTCTAACCTCAGATGCTTACTAGCTGTGTGACCCTGGGCAAGTCACTTAACCCTGTTTGCCTCAGTTTCCTCATCTGTAAAATGAGCTGGAGAAGGAAATGGCAAACCCCTCCAGTATCTCTGCCAGGAAAGTCCCAAACAGGATCACAAAGAATTGGATATAACTGAAAAATAACCAAACAACAACAAAGTATAAAAGGACTAGAAAGGTAGAAAGGGGTCAGCTTGTGAAGGGCTTCCAATGCCAAATACATAAGCCAGAAGTTATGCATATGTACACATACATACACACACATATATGAATATACAAATTTAAATAAAATGTATAATCAGAAGAAATTGAGAAACACAAACATTCCAATGTACAAAGAACAGAGAGAGGACTGTATGTGAAATTATGAACATACAGTTTGGTTTTTAAAATTAAATTTGACAGAGTAGTAATGAAATCTCTGCTTGTCTGTGTCCTGTTCAGAACTTCCTTATTGTTTCTTCTGTAAATTTAAATTTTTAAAATTAATATCCTTTATTTTTTCATAACCTGTATATCCTAAGTTATCTGTCCTCCCTTGCTCTCCCAGAAAATCAGCTCCTATAATCTGAATTTTTTTTTTAAAAAGTTAAGCAAAACTACCCAGCACACCAATCAAGTCCATCTTTATAGTAGTGTTCCACAGCCCTAATCACCAAACTCTTCAAAGAAGGAAGAGAGGTGCCATCTCATACCTCTTCCTTAGGGCCAGGTTTGGTCATTGTAGCTTCACAGCATTCTGTTTTGACTTTATTTTTGTTCTTTGTTTATGCTGTAGTCAACATGTATATTGTTTTCCTGGATCTGTTGGCTTAGTTTTACATCAGTTCATATAACCCTTCTTTGCTCTTATAACACAGTGATATTTGGAGTGTGCAAGTTAATCTCCCTTAATTAAAACTTCAGCCTTCAAAAGGTAGAAGAGGTGATGAAGTGAATTGCTAATCTGGTCTGATTCTGGTGATGAAGAGAAACTTGCTGATAAAACAGAAATGATGGGAATCTTGGGGTGGGGTGGGAGGGAATTGACCACTCTATTTCAGAAAAGGAGCAGAAAGTCAGACATAGTCTGAAATGCATCCTATAGAATGGAAGAACAAGTTTCCAAGGATTCAGAGAGTAATGGGAAGGATGACATGACTTAAAATTCTATAGGGGCTGGAAAGGGACATATTCCAATAATGAGTGAAATTCTGGTAACACAAATATGAACAATTCTGATGAGGAAGAAAAGGTGGAGCTATCTAAGGAGTTTTATGGGGCTATGCTCATTTAAAATATTAGATTATATGAATATATATGTATTACATATGTGTAAATGATGGAAGGGTAGGTAATAGAGGAAAAATGCACAAAAGGGGTATGGTTTTATAAGAATATGGTCAGAAGAGCTCAAAATCAGCTTAGGTTAGCAAAGAATGCTAAGAAACCTCCTCCCCAAATTTTTAAAGTTTATTTTAGGGACAGGGCAAGTGAAGACCAAAGAAGGGCTAAGACTACTGCTCTGGGTTAATAGAATGATGCTAATATATGACAGAGAAAAGGGAGAACTACTTAATTTTTGTTTCTTCAGCCAAGGAGAATGATCTTCAAAGTGAAAAAGGAGAGAATAAAAGATGATCATGAGAAGCTGGTCCATGAGATAACTGAAATGAAAGCTATTTCCCACTGAGTTCAAGACACCAAATCTGAGAGGCAGCATATTAGAACAGAAAAAAAATACTTGTTCTAGGGTCAGAGGACCTGGATTTAAAACTCATCTCTGACACTTACCACCTATGTGACTTAGGCCAATTCATTTAACCCTCCCTGGGTATCAGTTTCCTTGCCTGTTAAATGAGTCGGTTTAACCTGATGGCCTTTCAGATCCCTTCTATTGGGTGCTGTTCAGTCGTTTTACAATTGTGTCCTTCTCTTTATGATCTCATTTGGGGTTTTCTTGGCGAAGATACTGGAGTAGTTTGCTATTTCCTTTTCCAGCTCATTTTATGGATGAGGAAACTAAGGCAAATAGGGTTAAGTGATGTGCCCAGGGTCACACAGCTAGGACACGTCTGAGGCTGGATTAGACTTAGGAAGTCTTCCTGACTCCAGGCCCTACACTCTATTCACTGAGCCATCTAGCTGCCCTAACTCAGTAATTTTAACTCAGTAAATCTCTCTTAGCCTCAGTTTTCTCATCTGTAAAGTGAGAGGGTAAACCAGACTGCCTCTTTGGTCTAGCTAGAGATTTATTTTTCTAGCTATAGATTTGTGATCCTGTGGGCTATATCCTGTGACACTGAGAGAACTGGTAGGTATATATGATCTTTGAAAAAATTTGGGGAAAACTGAAATACCTCAAGACAGAAGACTGGTAACTGATATTCTGATTCTAAAACAATGGTTAAGGGTGATGTTTTTAAACAATTGGCTGGTGAGCTTGACTTAGATTCCCAGCAAAATTTTAGAACGAATGTATCATAAAAGGGATACTTTGTCAGCATTTAGAAAAGGAAACAGTGATTGCTAAAATCTAGCATGACTTCTGCCATACTAATCTCATTTCCTTTTTTTATAGGATTAAACTGGTGGATTAGGGTAATGAAAAACAGGCATAAAACTCCAGGATTTCATTTTTTTTTTAAATTGATAAAGTCTTTTATGTTTTCATTATGGAAGAGATGGAGAGACACAAGTTAGAAGATTATTTAATTAGACAGCTTTATTCTAGCAATGATTAGACACAAAATGTAGTCATTAATGGGTCGTCTTTGGGTGTGTGCTGGTCAACACTTTTCTTGCTAACATGTACATGACATGTTTATTTCATGGGAGGGATAGTCAACCGCTGGATAATCTCACAGACCAAAAAAGATCTTGACAACCTAGGACAATGGGCCAAATCTCAAATATTCAAGTGAGATGAAATTTAATAGGAGCAAAATAAAACATTTGGGTTCAAAAAAATTAACTGCATAAGTACCTAATGAAGAAGCTATTGTTTATACAACATTTCCTGAGGCTTCAGTAGAGTATAAGCCCAATTCATCACTACTGTGACTCAGTGATCAAAAACGGATAATGTGATCTTACGGAGGCATACCATCCAGTATGAAGGAGATGATAATCCTGTTGTACTGTGGTCAAACCACATCTACAGAACTGTGTTAAATTCTGGATGCCACCTTATTAGAAGGATATTGACAAGAAAAGGGAATTAATGTGGAAAAAGGACTGGAGACCATGCCATGTCTGAAGAGCAGAGGGAGAAACTGGGTATGTTTAGTCTGGAGAAGAGAAGACTGAGGAGCAATAATGCCTTTAAGTATATGAAGAATTACCGCATGGCAATGGGATTAAATTTGTCTTGTTTTGCCTGAGAGAACAGAACTAGCAATGATGGGCAGAAATAGCAGAGAAGCAGATCTAGGTTGGAAAACTTTCTTTAAAAATTAGGGCTGTTTGGGAGGAGAAGGGCCTGCCATAGGATGTGGTGTGGTCCACTTCCAGTGAAGGCTCGATGCCTACTTGCTTAGGGATGCTGCAGGTTATTATTTTGCAGTTGTAGGTTGGACTAGATGACCTCTCAGATCCCCTCTAACTGAGATTCTATGATCAGATTGCTTTTCACATCTATTCTGTGATAAAGACTGATACTGTTTTAGCATTAAGTCCTATGGGGCTTTCATAAATGTGTGTGTATGTAAACTTGATCATGACCCTGTTATACTTTTTCAACCCATATCCATCCCTGACATTCCTGAGCTATTCAATTCATTTTACATGATCAGCTTCTGGTAGTCGGGTGCACTCATTTGTTCCTTGGAGGTCACATTGTAGGGTTGCTAGGAAGGTGGTGGGTGTAATTGGGTGAGAAAGATGATGATAATGATAAGATGATGGAGAAAACTGTTAGCACTGTCTATAAACCACCAGGTTAGAATTTCACTTTCGAGCCTTGAAGTGAAACAAATTGGGGCAGGGTGTTTGAGGTAAGAGCAGCAGAAGGAGGCTGTCCTAATCAACAATGAATCAGGCAATCTGACTGCCAAGCTGATGGACATCCTATGAATCCAGTACCCACATAAGCCATACATCAAGAAGAATTCGGGGGGAGCACTGTCACACTAGCAGAATACCAAACTACTGACATGGTGTGAGAATAAGATAAAATAAACCACTTATTAAAAAAAAAAACAAACCAAAAATGGATATTCCTCATTGCTTTTTTCATAAGACAGTTGGTAAAGGCTAGAGTAAGACCAATAATGACTTAAGACCCCCATAGCCACCTAGATTAAATACAGATGCAAGGACATTGGCCTCTTGAGTGTGGTTATTCCACCTCCTCAACATGCAGGAAGCAAAAAAGCTGTCCATGCAATGAAGCACAGGGCATGGAATGTTTTTCCTTCCTCATGGAAAGACACAAAAGAAGACAGAACTATCCTTCAACACAAATCAGGTTCTAGAATCCATTTGGCACCAAACTGCCACTGCTAGTCAGCTGAGAAGTTAAAGTATCAAAAGGAAAGATTCTGATCATTCAAAACTCAGGAAAAGATTAAAAAAAAAGTTAAAACCCCACCAATTCTGAGAAGTTGCTTTAAACTTGCTCTTTTCTCAGCTGAAATTTCAGTGTGTGAAGGCATAAACAGTTACATTTCTTATCACACTAGATAAGAGACATCATATTGTAGTGGGAAAAGAATAAGCATTTCTATAATGCACGTGCCGAGCACCATGCTAGGTGTTTCATAAAGATCATCTTCTCCTTTGATCCTTGAAACAACTCTTAGAGATAGGCGCCGTGTATTATCCTCACTTAACAGCTGGAACAACAGAGCCAAACAGAGGGTAAGTGACTTGCCCAAGGTCAGACAGTTAAGTGTCTGAGGATGGATTTTAACTCGGGTCCTCCAAATAGCAGGCTTGGAGCTCTACACATTGTGCTACCTAGGTGCCTCTGATTAGGATGATGGAAACCAGGAAAATCAGGGTCTAAATCACTACCTCAGAACTTATGAGTTACATGACCCTGGCCAAGTTACTTAACCTCTCGGTATCTCAGTTTTCTCATCTGAAAAATGAGGGGGTTGGACTTGATGGTCTTGAAGATTCCTTCCAGTTCTAAATCTATAGTCCTGCAACTTTCTCCCAAATCACCTATACGCAATGCAACAGTACAGAAATGGGATGAATTGGGGGATGGCATGAGACTTGAGAGGAAGAATGTAGACGGAAGGTCAGAAATTCCTTTAAACCTCACCTCAGGTGTCACCTTCCATGGGGAGCCTTTCTTTTACCCTTTTAGTTGTTGGAGCTCTCTCTTTCCTCAAATTGTTGTGTACATTTTCTATCCCTCTGATAGAAGGAAAGCACCTTTAGGGAAGGGATGGTTTTCCATTTTGTCTTTACATTCCCAAGAGCCTAGCTCAGCAGCAGGCACTCAGTAAAAGTCTGTTGCATGAATGAATGAATGACAACACTTTTTGGAAGACATAGATTAAGAAAAATAAAGAAGGCACCAGGTCTTCAAGCTCAGAGGGTCTTTACTAAGTGACGTGGATGAGACGCCAGGGACTTGAGGCATCCTCTACCATTAAGCTGAAGATCGACCCAGGAGGATGAAAAGCTCTTTTATGGGGAAAGATTAAAGGAGTGAATTGTACTGCTTATAAGAAATCCTGACAATAAGAATCTCAAATGGCACAAATGCCAAGAGGAAGATGAATTATTCAGTGTGGCAAACATATCATTAGGAAAAGTAGGATGGAAAGCAACATCTGAAACTGAGCAACGATTTTTAGAAAAAGTTTCCTGCTAGAGAGAGAAAGCAAAGCCCCCTATAGACATATCTGACTCCCTCCTGCCCCTCCTCCTAGGAAATTCTGGGTGTTTCTGCAGGCCAAGGTCTTCCTTATTGGGCAAAAATTCCCAAGACTTTGTGACTGGGAGACATGCCTGCTTTGTTCCTATGGCCAGAGTTCAGTGATGGACCAAAATTCAACACGGGTGTCTAGAACCCATGTTTTGACCTGTAGGAAAAACCCAATCACAAAGTGAAATTAACCAAATGCCATAACTATGAGAGGTGAGAAAGCCAAGCAAGATCCAGTTCTGCCTCTAAATTACAAATCTCCACAAACATTCCTGAATGTTTCATAATGGGTGCTCCTGGAAAAACATCCCAGGACATGTAACCTTGAGTATAGAGAAGAGATCTTTGGATGTTGCGTATATAGGCCTTTAAGAAGGAGATGCAGGTGCACTCGACCCTTGGAATAGCCCTAGTCCCTCAGATGGGGAAGAGGATACCCCTCTCTCAGGGAGGGGAGAGAATGGGCTATGTTCCAGGGAACATATCAACCCTTCTGTTTTCCAACTGTCTTCTGAGAAGGGTACTTCCAGCTGGATGTTGAGAATATTAATGCTGATAACAATATGGTTTGCAGTCGACAATCAGATATTTTAAAGAGGCTCAAGGTTTTTTCCACAGTCGAACAGTAAAATGACTGCTGTGATGTGCATTTCATAATTTCTTTCAAAGCATTTGGGATTCTTTTCAAAAGTCCTTTAGAACCTCCCAATTAGATCTACCATTCTAGATTCTACTCTGGGTACAGATGGGCTAGATAAAGAGTCACAAACACTTACAAACTAACCCACCAAACACACCCCTGTTCCTGAGCCTGTATTACCTTCAGGGTCTAAAGGGCTCCCCCAGTCACTCAGCTCACCTTCCTCTCCCTCCCCCCTTCCCCCATGCTGTGTTATAGCTCAGCCCAGACCAGTCAGATGCCTCCCTTGAGCTCCCTGAAAGAGGAAGCCCAGGACACCTTCCCCTTTATGTGCATATGTGATCACATACAGGGCAAAGTGGCACATTCCTCCAACCTGTCTCTGCTGCCAGTATAAGCACTCACAGTAAGGGAGGGAGCACCTGGCAGGGGAAGGGCATGGGGATGGGGCAAAGTCTCATCAGCATCTAACCTGACCCTAGCCTCACATTCTTAGCCCATCCAAGCTTCTAGGTTAATGATGCCTCTTAAGTTCAGGCATAAACAAGCAAGTCGTCCCTCACTGCCCAGGGGGAATTCACATACATATTTTCCATAACTTGGATTTCACAACCCTCATCAGTTACTCTCCTTCACCTCCAGGCTGCTGGAAACCATAAAACGTGGTTACTCAGTAGATTCGGCTCACTTTGCGAAAATAAAGGCTAGGTGGGCGGGCAGAAATGCCAGGGTCCGGAACCTATTCATTATGCTGCTTTCCCTCTTTGCTGCCTATCTTCATGATACAAGGGAAAGAGCACTGACTCTGGAATCAGAGGTCCTGGGTTCAACTTTAATTTACTACCTGTGTGACCTTGGACAAATAATTTTAAACTCCCTGGGACTCAGTTTCTTTATCTATAAAGTGAGGTGCTTTGAGATCCATTCCTGCTCTTGATCTATGATTCTGGAACTGTCTTCTTTCACACCCTAACTTCTGTCAGCTAGCCAATAGAATTTATGGAGCTGCTACTACTGGTCCCATGCTAAGTACTTGTGAAAGATATACACTCAAGGGTCGCCTGCCCTCAAAGAAATTACAGTCTAGGTGGAGAGATAGGAATGAAACAGTTTTCAAATGAAACAGTTAGTGAACAAGCTTTTCTACCACTTTGATGACTTAAAGGGCTCCAGTAGCTCCAGTTTATGTGGGGCTTTTCCATTGTTTGAACCAGATTATGCCCACTCCCAAAATCATTTCTAGAGGAAAGATAAGGAGATAAAGTTGGAAGGAAGTTTCCAAAGCTTCCCAGCTACCTCTACAAATCAGTTCTCTTCACTCCACCCTCCACCCTCCTTTGGCTTTTGTCCCAGTCATGTTACCTTCCCTTCCCTTCCCTCCTTCCAAATTCCCTAAGACATCATTCCTTCCTCAGAACCTCTCCAACTTCCCTCCCTAAGTCTGTGAAGGCCACCTGTGTCACCCTTTTCACTTTCAAGCTTAAGGGTCTTGGACCAGACACTAGTACAATCTTTGTTTCTGCTTACTCTGATGTAACATCTCCATCTAGCATCCTTTCAGTACAAACTCTTAAAAAAAAAAGATCTCTAATATAATTTACTGAGGGGAATCAACTCTAATTGACTAATGGTAGAATTATCTAAGAAAGGATACAAAGGCTTCACCAGACTGCCATAAGGGTTCTGTGACACAGAAAGGTTAAGAACCCCTGGATGAGACTGTCTCTGAGACCCTGTGCAGGGCTAACATTCTTTTCATGCAGAAGGTGTCAAAGTGGTACTGTCTTAGGGGCTGTTTTCTACTATAGTCTTAATAGTTCTTAGTACTCTGTCTGGTCTCTTTTCCCCAAGTGCTGTAAGCTAGCATTAATTCTTAATGGCAGTGCTTTCCCTCTGTTAATTATTTTCTATTTATCCTGAATATAGCTTGCTTTGTATATATTTGTATGTTTTCTAATAGGGATGTGGGAAGGGGAATTCATTCCTTTATATATTTCCTTAGCTCCTATCATTTGCCAAGGCATTGTATTAGGCCCTAGAGAAACACAAAGATGAAGAATTCACATGGTGTCACTCCCTTCAAGAGGGGGAAGAGACATGTATACTTCACAGTGGAATTATGGGGAGGTTTTTATTTCTTCAAACATTCATGAGGCTCCTGTCTAAACTTAGTTGGGTGATGTTAAGACCGTTACTAGACCTGTTACAGTGTTTTTGCTTGACCCTGGGTAATGTCTTGAAAAGAAGAGACTGATTGCTAACTCCCACCTGCCAAGGAGGGCAGTTACAGTGGGCATTCATGCATTGAACAGAGAGATTTCTGGGAAAAGGGCCATTTTGAAAACAAAACACTTTACCAGTTCACAAAATGCCCCTTTGCTGATCTCAACCTCACCCAGTTGAGAGCTGCACCATCTATACCAGAGTTTGCCAAACTTATTTGACCTATACCTCCCTTAAAAAAAATTACTCAGTGCCCCCATGGAAATCTACTTTCTTTAACCCTTTAATGGTTTTTTTTTTACATTTTCATCATTTCAAAAAATATTAAATTTTTGGGAGGCAGCTAGGTGGCACAGTGAATAAGAGCATCAGTCTTGGAGTCAGGAGGATCTGAGTTCAAATCTGTCTTCAGATACCTGACACTAGCTTTTGTGACCTTGGACAAGTCACTTAACCCCAACTGCCTTGCCTTCCCCCCCTCCAAAAAATTTTAATTAAAAAAATGATGCATCTTAAATTTAATAATTTATTGCTAATTTATGGGGTTTTCTTGCATTGAAATCTTGATGAGGCAGTATTGCATCATGTAACCATATAGTATCGTATTGTAAACAAATCATCACTTGTATGTATTCCTGCCTAGACATATTGCCTGCCAGCACTTGCTTTTTAAGACCTGTCTAGGAACTTGAGGAAGGATGGGTTATAATTTGCATTTTACGTGTTTATTTGGAAAACAATGTGATCACTATGGCATTGACTCTTAAAATGAAACATGTACAAAGAATTTTTCAAAATTCTCTTCTTTCTTTATGTTTCTACCTCTCTTTTTATTTTTTACTCAACACCCCCCCCCCAATCATTCCAGTGTCCCCAGGGGGTGGTATCACCCACTGTGGGGACCCATGAATTCTATACCTTAAAGTAAGCTGGAACTATCAGCCTGGGAACAACTTCCCATTTTCATTCATAGTTTTACTCCTCCACACACTAGTTCCATTGAGTTCCCTGAGGGCAAGGACTGTGTCTTTTTCTTTTGTGCTCCACACCGCAATCATAGCAGCTTAGCAGCTTTGTAAATGCTGCAGAAGGAAGGAAGGAAGGAATGAAGACTGTTTCTAGGGGTGGATTCAGTCAAAGGACAGCACTTGAGGACCTAGACAACCACATGTGGCCTTGAGATTGCAGGTTCCCCAGCCCTGCTAACCTTTTGAGTCAGAAGACCTGGGTTCTTATCCTAGACCTGTCATTAACTAGCTATGTGAGTTGAACAAGTTACATCACCTCTACAGCTCTCAATTTGATCATCTGTAAAATGCAAAGATTGGAAATTGAAACAATGGGAGGAAGTTACATAAAGGCAAATTTAGGACTGATGGAAGGAGAAAGTCCCAAATTAGAGCTGGTTAAAAGGAGCATGGGCTGCTTTGGGAGGTGGGGGTGGCCTCCCCCTCCCCCCAGGTCTTGAATCAGAGGCTGTAGAACCAACCTACCTATCGGTGAAGCTACAGACATGATTCTTGATCACATATGGGTGGGACAAAATGGTCTCTGAAATCTCTTCTAAATTCTGAAATTCTGTGAGTAGATGACCTCTAATGTCCTTTTCAGATCTAATATTCAGCCATTCTCTGATCTCTAAGTTTACTTTCTGCTCTACTATTTCCATGATTCCATTTCTATTAAACATGAATTAAAAATGATGTATCAGGAGGTCCAGAAACAGAATTTAGGCAATCAATTCTCCCTGAAGCTCTGGTCTTCCCTGGGAAGACCAAACTGTCTGCCACATCACCTTTGTACAACAGCCAGGCAGGTGGTGTCAAGTCTAGAACACCAATTCCCCTTCCCTGGGGAAACTCTCTCACTGTGGTTTTGTGGGGCTGCCCTGAAATGCCCTAAGATGGGGTTAGTCATCAGGATAAGTCTTCTTTCCCAGACACTTCATCCGGCCCTGTTAGTCAGCACCTTGCTGTCTGGATATCTGAAAAGCTACAGACTTGTAAGCAATCCCAGACTGCATCACAGCAAGTAGGCCTCCCTAGTACCAAAGCTTGCTAGCTCTGTCTGTCTGCTGGCATGTCTGTCTAAAAGGCCTGTAACAGCCAACAGTGTCAACAAGCAGTTGTGCAGTGGGATTTGAAAGGAAAGAGTTTCCATATCTTTAAATAGTGGGCTTTCTTTCACTACTTTTCTTTCTTTCTTTCTTTTTTTATAAAGAAAATGGAATATTATTCCCCTAAGGAAGCACTACCTGACAAGTCAACTTTAAACATTAAGGTTCTTCAAGCTGAAGGCAGCTGAATTAAAGTCAACGCGAAACAAATAGGCAATTAAAATAACTATTTTGGGAAGCTCTGCATTGAGGCAGTCACAATATGAATTATTCATTCATACTGCTAGGGTTACTTTTGTGTATTTTTTTTCCTCTGCTCAGTCTCTACTCCCTTTCTTTTGTTCATTCAGCCTTGGAAGCTGCACACAACACTCAGTCCCAGCTATGCTCATTGGGAGGAAAGCTGCTTCTCTCCCTCCCTCACTCCTTCTCAGGGAGCCAGGTTGTTTCTCCAGATGGGCACCACACATAAATAAACTTACACATTTGGCAAAGGCTTTTAGCTTCCATACCAACAAGGAAAAGTTTGAATTTCCACTGGATTCAAGGTTCTTTGTGCATGTGTGAGTTGCATGCCTGCGTTTGTGTGCGTGCATGTGTGTGTGTGTGAAAATCAATGTATGTGTGCACACATTTGTCCCCATGTGTGGGAGCTAGATAGTGAAGGGGGAGGAGAAGAAAGACTATCCATTTCTCATATATCACAATCTTCCCAGCTGCATTACAGGATGACTTGCTCAGAGAGTAACCACGTGATTGGTGTGCTATAGGAGCTCAGAGGAGTTAGAAGAGTTTAAGGGTCGCCATCAGATGAACTCACATGCTGAGGGACAGATAAGGAGCAGAAGAAAC
Organism: Petaurus breviceps papuanus; assembly: GCF_028583685.1. NCBI lineage: Eukaryota > Metazoa > Chordata > Mammalia > Diprotodontia > Petauridae > Petaurus > Petaurus breviceps. The sequence continues at coordinate 12,988,159 of NW_027186372.1, forward strand.
TGGAGTGGCCGTAGCCTCTGAACTGGACATCTATGGTCCTGCTGCCAGTATCCAGCCTAGCTGGGAGAGACTGAACTTTCCTGGACCTTGGTCAGTTTACCCAAGAATCCCTCTTCCTGCTCTATGGGAACCTCTGTGACATTACATCACATAGCAAGATATGTGATACTGGGGTTAGTCATAGCTTCTCTGAGCTTCAGATTCCTCATCTATAAAATGAATGGGTTGGATAACGTGATCTCTAAGTTCCCTTCTAACAGAAATTCTAAGACTTTTAGTAATGACAGACTCTTGAGGAGGGAAAAGTTATCTGTTCTAATCCTTGGTGATGTGAAGTAGTGTCAGCATCTGGGCCTTACTTTCCTCATCAGCAAAAACGAGAAGGGGGATAAGAGGAAAGAAGAGATTGGACTAGAGATGATCTAAGACTCTAGAGATAGCAATATTCTTTGGTTCTTTTGCTACAAACATCTTGGTCAAAAAACTAATGGAAAAAGTTTAAATTTCTACTTAGTATCAATCAAGGTGGGATTAAAATTATTTTAAAACATTAATATTAATTTTAAATCATGATATCAGAGATGATATGATAAAAGAATTCCTTTAGTGGAGTCTGGAAAAGGAATGGATAATCCCAGGGAAAGTGGGATGGGGGAGGTAATTAATAGCTTTTGCTTTTTTTTGAAAAAAAAAATTTTCAATTAACAAACATCTGCCCTCCCCACTGTGGGAGGGGGAAGGAAAAAAAGAAACCTCCCAAAACAAATATAAAAGCCAAGTCAAACACATGTCCACATTAGCCATTTTAAGAAATGTATATCTCACACTGCATTATCTACTTTATTTATTTTCAGTTTCCAACATTCATTTCCACAAGATTTTTAGTTCCAAATTTTCTCCCCATCTCTCCCCTACCCCCCCACCCCAAGATGGCAAGCATACTTGTATATCTTATTTTCCAGTTGCATGTAAAAACATTTTTTAACATTTGTTTTTAAAATTTTGAGTACCAGATTCTCTCCCTTCTTCCCTCTTCACCCACCCCCCTTGAGAAGATAAGCAATTCAGTATAGGTTATACATGTGAAGTTATGCAAAACATTTCCATAGCAGCCATACTATGAAAGACTAACTATATTTCCTGTGCCCCCCATTTATTCTATTTTCTCCTTTGACCCTGTGCCATTCCAAAAGTGCTTCTGACTACCCCAATCTGCCCTCCCTTCTATCATTCCTCCCTTATCCCCTTCCCCCCCTACTTTCCTGTAGGGTAAGATCCCCAATTGTCACACTGCATACTAGTCCATCACTTCTCCATCAGGAACTGGGCAGCATTCTAGATTATTATCACTGGAACTTTCATTTATCAGAATTCTCAAGTTCTTCAAAATTGTTCATTTTTACAATCTTGTTATTATAATAAAAAGTGTTCATCTGGTTCTATTCACTCTGAATCAGTAAAAAAGTAAGGTTCAAGTGATGCCCACTCTCCTGTTCCTTCTTAATTTTTATAGACTTCTAGCTGCATACCCCAATTATGTGAGATAAGTACCTCCTCAATTCCACCTTTTTCTTTTTTCCCTTTCTTTTCCCTTTCTTCTTTTAAGACTATCAAAACATAACAAAACCACTCCTAAGCCATGCATTTTATTGACTCCCTCACTGATATCATGGTTCATAGGGAATATTCGTGTCATTCACCTCTCCATTAAAAGGCAAACACTTCAACTTTATAAAGTCTTTTCCAATTGCTTGCTTGTATTTGTCTTTTCTCATGTGTTTGGTCTTCAAAGTTTCTACTAAAATTTTGTCTTTTTAGTCCTTAAGATCCATTCCCCCGCCCAAAGGATTATACTCATTTTGTAATTCTTAGTTGAAAGTTTATATCTTTTGTATTTTGTATTTCATGTTCTCCACTTCTTTGTGGTGATAGCTGCTAAATCTTGTGTGCTCCTATCTGTAGTTACTCTGTACTTAAACTCTTTTTTCTGGCAGAGTTTGTACTATTTTTCTTTTGACTTGGAAACTGTGGATTTTGGCTATGATGTTCCTAAGTGAGGTAACCTGTTGATTCTTTATATTTTATGTTTGTTTCATGGTTTTAAGGGAAATGGTCAGTTCTTTCAAGAGTTCTTAAAATATGATATCTAGGCTTTTTATTTTGGTCCCAGATTTTATGAAGCTCATTGATTCTTAAATTTTCTCCACATGTTCTATTTTCCAGGTCAGCTGGTTTTGATATGAGATACTTTATACTGTCTTACATTTTGAGGGGGGAAAAAGGACTTTGTTTTAATATTTCTTGTTTCATGGAGTCATTAACTTCTGTTTGGTCCATTCTGATTTTCAGGGAGTCTGTCATTTGAGTAAGGTTTTATATCTTTTGTAATGAGCTATTAATTCTCTCAATCCTCTAACTCCATAGTTCTCATTTCTTTCCTCTATCACCCTCATTTCATTTATAATAGCATTTTAAAACTCATTTTTTTAACTTTTGCATCATTCCTTTTAGGAATTGCAATTGATCTTGCAGGAAACCTGTTTTTCTTTGAGGCTTTTCTTGTAGGTATTTGGAATTATTCTATTATTCTGGGTTTGTGTCTCAAGCATCCCTGGCCTTACAACAGATTTTTGTTGCTGTTGTTATTATTTAGTCATTCTTCCAGCAATCTGTTCTGGGTAACCTAAAGTTTTGGCCTGAGTCTCTTTTGGGGCTGAGTCTGCGATTCTTGTTCCTTTGGGAGATACTTTGTGATGTTTTCTTGGTTTGAAAACTGAGTCGAAGATCTTTTCTTTGTGATCTCATAATGGTGGCTCTGGGCCCTGTCCACTTTCCCAAGACATGAGCTGTTGGCCTAGGATGAAGCTGAGTCCAAGATCAATTTTGGGTGTTGCTGCCCTGCTGGCCTCGCTTAGAGTTCCAGGAGTTGAGTCTGGCCTAAGTCCAAGCTCCTGATCCCTCTGGGAGACCCCTTGCTATTGGCTTGGGTGTAGTGTTGAGTCTGTGATCAGTTCTGGGCACCTCTGGACTGTTACTTTATCTCAGGGCTCTAGCACCTGAGTCCTTAATCCTGGCCTACCCCTTTTTCAGAGTTCCTTCCCTGGCCATTTGCCTGTAAGTCTAATTTGTGATCCTGGGCTGGAAAAATGACCCATTTGAGCTTCTCATTCCATTTTCCATTCATTACTTTGTCTGTTCTTCTTAAATCATCATTGGAATAGTAGGGAGAACTAGACTGTATGGCTTCCTTTCACTCTGCCATCTTGGTTGTTCTCTTGATAGTTTTGCCTCTTGAAACAATAAGGAAAACTCAGTTTATCCTCCAGAAAAGTTGTGGGACAATAAGTGGGAGAGGGGAGGAAGAATGAATCCCACATTAGATGGAATGGATAACAATGTCTATGTTAGAAGCACAGGAGGGAAGCCACAGATAATAAAGGGCAAAGATCACAGAAATCTCTAATTCTGGAGAAGGAAGATACATTGAGAAGTGCATTCAATTCACCTAACAGCCTTTGAGGAGCATTTTATTATGGGTTTGGGCAGGAGAGGCTCTGTCTTGGTTTTAAAAACTCAAAGAGGGTCAAAGGATATGTATGAACTGGGAGTTTTCAGAGGAAGAAATTAAAGCTATCTATAGTCATATGGAAAAATTGCTCTAAATCACTATTGATTAGAGATGAAATCAAAACAACTCTGAGGTACCACATCGTACCTATCCGATTGGCTAACATGGCAAAGCAGGAAAACGATAAATGTTGGAGAGGATGTGGGAAAATTGGAACACTAATTCATTATTGGTGGAGCTGTGAGCTGATCCAGTTCTGGAGAGCAATTTGAAACTATGCCCAAAGGGCTATAAAAGTGTGCATACCCTTTGACCCAGCAATACCACTTCTAGGGCTGTATCCCAAAGAGATCATACAAATGGGAAAAGGACCCACATGTACAAAAATATTTAAAACAACTCTCTGTGTGGTGGCCAAAAACTGGAAATTGAGGGGATGCCCACCAGTTGGGGAATGGCTGAACAAGTTGTATTATATGAATGCAATGGAATACTATTGTACTATGAGAAATGATGAACAGGCAGACTTCAGAAAAACCTGAAAAGACTTATATGAATTAATGCTGAGTGAAGTGAGCAGAACCAGAACATTGTACACAGTAACAGCCATAGTGTATGATGACTAATTTTGATAGACTTAGCCCTTCTCAGCGATGCAAGGACCTAAAATAATTCATGATAGAAAATGCCATCCACAGACAGAGTTGTGCATAGTTGGAATGCAGAGTGAAGCAGGTTATTTTCTTTTTTGTTTTGTTTTGTTTCTCATGATTTCTCCCATTCATCATAATTCTTCTATGCAACATGACTAATGTGAAAATGTGTTTAAGAGGAATGCATGTGTAGAGCCTGTCTCAGATTGTATGCCATCTTGGGAAGGGAGAGAAAATTTAAAATCTCACGGAAGTGATTGTTGAAAACTAAAAATAAATCAATAAATTGAAGGAAAAAAATCTTCAAAGAGGACATTCCTCCACCTAACCTCAGAGTTTTCTTCTCATGCGTTTTCTTCTCAAGATGTTGTTCAGTTGCTTTAGTTATGTCTAACTCTTCATGACCCTACTTGGGGTTTTCTTGGCAGACACTGGAGTGTCCTTCTCCAAGATAGGCATCTTTAAATCTAAGTCCTTCAGATCTCACGGAATCTAAATGGTGCAATAATAGATCTAGAAAGGAATTTATTAGATCATCTGGTCCATCTGAGGCCCAAATCTTCCAGAGCACCAGTAATGGGAAGCAGCAGTAGGAATGTTGTCACTTTATCTCCCTGGGCCTCAATTTCCTCAACTATAAAAATGAAGGAGTTAGATCAGACAGCCTTTGAGATTCCTTTTAATTCTAGATCTAAGTATGACCCAATGAAAGGGAAACTTTGCTAGATTGTGAATGCTTATATACAGTACTCACAGTCCTTGAACAGATGGGGCATCATGGAGTAAAGAGAGAACCCATGAGATAACCCAGGATTCACATGACCCAGTTGTTTGGGAGTAGACTAAAGAGTGTATTCTTCCTCTCAATTAATGCACCGTTTCTTTGCCCCTGAGGGAAGGGGCAAGGCTGGCCCTAAAAGATGCTGCTTCAGAAATCATGTGGGAGGCACTGGGGAGACTTTTAAATTATTCCTTGACATTTTCTCACAGGCGCCTGGGCACAAAGAACATTTTAAAAATAATAATAACAAACCACCATCAATCATTCCAAATTGTACCCAAGGACAGCGTGTTTCACTCAGGAATGTGGGTAGATGATAAGCAGGGGGCAGGGTAGAATATTTTGTATGTCAAGTAGAAAGTTGATACATATCAGCCTTCTCTCCTAACTCTGTGGGCTACAAAATAAATTCAGAAGTGTAGTCAGTAGCAGGAAAGACTAATGGCTTTCCACTGAGGAAACTGAGGGAATTGAAGAGATGAGGATAGCAAGTGGTTTAGTTGTGGGAATTCAGTGAACCACACTGACTCCATCTTGGGACTCAATTCTGGAGCTAGCTCATTGCCCTTTCTATTCAACTATGGGTCTAGTCCAACTTCTGTCTTGTAAGAAAACTTTATTCAATTGTGGGAATTGGAAGAAAATTTTATTTCTTTGTTTGAACCTGTTTGAATTTTATTTATTGCTTTGTTTGAACCTAGCCCTGTGTGGCTAGGAAGCTGGACCACCTCTCCCTGCTGCTCAGAGACCCTTAACTAAGAACCTAGATTATGCTGACCAAGAAACTCAGTCAGATCCAAAAATTGATGCAAGGGGAGTTTCCTCATAATTGTACATCTCAAAAAACCCACATGTCTTCCTTGAAAACTGGCCCCATACTAATTAATCAGTTATTGTTTCCATGTTCCCTTGACTCATTACAGATACTGGGGGGGAATGGAAGACCTTTTTTTCTTTTTCTGAATTCAGGGAATTATACCTGCTCACTCTCCCCCTCTCAACTTAGAAAGTCCCATCTTTCCTCCAATTAGAAATCAAATAACCGAATGTTGTAGTGGTTCTTTTTAATTAATTGGCTTTATTTGATTAATTGTTAATGGATAGATGTTTGTCTCCCCCTGTCTTCAGGGTCCAGGCCTAAGCTGAGGAGGCTGGTTCTTGTTTGTTGGGTAATTGGTATGTGTTGTTTAATAAATCAATATACTCAGAAGACTAAACCTTTATTTTCTCAGTTGTTTCATCTTTTACTCCACTTTTCTCCATCTTTTACTCATACTTTTCACCACACCACCTTATTCCTTTCCCTACAAGTATTCCTCTGGTTCTCTCTCTAGCACCCCTCCCCACCCCCATCACTTTGTTTTAGAAATTCAATGAAAAACCTTTTATAATTTGCTTACTATCTGCTAAGAACTATGCTAGAGTTACAAATAGAAAAATCAAGATTGTTGGGGTGGCTAGGTGGCGCAGTGAATAGAGCACTGGCCCTGGAATTAGGAGGACTTAAGTTCACATCCGGCCTCAGACACTTAACACAAAAACTAGCCAGCCATGTGACCTTGGGCAAGTCACTTAACCCCAATTGCCCTCCAAAAAAAAAAAAAAGAAAATCAAGATGTTCTAGATCTCAAGGAGCTCATATTCAAACCGGAGGAGAAAAAGACAGAGACTCGAGTTCAGCCTCAGGGTAAATGGAAGGGATCTCCAGGTCCTAAAGGTTCAGCTGTTGGACAAGTGGCAAAGTCCAATTTAAAGGATGTAAAACCCTGTTTTTTAGGTTTTAGTGCTGCCAGTGGGGCTCAAGTATTAGCAGAAGAGTCTAACTCTCAAATAATGTGCCAGTTAGAGGCCTCAGACACAACTATAACTGAGACCCCTACACTGGATTTCTCAGAGGTGCTCCCATTATGCCCTCAAACTCCCAAATCTTGGTCCCTGATTCTGCCCTGATAGATATCCCATCATCATTCCTTTCCTATACTCCCCAAGAAGTTTATGTTAAGAAACTATAGTAACAGATAATTCACACACCCACACAAACACACACACATTCAGGGGTTAAATACCCATGTGGTAGATTTTCCAGGTCTTTATTTTTCTCCTAACTTCCAAGAGAATTAAGGGATATTAGATCTGGAAGAGATTTTAGGATCATCTAGCCTCACCTCCTTTCCACCATTTTACAAAGGAGGAAACTAGAGCTCAGGGGGTCAAACTGATTTCTCTATGGTTGCATAGCTCATATGAAGGGAACTCGTATCTAGAACTTGAACCCCCCATGGACTTCCTTCAGTGCTCTTTCCAGCATACTACGGAACTTCCTCATTTCCATTTCCTTGCTCATTGACCCCTTTACCAAATGAGGGCACAAAGGCAAAGGAGAAGGCGGCAAGACCGTTCAATACAGTTTGTTATTCCTGAACAGCTCTAGACAAATGTTTAGTAGTGTAGGCAAAAAGAACTTTTTAGATATTGATAGATTTCACTCATCTGTGTACCTTAGCTCCCATTGTCACATAAAATCCAAAGACTGGAGGGAGAGGGGAGAGTTACTTTACACTCCAAAGGAAATTCCAAAACTGGTCTCAGCTTGAAAAAATGGAGGTTGGTTCAGGAATAATCCCAGGTCCTTAGTCTCTAAGGGCCTACCCTTGACCACACCCCAGATGCTGTAATGAGAAAGGTCTTCCATTACAATTCAATGTAATTGAATTGAATCCAATTGAATGGTCTTCACATGCCTCTAATAAGTAGGATCTTCTACTACTTTACAAAAAAAAAAAGTGCTCCCAGGTCTCATCAGCTATGAATTAATTTTCCTGCGAGGAGATTTCAGGTAGATAGGAAAGACACATTTCTGGATATAGAGCCTTTGAAATGACATAGACTCTTACCGTTACCTGTAATCACCATTACCTGTACTGCTAGGGGAGACCAATAAATTGAGCATTCCTGACATTCACTTTTGAAGTATCTTAATCCATTTGATTTCCAAAGGAAATTCTTTCCAACTCTCGTTCCCTTCATATAGTCACAAGAGCGTCCTACATATCTAGAATCTCTGAGTTGGAATAAAGGGAAATTAGGCATTATCTATTCTAGTGCCTTACTGGATATGACTCCCTTTTATGTCATCTCAAAGCCACTGCCTGAATATCTCTAGCGGAGAGAACTCCCTACCTCATTGGGGAGACTAGTCTAGTCTTCTTTTTTTAAAAATAATTCTTATTGTTAGAATGTTGCCGACCCTTATGTTGAGCTAAAATCTGCCTCTCCTCAATTTCTGCCTATTTGTCCTGGTTCTACACCAAGGAGAATACGTCCGATCCTTCTAAAGGTAATGTTTGAAAACAACTATCTTGTCTATCTCAAATCTTCTCTTCTTTAGGGTTAATCTAATCACTAGATCTTCCTATGGATGGATCTCATTGGCATTACCTGTACTCGCTTGTCACTTTTCTCTGCCCATGACCCAGTTTTTCAATGTTCCTCCTAGAACTGACCACAATACAGACTTTCCACTAACCACCCCATATAACCTGCTGTATCACCCACACTTCACTCCTCAGGCTCTCTGCAGGGGATCTAGACATTCATTGGATTAATTTGCTCCATGAAGAATTACCTTCCCTGTCCTTTTCTGAAATCATCTTAGTGTCCGCAGGGTTTTGCACAAAATGCTTTGATTTCTGACTAACTGCTGAGGAGAAAACAACTGTCCTGATGGAGAATGCTTGCTAAAGAATAATGGAAAACAGTTAGGAGAGATGGCAAGCTATGAGGTGAAGTGCACAGAGCACTGGGCTTGGAATCAGGAAGATTCAGCTTGATAAGTTCAAATCCAGGCTCAGACACTTATTAGTTGTGTGTCCCTAGGCAAGTCATTTAACCTTATATGCTTCAATTTCCTCATCTGTAAAATTAGCTTGAGAAGGAAACCAGCAAATCAGTTCACTATCTCTGCCAAGAAAACCCCAAATGGGGTCATGAAAAGTCAGACACAACTAAAATGACTGAACAATAAGAATCGACTTCATTAAATAAATGTGTATTATAAATTGGGACAGCTAGGTGGTACAGTTGATAGAGCATCAGCCCTGGAGTCAAGAGGGACCTGAGTTCAAATCTAGCCTCAAACACGTAATAATTGTGTGACCCTGGGCAAGTCACTTACTTAACCCTGTTGGACTCAGTTCTTCATGTGTAAAATGTGCTGGAGAAAGAAATGGGAAATTTCTCTAGTATCTTTGCCAAGAAAACACCAAATGGCATCATGGAGAGTCAGACATGACTGAAATGATTCAAAAACTAAATGAAGAACATAAATTTGAACCCATATGACGTCTATATCCTTTGTCACTGTAGCTACCAAAAAGAAGAGCACTTGAAGGTAATGTAATACAGCGGAAAGACAGGTGAACTTGGGGCTACAGGGCTTCATTTCCCTCCCCTAGATAGACTCTAAGGTCTCTTCAGATCTAGAGAAATAATCCAGTGACTCTCATTTTTAACAACTGGTTGTCATTTGACAATTTAAAAAAAAACATTAAAAAAACAATAACTTCTCAGAAGGAATAAACAGTGGGGAGCAAGTGTTTAGTTCAGACCATTCCTCTTTTGCAGAATGGAAAAAACTTTAGATCCAAGAATTGTCTCTACTTGGAACCAACTTATGGACCTAATAGCTGCCTAATAGGAATGAAATACAGCAACTTGTCATTCACTAATGCTGTGACACATTAATGACACAAATGTTTGACAGTGATTCATTCCTAGGATGAAGACAACAAATAGCACAAATGTCCTCGGTGATGGGCAAGGGGGACAAATGAGGTATCTCAAATGAATTGGTGGCAATGACAATTATCAGTTGTTCTTAGGATCACAGATTTAGAGCTAAATGACTATCCATCCTCCTTCTCCCTCTCCCCCCCATTCATTCTATAGGTGGGGAAATTGAAGCCCAGAGAAAGGAATCCATTCACTCAATGTCACATCAGGAGTAAATAAAAGAATGGAGATTTGAACTCAGGTCTCATGCTCCAGATATCCTGCTTTTTCTCTGGCACCACCCTCTACTTTCTATTGTATTATAAAAACAAAAGACAACAGTAAAACTTCTTGATTTGTAAAATGGAGAGTCAGACTGGGGTAGTGGATAGAGAGCTTACCTTGGAATCAGGAGAACCTGGGTTCAAGTTCTGCCTCTCACAAACTTTAACTGTGTGGCCCTGAGCAAGTCCTTTAACCTCTCAGGGACTCGGGCAAATTCTCTGAGACTAAGTTTCAGAGTAGGTGCCCGTCCTCATTGGTAGATGTAGTATCATTATCAGGAAAACCTTTCATGCATGGAATCACAGGTCCATTAGTAAAATGTGGGGGTTGATCTAGCAGATGGCTTCTGATGTATAGTTTTCTAAATCAATGATCCTATGAACTTAAAAACACTAAACTCTCCACTATTTTTTTTTCTGCAGATAGCAGAAGACTGTTTCCTGGTCAGACAGCCTTTCTTTGTTTTGCAGTGATGGGGTAAAAAAATAAGATACAGCTTAAATGGCAGTGATATGTATGGAGTGTAGGGGGCACAGTGCAGAAGAAGCACATGGCTTTCATTTGAATTATTCAGGACTAATTAGCTTACTCTGACTATCCTCATGGGGAAGTAGGGTCATGGAGGGAGTTTCTAGATCCTTCTTCTGACTCTACCATGGCTTAGTCTCTTGTTCCTTCATCCCCTGAAATAAAGTGTAGAGTTGGAAGAGACCTTAGAAATCAACCTCCCATCCAGGGCAGGAATCCCTTTTCTGAGACATCTGGCAGATGGTTGTCTGGACCCTGCTCGAACCCTTACTGTGATGCGGACCTCCTTGGGGTAGTCTGTTCCATTTTAAAATAATTCTATCTATCCAAAGATTATCAGCTTTTTTTGTAGTGGAATAACAGCACCCTCATCTTTTGGACATAGAAGTCTCTGAGATCCCCAGGGTCCTCAAATGCCTCCCTCACAGGGTGATGAGTCCTTTGGGTTTTCCCTGTCAGGACAAGCTCATTGACACTGCTATTCTTAGAAATGACTTGGAAAACTCCCCAGCGTGGTAACAGCGACTATAGACTTTAGGCCTCATTTTCTGGAGAACTCCATCTTCCATAGAAAGAAGGGAGCTACTCTTGGCAGGAGCCACTAGGAGCATAGCCAAAGCTAAAGCTTAAATAAACTACCTGCCACCCAGTTCATCGCTAAGCACCTCAAGAGGGCATCTGACTGTCCATTCCCTATGTAATCTGAATTCCCTCTTCGCCCACACATTAGCCCACATTATGATCTACATTCTGATCATCCCAGGGTATTACTTTGGAGTAGAGGCAACGACATTGGGAAACAAGGGGTTTGTGACGGTATTACCTGAAGGGGCTCTTGGTCTCCAGGTGGGACAGTGGAAACAGACCTGATCTTGGAGCCATGGGACCTGAGCACAAATTCCAGCTCTTCCGCTTAGTTGTCTGACCCCAAGTGTGTCACTCAACTATGGCCTCACTTCCCACTTCAATAAAACAATTAGGTTGGAATAAACAATCGCTCAGGTCCTTTCTATTTTTTTTTTTCACCTTTTGGAGGGGGGAAGGCAGGGCAATTGGGGTTCAGTGACTTGCCTAAGGTCACACATCTAGTAAGTGTTAAAGTGTCTGAAGCCGGATTTGAACTCAGGTCCTCCTGACTCCAGGGCCAGTGCTTTATTCACTGCGCCACCTAACTGCCCTCCTTTCCCATTTCTGAGTCTATGATGCCATGATTCCTTTGCCAGGAGGGGAGACTGTCCTTGCACACTGGGCCTAAATGCACTGAGCCTCTTTTAGAAGAAAGGTGTTCAATTTACATTAAGGTGGTTTCTTTTTGTTATTGTTCAGTTGTACTCAACTCTTTATGACCCCATTTTGGAATTTTCTTGGCAAAGATCCTGGAGAGGTTTGCCATTTCCTTCTCAAGTTCTTTTTACAGATGAGGAAACTGAGGCAGTTAAATGGCTTGCCCAGGTCACACAGCTAGTAAGTGTCTGAGGCTGGGTTTGAACCCAGTTCTTCCTGTCCCCCTAGGCCCAGCTAAGTACCCACTGAGCCACCTAACTGCCCAGAGGTGGTTTCTACATGGACAGAAACATTTGCATATATCTTGGGGTCTTGTACAATAATATTCCAGAATTTGGTGGAGAGGGGCAATATCACATTCCTCAAATTTATCAAATACAGTCAATCCTCAACTGCCTACTATGATGGAAGAGATCAGCAATGTGGATAATCTGAAGCCTTCGGTAATTTATAAGCAATCTCATTTTGAAGGGCATTCCTTATAGGATGGATGCAATGATGCCATTTTATTTTCTACAGATTTCTCTTCCTAGTTGAGTTTTGCTTCATCTAATTAATATTCAAGCAAATTGTTTGTTTCCTGAATATGTTAAGGGTTAAGGGTGAGGGTTGGGGGGAAAGTAGGTTGAGAGGTACATCTGAAAGTGTGCTGAGTGATAAAAAGAAGTTCTAGATTAACTCATACAAAAGGTGATTTACAGGAGAATAATCAATAGACCACACTGAACCTGTTCCAGTCTCATCAGGGCCAAAGGTGCGGCACTTAGCTTTCATTCCCTGCCCTGTGCCTCCCACCCCCAACTGCTAGTGCCTTCCTTCTCTCCTATACCATCTTGTATCTAACTTTGTGTGTGTGCATTTATTAACTTTATATTTTTTTGTGCTTATATTTTACATGTATTTTTTGTCTGCCTAAATTAGAATATAAGATCCTTGCAAATAGGAATTATTTCAGTCTTTGTACTTTTATTCCCACCCACCCATACCTAGCACATAGTAGGTACTTAACAAATTCTTGTTGATTGATTGTTGATTCAGGCATTGGGGAGCAGTATTCCCATGCCTGAATTCCTAGTTCAGAGACACTCAATGCAACTTCTTGGGGAAACATAAGCATTCAAAGCATTTACTGATTGCCTACCATGTGCAGGCAACTAGGCTAAGCTCTGGGGATAAAAAGTGGTTGTTTTTTTTTTTAAATGAAACTTCTGAAATGCTGGTGCTGCTATACAATGCTAAAGAGAGGCTAAACTATGCTTGGCTGAATCCAACCCCAGTTATCCCCAAATGGAGTGCGACCTCATCCTTGTAGAAAGTTAGTCAAGATCTTTTGTCTGTCAATCAACCAACCATGCTGTCTGAACATTGTGGGCAAAAAACCTTTACTAGTGGGATGGGAGATACAAATAAAAGCAAGGGCATCACCTGACACCTGGAAGACCTTATAGTCTAGGTCAGGAATTCCTAACTTTTTCTTTGTCACGGATCCCTTGGGCAGTCTGGTGAAGCCCAGTGACCCCTTCTGCAAGATAATGGTTGTTCACCAGCATCTATAACTGAATGCTAAATTTCAGTTAAAGGTTAGTGAAAATGAAGATGTCATTTCCTCCCATCCAAGTTTAATGGCCCTCTGAAATTTATCCATGGAATCTAACCATGAACCCTGTTGGTGGACCTCAGGTTAAGAACTCCTGGTTTAGGCAGAGAAAGAGCCCACACATCTTAGAAAAGCTAAATTCTCACTGAGTTCCAACAAAACTCTGAAAATAGAGCAATTAAAGTCTAAAAATCAGGCATCTTCTGCTTCACAGAGTCCTTTAACATTAAAACAAAATCAGTCACAGAACTGTCAACTTGGAAGAGACCTCAGCTGCCACCTTGTCCAACCCATATTCCAAAGAAAATTCCATTGTATGTGTTGGGTGGTTTTTAGGAACAATTCTGACTAGAGACAAGAGAATAGAGTAAATTATTTCCCAAGTCCTTTGTAAGATTATCTCAGGGCCTAGATCTTGGCAGTGTTCTTTTAAGGCTCCTTCCTGTGTTCATAGATTCCTTATTTTTATTTCTCAAGTAGACCCTGACAAGATATCTGTTCTCAGATCCCTTTTTACTCCCGGACTAAGCATTGGTGTTTCCTCCTTGGAAAAGTACATGTTTGTGATGGCATTTACTGGTGCTATTTCTACTGAGTTCCTCAGGTGAGAAGTGAATGAGGTCTTCATAAAGTAGGGATAAAGGGAGGTCTGTGCTCATGGTTGTTTAGTGTCCCAGAACTTCTCAGAAGGCGTGTTTCATTGAAATGAACAATGACAGTGTGACCTTCTCTGTCAGCACTGCCAACTCTTTCCATCCGGTCCACGGATTAGAGGAACCTTAGTCAGCTGCCCAGTTAGGAGGAATAAATCATGCAAACATCCTGGGGGAAGTGCACCTTACTGGCAGAAAAACAGAGTCTCAAATCGTGATGGTATTAACTTAGGTATCCCCATACCTTACTTACTTCTTCTCTTTCCCCCTCTCTGTTTCTATCTCTCTCTCACACATGGAGGAGTTAGGAAAGTATCACTGATATCTTTAAAAAAATTGGAATAACTTAACTTATGCTAAAAATTGAAATGGATCTTTTTTTTTAATAAAGCAATTGGGGTTAAGTAACTTGCTCAAGGTTACACGGCCAGGTGTTTCTGGGTGGGTGCTAAGTGTCTGAGCCCGGATTCGATCCCCAGGTCATCCCGACACTGGAGCCGGTGCTCTTACTCGCTGTGCTACCTGGCTGCCCCTGAAATGGATCTTCTTGAGGACTATTTTACTGACTTCTTAAGTAAGAAATTCAAAGGAATTATGCGAACAACAACTAATTATTACAACTTACATAAACATGTTACTTATATTCTTAAAGTACTTGGATATTATACCTGGTTACTATGCATTCAAGATAGAGTCACTCACACCACTCTTACAACAGATTCCAACACAGATTCTACCTCCAGTGTCTTTCTTCAAGCCTCTTCAATTCAATTCAATAAGTGTTTATTGTATATCTATGTGAGCACCTACTATGTGCCAGGTACTGGGTGTGAGTTCTCCAGGGGACACTTAAGTGATGCTGAAATATGAAGGATATTTTCAGTAAAACTTTTGATAGCAGCAATACATGTGTATAGTCTTCTACAACTTATAAAAGCACTTTCCCAAGCTTTCTCATTTGATCCTAACTGTTCTGTAATGTAGCTGGTATAGTCCTTATTTTATGTGTACTGGGGGGCTGGGGGAGGGAGTGGGGGGGAACCTGGCCCCCTGGAGCTCCATTCCCAAAGCATACACAGTGTATTCTACCTGCCTACATGAAACTGGCTGGAGAGAATGATGATGTATAATGGAAGGGCCCTGTTCCTTGGAAGGAGCATATGGCATCCCACACCAGGGTCCTGTCTACTAACCATATGGCAAAGCGATGGCCCATAAATTGGCTGCTGAACTAGAATCAGGGAGCATTCAAAAGGCACTGACTGGACCGATCAAGTCTCTTGTTCTTTCTCTTTCCTTCCTGGCCAAGGTTCAAGTGAGAAGGACAAGTTGTAAGCCTCTGGATGGGGAAAGACCTTAGGCCATCCCCTTTCAAGTGAGCCAACATGTGGTCCATCAATATAGGCTACTGTTCTTTACTGTTTTCTGCCTATAATTTCCTACACTTAAGGGGCATAATGGAGATAGCTAAGGCTTTGTGAGCTTCAAAAGGTCAAGAGAGAAAGTCAACAGAAGTTCATGAGAATTCCTGTTGCAATTTGCCAGAAGCCCCACAGTGAAGAATAAAGTCATAAGTAGTCCTTTGGCTTAGCATAGATTGAAGGTGGCCAACAGGGACCTATAGTGACTAATCCATTGGCTATGCTGAATTTGGAAGTGAACTTAGTAGGGGCAAATGCTCTATAGAAACTGCTTTAAGTTTGAGCCCACTCTGTTCAAGGACTGAAATAGTATGGGAGTGAGTGAGCTGCTAGGTGTTGGGGATGGAAAATGCTTCATTAATTCTGTTCTTTCTATATCTTTCTAAATGCAAATTGATGTTAATTGGTTCAATGAAATTTGGGTGCTAATCTTTGGAAGTCATTATTAGGGAGAACAGCAAGTTTTGGGGGTTTGAGCTGACAGCATTTTAGAGAGAGACATACCTGACCCCTTAGGTAATTCTAAATTCTGAGAAGCTATGTAGCTAGTGTTATTCTGGAAGAACAGTAAGTCCAGAGTCTTGCTACATATAGATGAAGAAAGAGTGGCTTACAGGGATGCACCGATTTACCCAAGATCCCATGCAAGTGGCACACTTGTGACTCAAACCCAGAGCATGGTGTAATAGAAAAGAATGCAGGACGTGGGTCCAGAGGGCCAAGGTTCAAACCTTGGTTCTGCTACTTTCTACCTGGGTGACTCTAGGCAAGTTAACTCCAAAATGGGTTGGACTCAATGACCTCTAAAGTACAAGAGAACTCAATTCTATGATTCTTGGGTCTTTTGACTCCAAGTCAAATTAACTTTCTACCCTCCTATACTATACTGCAGCCCAGGCACCTGGTAGAGACCATAAAGACATCCAAAGCAAACTTCTTAGCAGCAAGGTATGGTGTGAAGGACTTAAGTGGAAGCTGAGGAGATCTATGTTTTATTCCTAACTCTGCCTCTGACTATCTGTGTGACCTTATGAGTCAATTCTTGGATATCATAGAATCATAGATACCAATTTCCTCATCTATAAAATGAAGGACTTGAACTATATAACTGAGGTTTCTCTATCTTTCTAAGACTCCGTGATTTTAGAATCAACAGAGAATTTCACACCAATTATTTCTGAACACGAGAAAAAAATAAAACAAAATAAAACAGGCAGAGGGGCTAAGAAATCCAGTAGGAAGTTGGGTGCTAGAATGATAGCATCTAGTGTAATTCTGCTGATTCTCTCCAGGGAAGGCATGTGAGAATACTGGAAGAAGAAAGAGAGGCTGTAAGTCAACCTTTAAGAGGGAAATGGAAATGTGCTCAGTTGTTCCTAATGGAAACTGCTGCCTGGGCTTGTCCTGGTGGTGAAGTGTTAGATTTTGAATGTATTTAACTCAAGATTAGGAAAAGGACTTCAGAAGGGAGTTGCCTCTATCTCATGTGCTGCCCTTGGGGATGAGGGATGGTGGTGGTGGTGTAACAAACAATAACTTCCTGGCCATGCTCACTCTCCGTGACTAGTGACTGAGAGCTGACATTGCAATTAGAGTTGCAATTCAAGTTAAGAGAACTTGAAAGGAGAGACATAAATTCTGAAGGGAATACAAACTTACAAAGTAACATCAAATAATTTCAGAAGGGACTGAAACTAATAACTGAGCAGAAGGGGTGGGGGTAGAGTGAAGAAAAATCTCAGGGAGAAGGATATTGATAATTCATCCCTGCACTAAGGAAGCCATGGATTCTGTGAGGAGAGAGGTGAGGACGCAGTCAAATCCAGACGTGGGGGAAGACAGATACAAAAACCAAAGGTGGCAAACAGAATGTCACGTTATCTAGTGGGTCAGCTTGACTGGAATGAATAGAGAGTGTATGAAAAGTAATAATACATGAAATAACACTTAGTACATAAATGGGAGGCAGATGGTAGAGGGTTTTAAACAGCTTGAGAATTTTCTATTTTATCGTAGAAGCAATAGGGAGACACTGAAGAGATTTGAGTAGGAGAGTGACTTGGTTAAATTTGTGTTTTTGGAATGTCAGCTTGATAATTATGTGGGAGGATGGATCAGAGAGGGAAGAGAATGACAGCAGGAAGACCAGATAGGAGGTTATTGCAATAGTCCAGGTAAGAGGTAGCCACAAAGAGGAAACTGAAGGTCTATCTAGGAAGTTAACAGAGATAACAATTGAGGCATAAAAAGATGAAGAGTCTTTCCTACTGCCATGTAGCCAGCAAGTTTTACCGGCACTGTTTAAATCCATGTCTGCCATGACTCCAAGTTCAATGCTCTTTTTTTCCCCCATGATTCCACACTGCCATGAATAGAAAGAGGTGAATCCAGGAAAGCATGTACTTGAACAAGTGCTGGAACATGTGGTGGGTATATCAAAGATGTAGGACAGCAGAGAAATATGTTCTTTGGTGCTTTGAAGTCAGAGAATAAGGTTCTTTTGAGATTCAGGAGAGTCAGTAAGAACTGGAGTGTAGTCCCTTCTCTGACATTGAGGTACACGATACGGATAAATCACACGACTGCTCTGTGTCTGGTTTCCTTGACTGTAAAATGGGCATAATAACACCTAAAGCATCCACCTGAGAGAGTTGTTGTGAGGGTTGAATGGGCTAATTTGCATAAAGTGAATGGCAAATATTTAAGAACATAAGCTCCTTGACCCTTGATGGCAGGGGCTGGTTTTTGTTTTGTCTTTATATGCTGGCACCTAGCACGGGCCTTTGCACATATTAGGTGCTCAATCAAATGCTTGTTGAATTGAAATAAACAACTGCTATGCCAAAACCATTTCCTGACACTTACCTACTAAATCGACTGGAACTATCTAAGGACACCTGCAAGCTCGCTTGGAAACCCAAAGCCCAGTCATCCATTAAGAAATAAAGCATTTTTGCCATTGTATGGAAGACATTTTCTCCTACCAGAGCTCCTCAACTGGCCCCAGGAGGTCACCAGCTTTTACTATTTAACTAGCATTAACTTGACCTACAGGTTTCTCCACCCTGGTATTATGGCTGAGTTCCGCTGTTTGCTGAGTGGACTTGGCCAACACCAAAGTTGGCAGATCAAATCATTGAATGTCAGAACTGGAAGAGTCCTGGGAGATGAGAAAGGTAGCCCAACCTCCTAATCAGACAGGTAGGGAAACTGAGGAAGCAACTGACCCAGGTCACACTGTAAGTGGCAGTTAAGATTCCCGGGTCTCTTGGCTCCCAGTCCCATTCAGTGTTCTCACCATTATATCCCCCTGCCTCTCAAACAAAAGTTTCTGGGTTCTTGTTCTCTGTTAATCCATATTTATTGAGCCCCTACATGTGTGAGGTTGTGCTAAGTGGTTTGGGGAATCTTATTATCTTCTTTATTTATACAGCTCTGATGGCCAATTGTCATTCCTGAAGACAGATTGTCTTCTCTTTGTTCTGTAATTACTCTTTGTAGGGTGACTGATCCAGTTCTCCTCCTTTCCCCTGACTTTCACACTGACCTTCCATACTGACTTCAAATGGCATCCTACTTTCTAATGTCAGCCAGCAGCTTGGGCCTGGAAGCAATGAAGCAACAAGGCTCTTGCCTGTCCAGTCAAACCACATTGGAACCATACCTCTCTAACAAAGATTCTGTTATCGTATGGGCTTTGTGGATTTGCATGGCAGATTTTTCATCATGACAAGGAAAACCAGCTGAACTGTTATTAGCTCTGTCTCCCACAGTAGTGTAATAAGAGATTTCCAGTATTTTTCTAGGGTCTGAAGTCTCATTTATTTCAATTCTGTGCTTGGAATCATAGAATATTACAACATGAAAGGGGCTTAGAATTAAGGAAGAAAATAAGTGCGAGGCACTACACTAAGTGCTTTGTGAATATTATTTTATTTGATCCTCACAGCAACCCTGGGATGAAGGTACTATTATTATCCTTATTTTACAGTTCAGGAAATAGAGGTTAAGTGACTTGCCCAAGGTCACACAGCTAGCAATTATCTAAGGACAGATTTGAACTCTTTCTTTCTGATACCAGGCTCAGGGCTCTATCCACTGTGCCATCTAGCTGATATCATTTAATACAACCTTTATATTTTTACAGGTGAGGAAACTGTGATCCAGTTAGATAAATGACTTGTCTCAGGTTATATATCTAGTAAATACAAGAGCTAAGTGTACCTCTGACACTTAGGGCCTATATGACCTTAAAACAAGTCACCTCACCTCTGAGTCTCAGTTTCCCTGTTTGGAAAACAAAGGGTTTGGACTAGATGGCACATAGTTCCTTCTAGCTCTACATCTAAGATGCCATCCTCAGATTCATGGAAATTACAATTGGCAGAATCTGCAGAGAAACCAAGCTGCGGTTATTATGGAGACAGAAAACCTAATCCAGACCCCAGGTCCTGGGGCTGTACCTCAGCTGGTCCTCAGTGTTGACTTTATTCAAAGGAAGCCCCAGGACTTAGACTTTCATTGAAATAAAACCAGTAATAATGCCTGACATTGGTGTCATGGCTTGTTGCTTTTCAGAGTGCTTCCATATCCATTATCTCATTTATCACCCTCAGAACCCTGGGAAGTAGATAGCTCAGGTATTCTTTTAACAGATGAGGAAACTGAAGAACACAGAGAGGAACAGAACTCATTTAAAGTTTTTTTTAAGCAACTATTATTTGTGAAGCATTATGCTAGGCACTGGGGAGACAGTGATTAAAAAAAAAAAGGCAGCTCCTGCCCTCAAAAAAGTTTTTATGACATATAAGTGTAAGTGAATATGAGGAGATTACCCTAATGACACGGAGGAGCAAGAAAAAGTCCTATGGGAGATGGCACATTAGCAGAGCCTTAAGGAAAGGTCAGGATCCTAAGAGGTAGACGTGAAGAAAAGTGCCTTCCAGAGAGAGGGAAGCAGCTATTGCCAGGAAGCAGAGATGGGATGGAGAGCAGCAGGTGTGGTTGGGAAGCAATGAGCAGACCCGTTAGGCTGGAACAAAAAAAGTAAGGAGAATAATTTGATAAGAAGTTTGGGCAGAGAGACTGAAGCCAGATGGCAAAGGGAAATACTAAGCTCAGATGTCTGGGTGTTATCTTTGAGGCAACAGTGAGCCACCACAGACTGAGCAGGTCAACGGCATGACCAGACCTTGTGATTCTGGGAGATCGATGCTGGTAGCTGTGTGGAAGATGGGCTGGAAGGAAGAGAAATGAAAACCTAGGCAGCTACTGCAAGAGTCTGGACAAGAGGTGATGAGTGCCCAATGGAAGCACTGGGAGTGAAGAAAAAGGGAGAGATGTGGATGAGCTGTAGGGGACGTTGGGGAGGCACAAGAGGTATGACTGGGCTGCTGAATGCACATGGCAGGGATGAGGAGGAAATCACCAGTGGTTAGGAAGAGTTAACAATTGAGGACAATAAAGTCATGCTATGAGTTAGTGGCCAAACTAGGACCAGGGAGAACCCAGCTTCCTAGTCTCTGGTGACAGGCTCTCCCCTAGAGTCCTCAGGTGAGGACTGACTGATGGAAACTGTACAGGATAGCAAACGTATTTTAAATGGGTTTATTTTCTTAAGCTGTCTGCAAAACTGCCTTAATACAGCCAAGCAATCCCTGCTTCTCTTCACTGAAACAATTCATGCCCTTTAAGCAAAACCCGTGGTAATTAATACATTTCAGCTGTGCTGTCATGAGTGCTGCAGTGGGGAAATAAAAATCAGAGGTGCTGTGGTTTTATTGCTGGAAATTTATGGGCCTTGCAATCCATCTTTCCCCTCCCCTTCTTCTCCAGCTCAGCATCCTCTTTGCAGGCTGGGATGGCTTCTAACACAGCAGACTTCCCTCATGCCTAATTGAGCCAAGATGGAAACTCACATGAATTATTAAGAAAAGCCAGCAGTGGGAGATTGGAGGGTGAGAGGTGAGGAGAAGCTCTAGATCACCAAGGATTGGGCAGAAATGTCACAGGAAGTATAAGTTCAGTGTCAAGGGGTTGTAACTCACAACAAGTAAGGCTCCTTAGCAAAACCTCATTAATTTGTTGCTCCTCAGAGAAGGAATCACAATGGTAAAATGTCTCAGCTCAGTGCATTTCAACATCCTCAATATCAAGATTCCACAAAGCATGAAGGGAGGGAGAAGTAATAGATTCTGAAGACTTTCATGTGTAGCCCACTTCCCCTCTATGATTCACCACTAATATGTAGACACGCAGACCATTGATGGGCGCAGTACTTTTGGTTGCCAAGGATCCTTGCTTTTGGATGGAGCATGGTGCAGGGTTTCTAGATTTACAGAAACTTAGTGTGCCCTTCTAAACAGGAACAAATAACCCAGAGTCTGAAATGAAAGCTTCCTGGCTTCTTGCTGTGTGAATAAATTCTCTGGGGACATTTTCTGGCTGACTGGATCTGCCTTGAAGGTGCTCAGAAATTTAACATGTGTAGTCTAAGAGACCATCTCAATGGTCTCCTGCCTCCTGTTTTCCAGCCCTTCAACCAATCTCACACATCACTGGTAGATTAATCCTTCTAAAAGTATAGCCCTTACTTAAAAACCTTCCATGGCTTGTTATTGTTTACAGCATAAAGTTCAAACTCCTTAGCTTGGCATTCAGGGCCCTTCAAAGGCTGGCCTCAACTTTCTTTTCCATACCATCTTCCACTAAAGACAGAATATTCTGCTCACTCTCCAGAACAGACCTTGCTGATTGTCATCAGCTTTCTATACATGAAAGGCCTTCTTAACCCTGCTTACCTGAATTCACAAATCTTGCTGTTTTTTTGTTTTTGGAGAGAGGAAGGCAAGGTAATTGGGGTTAAGTGACTTGCCCAAGGTCACACAGCTAGTGTGTCAAATGGTTGAGGCTGGATTTGAACTCAGGTCCCCCTCACTCCAGAGCTGGTGCTCTATTCACTGCACCACCTAGCTCTTCCTGAATTCACAAATCTTATAAGGCCTAATGAAGTTCCAGTTTCTTTTAGGACTTTTAAGACTTCACAACTTACCCGTGTTATTTAGTCTTGCTCTGAGCTTTTCTAATATTGTCTCAGTGTGCATACACACATAATATGTGTTTAATATAATAATAAAAAATATATAAAATATAAATATTATACAACATGACATAAGTGTATATTTATATTTTATTCAGATTTGTGATTTTATTAGTGTTGAGGGACTGGTGAAGAAGCTCCTTCTATCAAAGGAGATCAGCAACTATTCTGCAACTTAAGCCTTAGAGAGTTTCCTGAGGTGAAGTGTCTTGCCCAGAGTCACATTGTCAGTAAAACGTGTCTGAGGCAGGATTTGAACTCAGGCCTTCCTGACCCAAAAGCTAACTCACTGTCATCTACTATGGCAAACTTTCACAATGTTTCTTGGTCCAAGCCTTCTCTCTCCTCTATTTCAATGATCTGTGTCTTTTCTCCCTTACTTTACTATATGTTTTGTGAGGCCAACCTTATTCATTTTTTCTTACTCAGAGCACATGGCATAGCACTTTGCATGTACCAAGCAATCAATCAATGGCTGATTGATAGATTATTGTTCAAAATAATAGCCTCCACTGCTGCTCTTGTGAACATCCTTTGAAGGGTCAGCAGGATTACTCCTCATGTTCCCCTAATGTGCCAGAGAACTCTATGCCCTGCCCAATACCATACATAATAAAACAAGACCATAGATGTTAAGACTATGTCTAATTCCACCCCCAGCCCCCATCTCCCAGTTCCCTGGCAAGCCCAATACAGATATCCACCCCCTCAGCTGAGACTTCCCCAAGCATAGTGTGTTAGAAGCCAAAGGCGGTGTCTAATGAAACACTTGGAGATGCTTCCCGGGGAATAGGAGGCTGCTTCATCTGTTTCACATGTCTCTGTGATATGACACAGGGCTGCCACCCAACCCTCAGATGCACTGAAGCATCCTGGCATCGAACATGGAGTTGAGTGACTCTAAATTAGTTGGGCAAGTATAATTAGCTAACAATGCCTACTACGTACATGCAGGGGAAAATGGGAAATGCAAAGCCTGCAAGCAAGAGATAATAAAGGCTTCGTTCCCCCTGACTATTGGATGAATGGCCAGATTCTCTTTACAGCTCAGTTAAGCAGCCAGTGGGGGGACTTGGCGGCTCAAACACCTGGCAGGAGTATATCTGATGATGACTGAATTCTTGCTTCTCCCCAAAGCCATTTCCTGTTGGCAAATGATGTATACATCCCTTTCACAAAGAAAAGTCATTTTTCTTCCCCATTTGAAAGGCCAGTTACCTGTAGGGAAGGGGTGAAGACACCATCACCAATTTAGATCAAAAAAGCTACAAGGTATTTGATGTCTGAGTTTAAAAGGAGAGAACCAAAATGATGGTATTACAATTGTCCAGTATCCAAGCATGGAATTGGGAGAGTGAGGCTGTCAGCCATCAACAATCACAGGGATTTCTGTATGTAAAATCTGGTATTAAGCAGTGGAGAAGGTAAAGTGGAAAGAATACTACCCGTAGACTTCAAAGCCATATAGATTCAGTTCTTGGCTCTCACAGATACTATGTATGTAACCTTGGGCTCAAACTCTCAAAATCTCAGTTTCTTTATAAAACAGGGATGTTTATATTATTTACCTCATAAAGCTGTGTTGAAAACTAACTTCCTTCCTTTCTTCCTTCCTTCCTTCCTTCCTTTTTTTTATTGTAAAGTGATGTAGTGGATACCTCATTGCCCTCTAAGTTAAGAAGACACTCACTAGTCTCTGGGAGCAGAACCAGGAGAACATTGTACACAGCAACAGCAACGCTGTGTTTGATAGACTTAGCTCTTCTCAGCAAAGTGATGATCTAAGACAATTCCAAGGGACTCATGATGGAAAATACTATTCACATCCAGAGAAAGAACTATGGAGTCGGAATGCAGATTGAAGCAGACTATTTTCTCTCTTCCCCCCTTCTTGTAGTTTTTCCCTTTTGTTCTGATTCTTCTTTCACAACATGACTAATGCGTAAATATGTTTAATATGACTCTACATGTATAGCCTATATCAGACTGCATGCCATCTTGGGGAGGGGGGCAGAGAGGGAGGGAGAAAAAAATGTGGAACTCAATATCTTGTTAAAGTGAATGTTAAAAACTATCTTTGTATGTAATTGGGAAAAAAATATTAAGTGGGAAGAAAATAAAATCAAGTTAAAAAAAAAAGATACTCACTGGAAGTTACCCTTACCAATAAAATCAGAGATATGATTTTCACTAAAAGCAGCAGCTAAATGTGGTTATTTTCTAAATAAGCTCAGTCCCCATCCTTGAGCTTATGATCTAATTAGGCCTTCTCCTTTCCTCTTGATGAATTGGAAAAAGGAATAAATGTACAAAGACAGAATAATATTACAACTTTATCCAGTGGGAAGATCCAGTCTGGAGGGGGTTGGACCGATTACGAAATCACTCAAGGAAAAAAAGGGTATTCTCCTGAAAGCCAACCAGCCACATCCCCAGGAGGCGCAGCCTCAGACAGGGGCTCTCTTTCTAGCTCTTCCTTGCCCACACTCTGGAATAAGAGAGGGATAAGCAGAGGCTCTTCTCTATATATTGGGCACAGGGTCTGTGACTCCCTGGGAATGTGTGACTATAGGGTATATTTTTTAAACCTTGTATGGCTATCTTTTGTTCTTATGTCACCTTCATTTTCAGTTAGAGCCCTCCTCCTCCTTTCTAGAGAGTCATCCTTCATATTAAAAAAGAAAAGAGGAGGGATGGGAAATCCAACAAAAAATAAGCAACAATTCAACTAAGTCTGACAGGCATGCTATGTTCCATTGTCCCACGTCCTCCCTCTACCCCCTCCCTACAGGGAAGGTGAGTCAGTAAGTATTGGTTGAGCATCTACTACTATGTGTCATAGGGTAGCTAGGTAGCAGAGTGGATAGGGTGCCAAGCCTGGAGCCAGGAGGACCTAAATTCAGCCTCAGACACTAACTGTGTGACCTTGGACAAGTCATTTAACCCTGTTTGCCTCAGTTTCCTCACCTGTAAAATGAGCTAGAAAAGGAAATGGCAAACCACTTCAGTATCTTGCCAAGAAAACTTCAAATGGGGTCATGAAGAGTTGGACATGACTGAAAAACACCTGAACAACAATGACTGAACAACAATGTGCCAGGCATTGCGATAAACATTGGGTGCAATTTCCCATCTCTTCCATGGCCCTACAGATTGTGATTGCACTGAAGTCCCTACCAGCACTAGAAAAGAGGCTATAAACCTTAAAGCAATGTCATATTGAAGAAAAACAAGTGATTTGGAATCAGAAGACCTTTGCCATTTACTGTCTGTGTTCCTTTGGAGAAGACACACTTAAACTTTCTGTATCTCAGTTTCTTTATTTACAAAATGAACCTTTTTCAAAAGTATTTTTCTATGTATTATAGTTTCCAAACTAGGTAGAAAATGACTTTTTTTCTTTTTAATTTTTTTTAAATTCTGAAATTAATGAATACAGGAGAGACAGAGACAAGAAGAGAAGGAGAGAGAAAAGAAGAGAAAGAGGAGGGAAGAGAGAACAGGAGAAGAAAGGAGAGAATGGGGGAAGAGGAGGAAGAGAGAAGGGGATGGGAAAAGAGAGGGATGGGAGAGAATAGAGAGAGAAAAGAGAGGAGAGAGAGAGGAGGGAGGACAGAAGAGGAGGGGAGGGAAGGGGGAAAAGGAGGAGAGGAAAAGAGTGGGAAAGAGGAGAGAACTGGAGGAGGAGAGAAAAGAAGGGAGAGGGAGTAAGAGAGAGAAGGAGAGAAGAGGTGAGAGGAAAAGAAACATTTCCATACACAAAGTAAACACCAGAAGAGGATTACATGTGAAACCACGAATCTCTCTTCTTATGTACAGTTTGCTTTTTAAAGGCTAAAATAAATTCAATATATTACTTTCAAAACTGTAGTGTTTGTCCATGCTTCCCCCTGAACTTTTCTGTTTCCTTCTGTGCATTTTTAAAGATACTTCACTGGCACTCATTTCTTTTCCTCTTTTTCTCTCACAATGCTGTCTCTGGTACCCAATTCCTCACCAAACAAGGGAGAAAACACAATCTTTGTAAAAAATTAGCATAGTCAAGAAAGGCAAATCTATATATTTGCCATGTCTAAAAACACGTCTCCTTCTGCACCTCAAATCTCTGTAGGAGATAGGTAGCATTGGCCTGGAGTCATGATTGATTGCTCATTGCATCCTAAAGTCTTTGGTTACTGTAAAAATTATTTGTCTGTTTCTGTTCCCTTCATTCCACATCAGTTTCTACCGGTCTTCCCAGGTTTCTCGGAAACTGTCTCTTTCATCATTCATGACAGTGCAACAATATTCTATTACATTCAAATGCCATAACTTGTTCAATCATTCTCAATTAGATCCTAAAATTCTATAGGGGAAATAGGCTGATTTCAGTAAGAATGGGAAACCATCAAGAATAAAATTCTAAAGCTATAAAAGGGAGGAAAAGATGGCTTTATCTTAAGTTCACGTGTCTGCATATGAATACTCATTGACCAACTTAGATTTTTTTTTTTACAAGCATTTACAAAAGATGTAACTGAGGACAAGTGATGGAAGGTGATTACAAAGGGATAGATGCTATAGTCCTTTTAAGATTACAGTCAAGAATGCAAAAGCTTGGAATAAGCTGTGACTGAGGAGGAAAACCTAGGACAAGAAAGAAGAAATTTTTTTTAAAGTAACACGGTGGAAAACAGGAAGATCAGAGATAAGAGAGCCGCTTGAGGTAGATGGATAGTAATAACAGAAGATAGAGATGACAGAACTGTCCAAATCCTGTTTTGCTTCCATTTTCTTGGTCTACAAAAATAGTTTTAAATTAGAAAGAATGGAAGAAAAATGGCAAAAGGGAAAATGAAATTCCAATGAAGTAGGGAGACCGTAGAACACTCAGTTGTCCTTGATGAGTTCATATAGGCAGGTCTAGATGAATTATATCCAAAGTTACTGAAAGAACTGGCAGGTGTAATTGCTGAACCATTGATAGTGATTGCTGAATGATCATGGGGAATGAGAGAAGGATGAAAAGACTAGGGAGTGGCAAATTTCCAGATTTTAACAAAAAGGGTGGAAGTAGAATCGATAAATTATAAGCCAGTGAGCCTGTTTTTGATTTCTGGCAAAATTCTACAAAGTATTTTTAAAGGAATGGTTAGTGACTATCTGAGAAAAAGAAACAGGGATTGCAAAACAAAACAAAAAAACCAGTATGGCTTCATAGGTCATGTCAGACTAACTTCATTTCCCTTTTTCAGGATTACTAGACTGACAAATTGGTTTAATGTATTGATATAGTCTACCTAGATTTCAGCAAAACATTTGACAAAATTTCTCACACTGTTCATATTGACAAAATGAAGCAAAGTATATAAATAAGATAGTTTGATTCTATATGTTTGAAGTTCTGGAAATGGTCCAACACAACATGGAATAGTTAGCATCTCAATGTTAGCTAGGAAGAAGGTTTCTAATGAAATGTTCCAGGGATCTGTACTTAGCCCAGTTTAGCCAATGACTTGGTTAAAGGCTCTGAGGAAATTGAGGGGATTAGTACAGTAAAGTGGTTAATTGTGGGAACTGAGTGAACCCTACTGATTCTATCTTGTGACTTAATTCTGGAGCTAACTCAGTTCCCTTTCTATTCAATTATGGGTCTAGTCTAACTTCTATCTTATGAGAAAAGTTTATTCAATTGTGGGAATTGGAAGAAAACCTTAGCGCTTGTTTGAACCTAGCCCTGCATGGCTGGGAAGCTGGACCACCTCTACCTGTTGTCTAGGTTATGCTGACCAGAAACCCAGCCAGACCCAAAGACTAATGTAGGGAGTTTTTATCACAACTGTACATCTCAAGCAACCCCGTATGTCTTATCTGAACCAACCAGTTGTCGTTCCCATGTTCTTCTGATTTTTCATAAGCACTTGGCAGGGAGTGGGACAGCTCTTTTTCTGAATTTGGGGAGTTGCACCTGTTCATCCCCCTTCAATTCGGTAAGTCCCTAATATTTCCTCCAATTAGAAATTAGATTATCCCTGACTAATGTCTAATGTTAAAGTATTTGCAGATACTTGACTGCATGCCACCATGGGAAGGGGGAGAAAATTTGAAACTCAAGGGATTATGGAACTGAATGTTGTAAACTAAAAGTAAACAAACAAATTAATAAAGACAAAAAATTAATTAATTTTAAAAAAGAAATTAGATTATCTAGCTTTGTATTGTTTCCTTTTAATTAATTGACCTTATTCAATGAATTATTTTTAATGTATAAAAGTCTGTCTGTCCTGTATTCAGGGTCCAGGCCTAAGCTGAGGAGGTTTAGCTCTGATTTGTTGGGCAATTAACATGAGTTGCTTAATAAATCAATATGCTCAAAAGATCAAACCTTTGTTTTTCTCAGTCATTTCATCTTTCACTCTTCACATTGAGAGGATCCAAAAGCTACTGGGACAGGGGAGGTTGAAACTAACAAGATGAAATTTAATAGGGATAAATGTACATTCTTATTCTTAGTTCAAAAAACTTAAGTGTTTACTTTACCATGTGCTAGGGACACAACAACAATGAATAGTTCTTACTCTTGGACAGCCTATGTTCTATCAGGGGATTTCAGTGGACTGGAAAAAAAGGCAAGAGGTTCTTGGTGAACTGTAAGCTTAATATGCAAATTTAATATGATAGCACAGATTGACTGGCACCTGGAAAATCCAGCACAATCTCAGGCTAACTTAAGAAAGGCATTGTTCCCAAGTCTCAGGTGGTGATGCTCCAGGCACACTTTGTTCTGGTCAGACTATGCTGAGAGGACCATGTTCAGTTCTGGCCACACTGGGTTCCAGTCTTGGCTCTGACATCTGGGTGTTTGACTTGCTCTAGCTATATGAACACAAAATAATGATTTGTTATTGTTGTTCAGTCCTGTCAGACTCTTCATGACTTCATTTGGGCTTTTCATGTAAAAGATACTGAAGTGGTTTGCCATTTCCTTTTCCAGAGCATTTTATGGATGAAAACACTGAGGCAAATGAGGTTAAGTGACTTGCCCAGGGTCACACAGCTAGTAAAGTGTCCAAGGCCAGATTTGAACTGGGGAGGATGAGTCTTCCTGACTCCAGGTCAGAACTCCATCCACTATGCCACCTTGCTGTCAACAACCTTGGGAAGTAGGTGCTATTATCCCCATTTTACAGACAAGGAACATGAATCCTATAGAGTTTAAGTGACTCTCCCAGGTTAAGAAACTTCTCAGCTAGTTAAGTACTTAAGATAAGATTCCAACTCCAGTCTTCTTTACTCCAGGTCCAGTGAGCTTTGCACTGCTCCACCTAGCTGTGGTTACAGTTCAAAGCTGCTCTAAAATTTCTGGGACACCTCGTATAATAAAAAAATAATAATAATAACATTTATACAGTACTTTAAGGTTTTCAGTGTGTTTTCACATATGTATCATACATATGTAACATGTCACATGTAGTATGTAACAAGATGTGAGGTGTATAACTCCCAATATAATATATAACATAATACACAATAATAATGAGAATAAAATAATAATGAATATCAAAGTAGAAGGCAGGGAAGGGTAGTCTCAGCTTTGCCTTGGTGATGGTGCTGTCCTCATGGACAGACAGCCTGAGTACTGTACTGATAACTCCAAAACATTCAGAAATTGAGAGAAAGGTCCCCAGGACACACGATGGGTTTATGGGGAGACACAGACAAGAAGGGCACAGCATGAGAAGGTCAGGATGGGCTCTGAGGTGCAGCGCTGGAGCTAATCCTGGTGCTGGCGGAATAACATAGTTACTGAATTCTTAAAATACACAGGCAACTCAGAACCATTTAACTAAACCGACCGGGAACCACATTCTGGAATGACTGTCCAGACGCCAGCCAGTGGAAATGACTAGATGGCGTAAGGTAAAGACAGTGAAAAGTAAAGGTGTCTGGATGCCACCAAGATGTGGAGAAAGTACAGACGTATGTGTAACACAATACTGAGTTACAACAGAAACAAAACACTTTTAACGTTGCCTCGATTCATAGGATCGTAGATTTAGAGCTGGAAGGGACCTCAATGATTCATTTCAAATTTAAATGTGCTTCATAGGCAGCTTGATGGTACAGCGGATGTAGAGCTGAGTCAAGAAGATCCACGTTCCAATAGTAGCTACATGACTTTGGGCAGGTAGGTCACTTATTCTGTTTGCCTTAGTTTCCTCAATTGCAAAATAGGGATAATAAGAACATCTATCTCCCAGGGTTTCGGATCAAATGAGATGATGCCTGTAAAGACCTTAGCACAGTGCCTGGTATATAGTAGGTGCTACTGTCCCCATTTTATAGACAAGGAACCCGAGTCATATAGAGTTTAACTATATTTAACTTCCAGGTTAAGAGATTAACAGTTAGTTAAGGATAGAATTCCAACTCCAGCCTTCCTTACTCCAGGTCCAGTGAGCTATGCACCACTCCTTTTTATAAATGCTCCTTTCCCTCCTCTTTTTCCTCCCTTTAAGCTATATTTAAGTACACTGAGGGTCGGGTCAGCATGGATTCCATCTAACTTAGTGTTAGAAAACCTGTATTGAAATCCCAGCTCTGGTTGCTATCTGGTTTGCATGACCTTAGAAAAATCCCTTAACTTCTTTGGGCCTCAGTTTCCTCATCCATAAAATGAAGAATTGGACTAGATGACTTTCAGACCCTTCAGGTCTAAATTCTTTTATCTTAAGACCTTATTTTAACCCCTCAATGCAAGTGCCTTCTCACTGAGATAATCTCCAATTTATTCTGCATATGTCTGGCTTATAATATAGTTTGAGTGTTGTCTTTCCCCATTAGATTGGGAGCTCCTTAAAGACAGGGAATGTTTTTACCTTTCTTTGTACAGTGCTTGGCATTTAATAAATGCTTGGTGACTTGATTTGATATACTTGCTCTGGGGCAGCTAGGTGGCACAGTGAATAGAGCACCAGCCCTGGAGTCACGAGGACCTGAGTTCAAATCTAGCCTCAGACACTTAACACTTACTAGCTGTGTGATCTTGGGCAAGTCACTTATCCCCAACTGCCCCTCCAAAAAAATAAAAAAAGATATATTTGCTCTCATACCATGGACAAATCACTTAACTTTTCCAAGCCTCAGTTGCCTTATCTGTAAGATAGGAATAATTGCTTTTATTAATAACATACTTGCATTACCTATAGTAGTTGTGAAGAAGGTACTTTGCAAAATGTGAAGTGCTATGTGAGTTGTTGGGTTTTTTTTAGCCCCTTGAAGAGAAGGTGCTGTGTCATTTTTCATTTCAGTATCCCTGGCTCCTAGTGGAATACCTTGCATAAAGTGAATGTTAATAAGCCACAAAGTTCTAAAGGTGTCATAAGCTATTATAATTAAGCCATTAGGCATTTAACAAATGTTTGTTGAATTTAAGGACAGAAAAATTCAGTGGGATATAATTCACTACAAACCGATCTCAAGATCATTCTAGATGTCAGTTCTCTGGGCTTGAGACCCACAGGTAAAGGCACAACTTTAAAAATGTAATATTTTCCCCATAACTGCTTCGGAAAATTTCTGGCTAGTCTATGGAGGGGAGGGGGGGGGAAGATTTCTTTCTCAAGTTCTGGGGGGGGGGGAGGTGGAGGGGTGGGGTTTGGGGGGTTGGGGGTAGGTGTGTTTCTGATAGGGTCCTACTACAGCAGAACCTTGGAGCTATCAATAATGTCCATCAACCCTCAGGAGGGGCTTTATTACTTATTATTTATTTATCACTGCTCTCATATGTATGCTCCTTTACAGATTATTATTAGATTAGTAGTAGCAATAATATTACCATTTATATTTGTATAGCACTGTGGGGCAACAAAGGCCTTCACACACAGTACTTCATTCTCTTAGCAAAACAAACACCAGTCGGGGCAAACATCAGCATTCCCATTTTCCAGAAGAGGAAAACAAAGAACAAGACAGTCATCTGCCCAAGGCCACACATGCCAGAACTGGTATTTGAACACAAGATCTCCAAAACCTAAACCTGGGTTATGTTTTGATTCTTTCATTATCTGGCGATGAGAGAGAAGAGTGCAATTTCTCCTTCAGAAAGAATGTATTGCATGATTACACCTTTTTATCTAGATTTTTAAAAAGGCAAGTATTTCAAGGTCATGTTCACTTCCCTCCAGTCTCCTCCCCGACTGAAGTGAAATTCCAAGAATGCAGCCTTCGGGCCCTGTTTACATTCCCACCCTCCTCGTATCCTGGATACCAGAGTAACCTGTCACATTCCATCCCACCAATAAACCTCTTTCTGCTTATGGACCTCAGACTCTGAGATGGCCAGCCCTGCCTCCCCAGAGTACCTTCCACTACTAAGGAGGGAAACCTTAAGACAGTCACCTGTTCTCTGGGAGGGCCAATAGCAATTGCTTCATCCCAGAAAGGGGAGTTACAGTGGCAGGGACTCATCTATATTCCTTCCTCCTGGCTTTGCAAGATATGTGCAGATCTCTTTCTGGCTCCAGAGACAGACTGAGGGGAAGGTAACTTGGCATCTTCTTAAACTACCTATCTGGGTAACAAAGTTAAGCAGCACAAGTTGCTTCAGGATCCACCCTTTTGGTTAGGCCAGCTCCTTCTGGTACCAAGCTTGGGGACATGGGGCTTCAAGGGCTGGCACACAAGCTCATTGTTGAGTGTCACCAAACGCTCCCTGAGGCTATTCCTTACCTGACGTTGCAAACAGCTCCAGCTGGTCCTTTGCTCTTACTCTTCCACCCACTACACCTTTATAGACAGAAGCAAAGACTTTCTCTCACCTAGCCCTTGCTCATCTCAGTGGAATCCAGGCATTGGTTTAAAACCAGCCTCTGCATTTGCTAATCTGTAAATTATATATAGATTTTGAACTAAAGGATTTCTAAGTTCTCTTCTGACACACTAAGATGCTATGATCATTGGTCTAAGAGTTAGAAAGACCTGAAGAAGCCATTCTAGTCCAACCCCTTCACTTTAGAGATGATGAAAGTGAGACCCAGAGAGGTCAGGTAACTGGCCCAGGATCATACAAGTGATGGAGCAGAAAAGGCAGGATTTGAATCCATATCCTCAGACTCTAAACTGAGAGTTCTTTCTGATGATCTCTCAGCGGCTGCATTTAATTCAGTTTCCCTTTTTCTCTTTCTGCTCTTTTTTTTTTGCTTTCAACACTATTTTTTCTCCAGATTTTTCTCTGCATTTGTTTCACTGGCAATGGAATAAAAAAAGACAAAAAAAAAAAGAAAGGAAGACTGGTGTTTGTAAGCATGGTTTTATCAGTGAGGTCTTGGAACCTAGCAGCTCTGCAAAAAGGTCCAATATACTGACTAACTCCAGGTTAATTAACACTCCTTGTTGATTACAAACCTCCCACTCCAGGCAAACAACGATCCCCAAAGACAACAAACCCACAAACTAACCCACAAAAGAGAGGATTAGATGGCAACTTCAGCTGCCAGCCACCCATAAAAAAACGGAAGGAAAGCTTCCTCTTGGAAGCCCCCTAGCCCTATTTCCTAGGATTTATAACACAACAGCAAACATTTTGCTGAGCTAAGATTTAGCAAAGAGAAGAGCTGCCTGGGAGTACTTCATTTAGAGCATTAATTCCAAACCCTGAATGAAACACTTACTATGTAAAACAATAATTTAAAAAAAAAAAAACTTTTTGGGAGGGGGAAAAAAGACAAAAAAGACTGCTAAAGCAAATCAGACCCAGGGACTATTCAGCAAGCGCCTGATTGGGTTGCCCCCAGTGGATCTGATGCAGACACACAGCAAATCCCAAGTCTGAGGATGAGGAAGGTCCCTTGCTCTGGGATCAGATGGCTCAGTGGCACTGTAACAGCAGTCACCATTGCCTGATGAAGTAACATGTGA
Organism: Petaurus breviceps papuanus; assembly: GCF_028583685.1. Lineage (NCBI taxonomy): Eukaryota > Metazoa > Chordata > Mammalia > Diprotodontia > Petauridae > Petaurus > Petaurus breviceps. Next base: position 13,022,696 of record NW_027186372.1, read on the forward strand.
GGCAACAGTCCCTAGAGGTGGGGGAGCTAGGAGTTCCCTGGGCTGGGTGTTTATCAGCAACACACGTGGCAACCTGGCAACCCTTGAACACAACTTCTTCCCTTATGTGATATCACCAAGGAGGGAAAAACAGAGCAGTGGCCAGGACACGGCCAAATCCATCGGCAGATGTGGATCCAGGCAACAGCTGGGTGATTTCTATGCTGCTCATTTTGTAAAAGAAGCATGGACATTTTGTTGGGGTGGGCCAGGCAGTGGGGAGGGAAAATGGAGACAGCCTGAACGGGACAAAGCCAGGTGCCAAGGACTGGACAAGAGACAAGTGGAGTGCCAGGGTGTTAACCAGATGTTGAGGTCAGGCACTGGTCCTTTGGAGGAAGTGAGAAAACATCTTGTAGTGGCGTGGTATAGTAGAAAGAGCATGAAGTTGACAACCAAGATGGACAGCTTCAGGTCTCAACTTTTGCTGTGTGAGTCATAAAGTGATCTCTGTGTCTCTGTTTCCTCTTGTGTAAAATGAAGAGCTTGGAATGGATTACTCTTAAGACCTTTTCTAGCCTGCAAATTCTATGACACTATTATGGTAAGTATTATGTGCTAAACATTTTCAGTTCCTTCAACTTATCCTTGTGGTATCATGGTCTCAAGACCCCTTCATCAGCCTGATGGCCTTCCTTGGGATACTCTCCATCCTGTCAATGGTCATTGTAAAATGTGGCATCCAGGAGTGGCTGGGTGGCTAGGTGGCGCAGTGAATAGAGCGCCGGCCCTGGAGTCAGGAGGACCTGAGTTCAAATCTGGCCTCAGACATTTACCTCCAATTGCCTTCCCCTTGCCCCTCCAAAAAAAAAGCAAAAAAAAATGTGGCATCCAGAACTGAGCATAGTAGCTGAGATGTGTTCTAATTGGGACACGGAATATCAAGATAAACACATTATTCTGTGTTACACACACTAAGTCTTTTTAAATTCAACCTAAAATTATATTAGCTTTTCTGGCTGACATTCTACATTGCTGATTTCTATGGAGCTTGCCGTCCATTAAAACCCTTGCATCTTTTTCAGACAAATTGTTATCTGGTGTTGTCTCCTCCAGTTTGTACACGTGAAATTCACTCAAAACAAAGCAAGGTTCATAGCTTTCTCCTGATAACCTCACAGTGCTGGGAGAAGGTAAGGAAAGCTCTAACATGTTGGGTAGACACCTTATGGGAACACATGGACAAATATAACACAGAATGGGCAAATTAGAAGGATTGCAATCTCTATCTTCAGAGCAGGCATCCAAATTGATTAGACCCCAGATCTATTTGAGTATCTAAATAGTATGGTTATGAACAAGCAACATTTTTATTTTGATTGTCTTAACTGTTGTTTGAGGGTTATGGTAAATGAGGAGTGTATATATTTCATCTGAATTCTTCCCAACCGAGTAGAGAAATTGACCAAAGTGTGTGTGCTTGCTATGGTTCATAAAAAGAAAAGATCGTACAATCAGAGATTTAGAGCTGGAAGAGATCTCACATGCCATTTCATCATCATCATCTTTTCTTCTTCTTTCTCTTCCTCCTCCTTCTCCTCATACTGGCATGGTTTGCCATTTCCTTCTCTAGTGGATCAAAGCAGAGATTAAGTGACTCAATCAGGGTCACACAAGTAGTAAATGTATGAGGGAGGATTTGAACTCAGTCTTCCTGACTCCAGTCCACCACTCTATCCATTGGGCCACCTACCTGCTTCTGTCATTTAATCTTCATTTTATAGATGAGTAAACTGAGGAGCAGGGAGTTTCCATAACTTGCCTAAGGTAAGAATAAGTTCTCACTGGCTGACAGGGTTTAATATCTTCATCAATCAATTTATTAAGCACTTTCAATTCACTTTATGATATGCTATTTGCTGCTGGGTATATTAAACAAATATATAGTATGATGCCTCTCGTCTAGGGCTGACAGTCTAGTTAAGGAAACAAGACTAACATAGGAAACAATTAGAAAATAAGACATTTATACCAAAACCAAATACAGATTTTGGGGGGCACTCTTTTTATGGGTAGCTAAGTGGTATAGTGGACAGAGTGCTAGGCCAGGATCTGAGCCATCCAGTCTAGACTCTAGCTGTGCAATCCTCAGTTTCCTTAACTGTAAAATGGGTATAAAAACAGTTGTGGAGATCAAATAAGATAATATTTGTGAAGCACTTGGATAGTTGGTGCTTGTTTCTTTTGCTTCCTTCTTTGTGGGTCTCTGTTATGACTCCCTCAGATTCACACTGTCAGACAAGATAGATGTCCTCTCTCCATTGCCACAGTCGTGACAGCAGAATGGAGAAGCAGAAAAAGCCCATGGTCCGGAGTCAAAGATTCAGTTTTCAGCCCAGCTCTGCTACTTACCGCAGAGGGACCGCAGGAAAGCCATTAAACCTCTCAATCTCAAATTCTTCAAAATCTTGAAAATGGGGAGATCAGGCTAAATTAATCTCTAAAGTCTCTTCCAGTTCCACATGCTATGAATATATAAAATCACAACCATATGCACAAAGACACAGATGTGCGTGGATATGTGTTTGTACATACATACATATAATTATAATAGCTAGCATTTATATAATTCTGTAACAGCTAGCATGTATATATAAGGTTTGTGAAGCACTTTCAAATATGACCTCATTTGATTTTCATAATAACGGTGGGAGGTAGATATTCTTGTTCTTTTATAGAAGAAACCAAGGCAGGAAGAGGTTAAGTGACTTGGCTAGAGTCACGCTGCTGATATGTGTCTGAAGCCAGATTTGAAAGAGGTCTTCCTAACTCCAAGTTCAACTGTATCCACTGAGTTATTTAGCTGCCTTAAAACTTACTTGTGTGTGTTCATGTGCACATGTGTATACGCATACCTACGTAGGTAAACTTTAAATTGTGTGATATAAACTTAAATGGCATGAGACATTGGAGAAGGGACAGATCCTTATAGGATATGGTCATTGAAAATTAACTCATAGAAGAGATAGGCTTTGATCTTTGAAAGAACATAGATTTAGAGCTAGGTGGGGCCTTGGTTGGAACTATAGATCAGCTGGTCAATTATTCAATAAACATTTATTAGGTGCCTACTGTGTGCCAGGCACTGTCACAGGCACTAGGGATACAAAGAAAAAAAAAAGAATTATACAGTCTCTGTCCTCAAGAAACTGAAGTTCCATAGGAGGGAGATAGCATGCATATATAAGTACACACAAAATATATAAAAATAAATACAAGGTAATTTCAGGAAGGGTCAGGCACTGGAAACTAGAGAGCAGGAAAAGGCCTCATAGGAAAGGAGACATCTGGGTTAAGCTCAAAGAAACTAGGATTTATTTCTAAGAGGCTAAAAGTGAAGGTGAGGAGAATGCATTCCAGGTGAGGGGGAGAGTCAAGGGGGGAGCCTTTGCAAAATCCTAGAGATGGCAGATTAGAGAGGGCATTTTCAATCCCCTAATTTCATAGTTGAGGAAAATAAAGTCAAGAGATTTTTCCCAAATAACAAAATAAATGGCAGGTCCAGTATTTGAATTCAGGCTCACCAACTCCAAATCCAGCACTCTTTCTACTGTACCACACAGTCTAACAACTAAAGCAAAGAAGCAGCATCTTAGGAATCATTTAGATGTTTATATCATCCTTTAAACATCTGTGTGTGTACAAATACATACCCAAAGTCATTTTTAAATGTTCTTCTGTAATGACTTAAACATTTTCTTTATAAAATACAGAAATACAGAATAATTCACACTTGTATAGCAATTTATCTATTATCTTATTTAGTCTTAACAACTTCCAATTTTGAAGATGTGGAAACTTATGTTTAGAGAATCAATCAATTAACAAGCATTTTGTTTGTTACATGCTGTTAAGGACTGTTAAGGGGTCCCCTGAACTTGTTGTGATTGTCTGTTAACAGAGCATACCATGTGCCAGATACTGTGTTATATGCTGGTGATATAGCTACAAAAAAATAAAACAATTCTTATTTTTTTTCCTTTTGGGAGGGCAGTTGGGGTTAAGTGACTTGCCCAAGGTCACACAGCTAGTTTTTGTTACGTGTCTGAGGCTGGATTTGAACTCAGGTCCTCCTGACTCCAGGGCCAGTGCTCTACTCACTATGCCACCTAGCCACCCCAACAATTCTTATTCTTAAAGAGCTTAAATTATATTGGGGGAGATATGTATGTGTGTATGTACACATATATCTCCATGTATGTGTATATAACATGCGTATATATGTACATATATGGATGTCACACACATAGTTTATGTACATATATTTAATATGCATATATGTATACATACATGTACCCCCAATACACACATATGTACACATCTGTGTATTCTGCATATACATGCATATGTATATCCAGAATAGATGTATAAATTATAAATACCATGACATATGTGTATCTATATGTCATATCTATGTATAGATTTATCCTATATACAGTCAAAATAAATGCATTTAGGTAGGGGAAGAAGAGGACTAAAAGTTAAGAAGATCAAAAGTCTTCTGACTCGATGGTAGACATTTCTAGTAAGTTTCAGAGCTGGAACTTAAACCCAGATCTTTTGAATTCCAGGTCTAGGAAACTGTCAATTGACTGCACTGGAATGTGGCTGCATTTAACTTACATATCTGGGTGAGGACTGTTTAGGGGTAGAGAGGCCTTTTAATCTGGAGAGAAGTATTCAGAAAATGTCTTCTCATTTGTATGTTAACAAAACATTTGAGAAGATAAAAATCTTCTGGGGGATTGGGAGTGTAATTAGAAATGGAAAGAAGAAATCCCTATATTTAAGTATATTCAGGTCGAATCCAAAGCAGGATAAAAATGATTTCAGAATTACCCACTGATTTTGAGGACTTTATATAATTGTTCCTTTCTGTAAGTACCAAAAATCAAGATTGACATTCTCTACATAGAAGCTCATCTCTTTCAGAGGAGATGACACAATTATCCCCTTCCCTCTCCCCATCAATACAGGCTTTTATATGGAGGAGATATTTAGAATATGTGCTTTATTAGAAAATAAAAATAATTACTTGCCCCGTAAGGTATACCCCTTAGTGCCTTTAAAATTGCCCTCTTCTACAAGCAGATTTTTCACTAGGATTTTAGAAATCCCCCAAATGTGAGTGCCCATTTAAATTGTTATAGTACTCTAATGACAGAAACTGGAAAAAAAGAAACATTTAGTTTTTGCCTTGGCATGCCCTTCCATGTGCCACACCTCTACCACTCACAATCTCCACAGAGGATTATTATTAGCTTTCCATGCTGAGTAGAGAATTAGACCATGGGATCCACTTCCTGACCACTCCCATTCTTTACATCTCAGAAGAAGAAAGACCTACCCACTGAAAGAAGAGTCTTTCTAGGAAGATGAACTCTGGAGAGCTTCTCTGCTATGCTTAGTTGGCCACCATTCCTAGGACCAGGGTTATTAACATGTCAGGGGGGAGGGGGATCCCTCTGGCAATCTGGTGAAGTCTATGAATCCCCCAGTCCTTTATGGACCAAGAATCATGCTTGTCGCCTATGTATATAATCAAATAAAATAGTAACTTTTTTATAATTTTTATTTTTGCCTTTTGGAGGGCAATTGGGGTTAAGTAACTTGCCCAAGGTTACACGGCTAGTTTTTTTTTTTGTGTGTGTGTGTGTGTGGGTGTTAAGTGTCTGAGGCTGGAACCGAACTTGGGTCCTCCTGACTCTGGGGCCGGCGCTTTACTCACTCTGCCACCTAGCCACCCCAACAATTTCATGAAAAGATGTAATTCTTTTTTTCCAATTCAAGTTCACAGGCCACCTAAAGTCTACCCTATTTGGATCTATGGACCCCAAGTTAAGAAACCTTGACTTAGGATCCACTGTATATTAGATCATAAACTACTACTGCTACTACCAGCATTAGCATTTACATAGTTAACTTTATACTGTGTTCCAGGCACGGTGCTAAAAGCTTCAGATAATTAGATCCTTATAATACTGAGAAGTAGGTGCTATTTTGGTCACCATTTTACATCTCAGTTAAGGAGACTGAGACAAACAGAGATTAAGTGACTACACCAGGATCACACAATTAGTAAATGTCTGAGGTGGGATTTGAACTCAGGTCTTCCCAGCATAAGGCCCAGTGCTCTATCCACTGAACCACCTCACTGCCCCTAAACTCCATGGTGACTGTATTCCTCTATAGTGACTAGTACAATGAAAGGCTAACACAGGGTGAACATTCAATAAATTCAAGTGAACACTGTGCTGGGGTGGCAAGAGTACTCCGTATGGAGTAAGGAGTTTGATAATTTATGGAACCCCATTTGGGGCTTTCTTGGCAAAAATCCTGGAGTGGTTTACCATTTCCTTCTCCAGCTCATCTTACAGATGAGGAAACTGAGGAGAACAGGGTTAAGTGACTTACCCAGGGTCACAGCTAGTAAGTATCTGAGGCTGGATTTGAACTCAGGTCTTCCTGATTCCTGGCCCACTTCATCATCTCGCTGCCCAGAGGAAGGAGACCTGGGTTCAAATCCCATCTCAGATATTTATTGCGTGTGCAACCTTTCACCAGTCCTTTAAGCTCCCTTGGCCTCGGGTCATCTTTAAAATGAGGGGACTGGACTAGGTTTCTTCCAGTAGGAGATCTAGGGTACCATAACCCCATACTAGGCACTAATGCTCCTATACTAGTCTTGGACACAGTTCCTGGTGTAAAAATTACAAAAACTGTGAAAGTAGAATGGTTAATGACCGTACGAACCATCTTAATCTTGAACTTCCTGAACTATTGAGGCCAAACTAACCTGGGAATCAGAATCAGCCAATCAGGAGGCAAACTGAGTATCCCGCAAGCTAGACATACCAGAGATCATGGCAGTGTTTGTTGGCTGAACCCAGAAATCCTTCCAAAAGGCACATTACTGATAATTCCTTGACTCTCCTTATCCAGATGACCCACGCTCTAAGACATTTAATCTAAAGCAGAGAAGCCCATTGTGTTCTACTAGAAGGTGGAGACAGATTATTCTGCTGAGAGAGCCCAAATGGGGGGCAAAGGGAGTCTGAACAAGAGGTGACATCAGCCTCAGTAGGAAGGGTACATAAATTGTTCACCCTAAGGCTTTTGACTGAAGCCCCATATACATACTCCTATCCATTTTGAGAAAAATAAATGCAAAAAAAAATCTAATTTCCTTTGTTTTTCTTAGATCAAACTCTCAAGGTTGACACTGGGGACTAACAGAGAGCTTTTTACCCATGGAGTTCAGAAGGGTGTAAAAGAAGCCTAAGGCCATTGGAAGAAACAGGTTTTATTTTTTGAAAGGAGAAAAATAAGTCATTGTGGTCTCATCAGTGCCAGATGCATGGCTCTGTTCCAGGCTGCCAAAGTAGGGAAAATTAGAACCTCTTTTTTTCCAGTGAATTCTCCTGCTATCCCGGCTTCAGAAACCAGGCTGCTGTCCAGACCATGGTGAGATGGTAGTGGGTTCACTGACTTTCCCCCATTCACATCTTCCCTGGGCCAGAAAGAAAAACTAGAAGACAGCCTTGTGAACTAAGGGTCAAACACACGCCAGAGGCAGCACCTTAGAAAGAAAACAGGTTTGATCCCAAGGCCTATGAAACATGTCCAGACAGCTTTCCTATGGAGGGGTCACTGATCTCCCCTCCCCCAACAAGAGGAGTACTTAATTTCCAATTCACTGTTGCCCACCTTAAAGATCAAGTCCTCTCTAGGGGAAACTACCCTCACCCAATGGATACGTGTCTGGGTATCAGTGACAACAGGTTTCTGGGTTGGAATGTCAATGTTGCTATATAATAATGTAAGTCTTTAGCTAACTGCCTTAACTTGGGATAATTAGTAGCTATAGCTATTCCTCACCCTGTGAATTATTTACTGTGCTCTAATGATTATTGTTTCCAGTAGCCATTAGCTGTGCTTTTTTACTTGACTCAGACTTTTTAGCAACTACTTAAAAGGTTCCAGGGATATACCCCGGCTTTGCTAAAAAATAAACAAAAAACCGCATCCTACAAACAACATGTTGCCAATTTTTGGAATCTATACAGGAGATTGTGACCATTTTTCCTCCCCCCACTCACATGTCATTCAGTGTTTATAAGAAACCTCAACTGAGCTCCAGCTGATGTCCATGGATCAGCTTCACCAAGGTCTATGACAGAATTTTCCTGTCTTGGGTCTCTACAATCTCTTGATAAGGAATCTGATTTAAACAAAACTGAGAAGTAAAGTCACCTCCTGGGGGCTGCCCAGAGGCACCAGATTTAGCTCCTTGGGTCTTTGGAATGCCATAAAAGAGGAGGTTAAAAAACTAACTTCAGAGATTTTATTTTTACAGTTACGGCAAAGAGTCAGAATGATAATGATAGTTGCCCCCAGAATTTGTAAATACAGTGAATGCTGCGGCTTTTTCTCGAGTCTTCATGCCAGCCAAAGGGTTTAAGCTGCTGTTTGCTAATCAGATGTTTAAAATAAAAAACCATCTTCTGACAACCTGAGCAAGAACAAAAGGCCAAGCCAGGAGTTAGGCAACAAGAGCCATATTGTTTAGGGTAATGTCTTCAATCTCTCCAAAGGTTTGCTGCTCTTTTGGGATAGTTAAGAAATGATCTTCTAAACTACAAAGCTCAGAATTTAAGCATTTAAATGACATCAGCAAGATATTACATTGCAGCAAGAATCTATCAGTGCTGTCTGGTCTCTGACAATGATTTTCTACATTAAGAAAGCTTTCAGGAGACGTGTTTCAGGAGTCTCTGCTTATTTGCCTCTTCGTTTATACATGAATAAAACAGGGCAATTGGATCCAAGTTCTTCCCTCTCCCTCCTCCTTCCCCACCCCACTTCCCACTCATGTATTACACATATGGCCCCTCTCTCTTAGATCTTGGGGATACCAGGGCAGAGTCCCTTGGGGATTCGGCACTCTCTTTGAAAAGTTCCAAGGTGCTCACATTTCCTAAGATCTCAGAATAATAATGGGGAAGTAGAATAAAAGGGAAAGAGACCAAGAGTCTTTATTAGGCAGAAGGAGCTCAACCTAGGTGGTAACTTCACAAACAAGTATGAAATCTTTTTCAAAACCTCCACAACCTTATTTAAAAATCCACCAGCTACTTGTTGCTAACTCACAACAGGATATTTGGGGGAGAAGGGAGGGTGTTGTGGGGAAGAACAGGCAGGATTTCTTCTGTTTAGGGAACTCCAGACATCCGAACTCCCTCCAGAAAAGCAGAGCAGCAACCTACCTAACTGTAATTTAGTTTCAGACTTGCCTAAGGCACTTGGAGGTTAAATGATTAGTCCAACCTTGAATGAGTCAGAGATAGGATTTGAACCCAGCTCTAGTTGAACAGAAGGCCAGTCTTCCATCACTATACCAGACTGCCTCTCAATCAGATCACAGGCGTATTCAGAGCTAGTAGGCATTTTTTTTTTCCCCAGGGAAAAAGGGGCAGCTGTGTGACACAGTGGATAGAGTATCAGGCCTGGAGTCAGGAAGACTCACAAGTTTCCTGAGTTAAAATCTGGCCTCAGATATTTACTAGCTGTGTGACCCTCGGCGAGTCACTTAACCTTGTTTGCCTCAGTTTCCTCATCTGTAAAATGAGCTGGAGAAGGAAATAGCAAACCACTCTAGTATCTTTACCAAGAAAATCCCAAATGGGGTCATGAAGAGTTAGACAACAAAAGGCACTTTGGGGGCCGACAAGTTCAACCTCCTCATTCTACAGCTGGGAAAACTGAGAGCCTGCGTGACAGGTTCTCTAAGCAAACTCCCTACACCAAGAGCTTCACTCTGAAGAGCAGAGAATGGAGGCAGGAAATTGCTGTGCCTGAAATCTAACCTTGTGACTCTATGGAGAATTTTACATCTTTATCGCAGAGGTCCTCAAAATGTTGTTTCTCAAACCTCAGAGACACAGAAACATGATCTAAAAAAAAAATCTTAATGAAGGGATAACATTGTATTATTCACTTTCTGCTGTGGTCCATCCTGCTTCGGGATAAAAGACAGTTATAGGATGAGGATTACAAATTGAAGATAGGAAGTTGAGTCAGAAATAATGTGCTCATTTAACCTTAGAACATTAAAAAGATTTAGTAATTTCTTAAGAACATGGACAGCCTACATCTATGAAATCTGCCCCCATCCCTACCAAGCTTCCACATTGCCCTAGGGTTCTGCAGGGCACAGTCTGAAAAATCTTCTTCTACCCTAGCATGAATTTCCAGTTTAACTAAACCTTGGCCTACTCAACCACAATTACCATGGTATTTCACTTTGGCCCGAATTGTTCAGATAGCTCAAACCAATCCTTTGTTTCTCCTCTATCACCTAGGAAATTTCTCCAACTCTCTCACTTTCTGGGCTGTGAGGCTGGCCTCACTCTGACCTCATATACCAAAAGCCTAATTTATCTCACATCTCAGCTACAGCCATAATTTTCAAATCTCCAAATGCTTCAGAAGGCTAGATCCACAAAGGGAGCATTAATGAAGTTTCAAACACTAAGAGACTGTGGAAAACACAGAAGTCCCCACGTTGTTCTGCTAAGTTAAGCCTCTCCCTTCAAGCACGCCCCTTCCCCTCCCCCCAAGATAAATAGGCAAGTGAATAAATAAATAAGATCACTCAACTGGTAAAGCAGGTTTATGGCACTAAGTTTACAAGAATAAGGAAATAAGTTTTGTTTTTAAGAGCTAAGTGATGGACAGTGTTCCTCTGAACACACTGGCTCTGTCTTCTTCCTTCCCCAATCCTATATAGATGGACCTGTCAAAGGCGTAATGGTATCTTTGTTTGCCTTCTGTTGGGTCAACAGTTACTAGTTTAGCAAATAGCAATTCAGACTCACACATGAGAAACATGGAAGCTGATCATTAGAAACATGGGGGGTGGGGAGGGAAGAGAGGGACTTCTGGGAGTTTCTTGGTTTGATAAGTCTATTCTTCAGTCCTGCATGCTTCCTGACATATGGAAGCTCTGATTTTGGCTGCAATGGTCTGTGAATGGTGGTGGGCAATATAAAGCTATCAGTCATAATTCTATGCATTAGGATCATAGATCTGGTGCTAAAAAGAAGCCTTAAGCCTCTTCATTTTATCAGTGAGGAAAATGAGCCCAAAGTCAGTTAAATGATTTACCCAAGGTCACAGAGGTAGGAAGAGTCAGGGGTGAAATCTGAATCTAGGGCCAGGGCTTGAGTCCCTAAGAAAACACCAGTCAGTCCATGCCACCAAAAGGCACTGGCATTGTGTGTGGGTTACATGGCCTTGCCTTCCACTCCAGAAAGTTCAGTTTTGGCTTGGCTCTGAACAGACAGCATGTTTGAGGTTTCTGCCCCATTCCAATCAGACTGGCTGGGACACACCTTAGCTTCTATTGTTTTTGTCAGGCTCAGCTGGTTTTCCTGAGGCCTGGCTCAAAACTCAACAGTGTTGTACTTTCATTTATGCTGACCAGGAGGGCAATCAAATTGCTCTCGAGAGAACCAAGGAGGAGTTTTTCTTAAATGGAAACCACCACTGATTCACTCTGCACCACACTCTATTCAATTTAACAGGCAAGTACCAGCTAACAGTCAAACATAGTGCTAGGTACCAGGGACACAAAAACAAAAATGGCATAGTCCCTGCCCTCAAGGAACTTACATTCTATTGGGAGGTGGGGAGAAGAGCTGTGCAGAGATAAGTAAATCTAAAATAAATACCATGTTATTTCAGGCAATAGAGCACTAATGGCTGAGGGAATTAAGTCACCAGGCAAGGCTGGCTGGCGCTGGATCTGAGCCTTGAAGGGAGTGAGGTGTTTCAAGAAGAAGGGAGGATCATTTCGGGCATGTGGGACAGCCTGTGCAAAGGCATCATGGGAGAGGCAGAGTATCCCCTCAGTGCTTGGGTGCTCAGTTGTCAATCAAATGGCACATTCATTCATAGAAGATACTCCTACTATGTACAAAGCACTATCTTAGGTATCATAGTGAGAGCATGTGTGGTGGCATAAAGATGAATTTTTAAAAAGTTTTTATACTCAAGAAGTTTACAATTTAGTACTGGAGTTATTATGGGTCCTGCCAGACAGGCTCAGAGTTTAAGCCCTTCACTTCTCCCCACCATCCAGTATCTTCCCCACCCCTCAGTATCTCTCCTGAGCATTCCAGGAGTGTTGCTGACTTTCACAGAGCATAATGGTAAGACTATGTTATCTCAGGAATGTGTCTAGGGTAAGGTCCATGCCTACAATAAAAAGCTGCTCACAGGTTAACGGGTGCCTGCTAGATTGAGCGTCATAATACCAGATCATAAGGTTCTTAGGAATTTACACTATACTTTATTGCTACCTGCATACTAGGGAAAATGGAGAAGTTAGATGAGGCCTTTGGGGTTTTTCCCTGTTCAAGGCTGAGAAAAATCAGTAGTTCATTTCCCCTCCTCAACCAGAAGTCTATAATAGCTTGTAAAGGAACCACTGTAAACTTCTGCTTAATCAATTCAATCAGAGGCAATTAGGTGGCACAGTGGATAGAATGCTGGGACTAGAGTCAGGAAGAAGACCTGAGTTCAAATGTGATTTCAAATACTTACTACTGGTGTGATCCTGGGTAAGTCATTTAACCTCTGTTTGCCTCAGTTTCCTCATCTGTAAAATAAAGATAATAATAGCATCTACATTCCAGGGTGGTTGTGAGGATTAAATGAGATAATAATTATAAGGCACTTAGCCCAGTGCCTGGCATATAGTAAGTGCTATGTGAATGTTAGCTATTATTATTTTTATCAATTTAATAATTATTAAGTAGCTACTATGTATAAAGCACTGTTCTGGGTAGGGGAGCTACAAAGGCAAAACATAAACAGTCCCAGTCCTCAGTATTCTACTAGGTATTCTGTTATTTCAGGCAAAAGAGCACTAATGGCTGAGGGAATTAAGTCAACAGGCAAGGCTGTATTCTACTAGGTAGGATACAATATTCTATTGAGTGGGATACACAACATGAATGTAAATCTTATACAAAGTATTCAGGTGGGTTTTTAAAAAATATTATGGGAAGGATAAAAGTATACTTCTTTGACAACTCCTTGTCAAGATGCTGTGATAGTAGGACTAGTTTGTAAAATGGAAATAAAAACTCTAAAAAGAGAAATAACATTATGAGAAATCCATTTTGCAGACCCAAGATATGTTGCTCCCTTATTCAGAAGATTTTTCTGTTTGTTGATGAACCAAGAGGCAGATAACGTAGTGCTGCAAGGGTTCAGAACTGCAGGGAAAGTTCCAAAAGGCTCCTTACTGTGTAGCTGCAGGTTGGTGCTGTGCTGGTCCTTTGTTGTGAGAAATGAAAAAGTAGCCTCTCCCTGATACAGAGAAATGGAGGAGGTGCTGAGAACTAAGAAGAAGGTATTGTGTGGTGTACAACTATCTATGATAAACAACTGCAGAACAGACCAATAAAGAGGTTAAGTTTCTTGGAACCAAGAATAAGTCCTTAGGACAGTTCCATAAAGTGAGGATGGTTTACTCAAGCACGAATTGGTAACAGTAAATCCAAGTGAGCAGAGTGAGGAATTTGTATTTAAATGTTGGACTTGGCTCTAACTTGTATATATGGTTCTAAGTAGAAATGTGGTATACATTCTGGAGAGCAGTCTGGAACTATGCCCAAAGGGCTATAAATAAGTGCATTCCCTTTGACCCAGCAACACCACTTCTAGGGTTGTATCCCCAAAAGATCACAGAAGTGGGAAAAAGACCCATACATACAAAAATGCTTATAGCAGCTCTTTTTGTGGTGGCAAAGAATTGGAAATCAAGGGGATGCCCACCAATTGGAGAATGGCTAAACAAGTTGTGGTATATGAATGTCATGGAGGACTATTGTGCTGTAAGAAATAAGGAGCAGACAGACTTAATAACCTGGAGAGACTTACATAAACTGATGTTGCGTGAGAAGAGCAGAACCAGGAGAAATTTGTACACAATTACAGACACAACGTATGTGTGACAACTAACTTTGATAGACTGGGCAATGCAAGGTTATAAGACAACTCCAAAAGACTCATGATGGAAAGAGACATCCACATCCAGAGCAAGAACTGGAGTCTGAATGCAGATCGAAGCAAATGACTTGCTCACTCTCTCTTTTTCTCCTCTTTCTCATTGTTCACTCCATTGGTTATAATCCTTCTTTACAACCTGACTAATGTTGAATGTGAAGGTATTTGTAGGTCCCACATTTGATTGAAAGAAACTCAAGGGATTGTGGAACTGAATGTTGTAAACTAAAAGTAAATAAATTTAAAAAATTAAAAAATAAACATGGTATACTGGAATAAATACAGGATTTTGGAATCAAGTAACTTGGGGTTCAAATTCCAGCTTTACTACTGTGTGATCTTGGGAAAATAACCTCCATGGGTTTCAGTTTACTTATCTAAAAAAATGAAGGGGTGGGACGAGATGACTTCTAAGGCCTCTTTTGCTTCTAATTTCTGTGATTATAACCTGTTAGTTATAGTCCGTTAATTTAGTATAGTTACATCGTTGTATCCTTTACTAAGGTCCTACTCCTACTTACAGCGTCTGACATGCTGGGTTCTAGAAGTTGATGTCAGCAGAGCACAAGCTTCAGCAGATCCTACAAGCTAGAGAGGTTCCAGGTAGCGGCCCTATGAGGGACTGTTGCCCAAGGATGAGCACATGATCTGAGAGAGGCATCACCCGGATGGCAGCAGAGTGGTGATTTTTTGTCATAGAAACTCTCATAAGTTAAAGAAAGATCAAAATCTACGTTTATGAAGAGGGAAATTGTTGAGCCCTAAAGTGCTGAATAAGTATTTATTTGTATAAAATTCATTAAAATTTCTATGCCTGCTCTCCTCATTTATCCGTATCTAATGGAAGCCTAATGATTCAGTCTACAGGTCCATGAACAGGAGTCACTTTTCACCCAGTGACAGCACAATCTTAGCATCTAAGAAGAATGAGCTTTTAAAAAATAATTGGTTTGCTTTGCACACACAAACATGCATCACACTATTTACACCTCTTCATCTGAAAAATCCCAGCTAGTTTCTTGTCTCTTTTAAATAAAATACCTCTAGACCCAGAGCCTCTATCATTGCCTGATTCTCCCTTTCTTATCTCCTGAAGAGCTTGAATCAACTTGGGCAAATCCCAAAAGTTGTCTATGTTTCAGTTTGCCATAGGAAGTATTGACTCGTCAATCCATATTGGTCAATTTTTTTTTTTGTTGAAAACATGATAGAAATCTAAAAGAAAGAAGCTGAATACAAGGTTAACATATGTCACGTTTGATTCTTTGTGACCGCATTTGGTGTTTTTTTTTGCAAAGATACTGGAGTGGTTTGCCATTTCCTTTTCCAGCTCATTTTTATAGATCTTACAGATATAGTACTTACACAACACTACAGATGAGAGGCCACCAGGATTAGGTCAGTGCCTTTTAAACTGTCGGTTGTGACCCCATATGGGGTCTTGAAAAATCTGGCAAACAGTAAAAGGTTTCTGAACATGCAAGGACCAAAAATTAATTCACAATCAAAATTGTAATGAATCTGGGCTGCTTCTGGCAGAGTTTGCCTTCGTTGCATCTTGCAACTTGCCCTGCAGGCTTGATTTTGAACACAAAGCATGTCCACTTGGTACTGCACATGCCTTCAAGTCACAAAAAGGAGTCAGTGGAAAAAGCTTAAGAAGTTCTGGATGAGGTGACTTGCCCAGGGTGACACAGTCAATAAGTACCTCAGGCTAGATTTGAATTCAGATCTTCCTGACTCCAGGCACTTCACTCTATCCACTGTGCCACCTAGCTGTCCCTATCTTGGACATACTGGATCTCATACAGGACAGCAACAGCTAACACCCCACCCCCCCATATGAAAACGACCATTTCTTCAATTCTTTAATAGACATAGATTTTTAGAGCTGGAAGGAATCTTAAAAGTCATCTAGTCTGACCCATTCATTCACTGATGTATTTATTTATCCATCTATTCATTAATATATTCGTTCATTTATCCATCTACTCATCCGCTCATTTTTAAAATTTATTTCCGTCAAGGGAGCTTCAGATCATCTAGTACAACATCCTTTTGCAGACAAGAAAATTGGGCTTGTCAGAGTAGCGGATGAGCTTGGTAAGACTGTAAGGGACAGGCAGCAAAGGAAAGAACCATCCAGCTCCCCAGACCAAGAGTCCTGACTTGGAGGAGTTATATACCTTGACCTAGAAGAGTCTTTGAGCTTCTCATTTGCATTCCAGGGCACTTGGCCAGAAGATTGCTTAAACCTATGGAGTGCCATTCCAAGTCCAATGCTAAAGCTGTCTCTCTTTGACTCCCTTACTTACTGAGGAAGCATATCAGAGCTGGAGACAATCTAGTAGTCCAATCCTCTCATGTTAAAGAGAAGGAAACTAGGGCCCATGTATTAAGGCAAGACATTACAGTTGAATTAAGAGACTGACACAGGAAAATGATATTGTTCTCTTTTAACAACAAGATTTAAGAATCACTCCTGGAGCAGCTAGGTGGTTCAATGAATAGAGCACCAGCCCTGGAGTCAGGAGGACCTGAATTCAAATCTGATCTCAGACACTTACTAGCCTGGTGACCTTGGGCAAGTCACTTAATCCAAATTGCCCAGCCTTTCCCCCTCCAAAAAGTAAAAAAAAAAAAAAAGAATCACTCCTTACTTTACACTGTGGGAAGTTGGACACACTAAGAATCATACAAAGAGCAGAAAGGTGCCTTATAGGCAACTGATACAGTCCCATTTTCTGGAAGGGGAAATTAATGGAAATTAAAGGGGAAATGAAGGGGAGGTGATTTGCTTAAAGCTACTTCTTTGGAAAAGGTAGCCACCTGTGATGAGATCTCCTCTGACCCCTTGCTCCAAATAGCGGTGAATTGTACTTCAGTAAGTGGTTTTGATGTGCGCAAGTGTTTAAGATGAAAATGGCTCTTTAAAAAAAAAAAACACATTAATAGCAGTACTGAATAGCTATCATGTCAGGAGAGAAGGCCTCTGCCACTATTTGGAATGGTCTTGATTAAGCAGAGTCCCCAGATAGTAGGAGGCAGCCTGGAGTAGTAAAGGCACTACTGACCTTGGAGTCAGGAAAACCTGGGTTCAATTTCACCTCTGTGAGTCACCATTTGTAAAGTACTTTATAAACTTTAAAGCAACTACAAAAATGTCAGCTATTATTATTAAAAATAGGGGACACTGATGACAAAAGCAGGAAACCTGACCCCATCAGGTGGCTACTCAAAGAGAAAACCACAGTAACACAGTGGAGACTGGAGCATTGTGATTGAGGCCAGTGCTATGAAGATATAGGATGGTCAGGAAAAACTTAGATTAACTGATTAGAAAAGTCTTGAAAAATGGGAGCAGTGCTAGCTGAATCAGCAGGAAACTTAAAGCCTTGAGGCCACATGTGGCCCTCTAGGTCCTCAAGTACGGAAACTTGAGGACCTAGAGAGTCACCTGGAGAGTCTCAAGGCCACAGGTTCCCCAGCCCTGGAAGTGCTTCTAGAAAAGAGAAACTAGATGTAGAAATGCTAGAAAGGTCCAGGAAAGTCATCAAGTCAAGGCTACAAAAGTAATGTTATCTAAACATTTTTAGAGTCCTTTGTAGAGGTTATCTCATTTGGCCATCTTCACAATCGAGTGCTGTAGGCAGACCACATATTATGCCTAACATACATATGGGGAAACTGAGACAAGGAGAGGTGAAGTAATTGTACTAAGAAATACAATAAATAGTACAAATATGTATCTCCTAATCACTTATCTTATTGTCTTGTTGATAGCAGTTCTGTAAGCAGTAAGAACCATTCTGACACAAGAAACCATATCTTGACTTGAGGCATGTACTCTACCCTGGACTTCTCTCCTCCTCATCTCTGCCTTTGGGATTCCTTTTAGCACCATTTAAAATCCCACCTAGTTATAGGAAGCTTTCTCTGGATCCCCCTTAAATCTAGTGTATTCCCTCTGTTGATTATCTTCAGTTTAACCTGTCTGTAGCTTAGTTATTTGTGTCCCTCATTTGATTGTGAGTGCCTTGAGAACAGGGGCCACCTTTGCCTTTCTTTGTAGCCCCAGCATTTAGTACAGTGGCTGGCACACAGTAGGCTCTTAATAAATATTTGCTGACTGACTTAGAATGAAGGAGCAGACTTGGCACCTGGACAGAAAAAAAGCAATGTGATCTATAATGTGGGCTGTGAGTTTTGTAGATCTGGGTCTTAGCCCTCAATTCTACCACTGAATTGTGATCTTAGGCAAGTTGACATATGTGTCTGGACCCAAGTTTCTTAATTCGATTTTCAAGGTCCCTTTAAGATTTAAAATTCTATGATTCTCCCCCCTTTGCTTCCAGTGTAGCACTGGACTTGAAGTAGAAGAGATGCTGTACTAGCCAGGAAGGGCAGAGTGACCCAGTGATCAAGGGTACAGGATTGTGTCAGTCAACAAGTGAATGAGGCAGGGAATGATAATCTATTAAAAGCCTCATTATCGTGTGATAAATTAGGCCAAGTTTATAAATAAGGAATAAGAAGATACTTGTCATTTTTTTCTGGATGTATGGGAGGGGCAGGAGTTGGACCGGACCTGTGATTTCATTAATATGGAGGCATTCTAGTGAGAAGTTTCCCTCTACCAATGTAGATGAGTGGACAGCCAGGTGGCAAAGTAAACAGAGTGCCAGCCTAAGAGTCAGGAAGACTCCTCTTCTTGAGTTCAAATCCGGCCTCAGACACTTACTAGGTGTGTGACCCTGGGCAAGTCCCTTAACCCAATTTGCCTCCATTTCCTCAGCTGCAAAATGGAAAACCACTACAGTATCCCTACCCAGAAAACCCCAAATGGGGTCATGAAGGGTCTGACACGACTGAAACAAGTGAACAACAAATGTAGATGAGCTCTGCAACATAGTCTTAGAAAGTAGCCAGAGGAAGCTGACAATCTGGATTTCAAGCCAGATCTTCCTGACTCTGAGACCAGCCCTCCAGCGACAACCTCATTCTACCTCTAACACTTGGGATTATCTCTAGGTACACAGTTTGTGCTAACCTCTCCCTGCATCTCCATAAACCTCAGAAAAGTCGTTTTACACTCAATGTCTGATTGGCTGATTAGGAACGTGCCATACTGAAGTGGTCCATGTGGATGAGAGGCTTTTCTAAGAAACATGGTAGGCCTAAGGGAGCACACGTCAGGCAGGCTAACACCTCTGGATGTCAACTTTAAGGTAATGATAAAAAATATTGAAAATAAGGCCCCTTTTCTGGTCAAGAAGATGACGGCATTCACTCACTGTGCAAACCCTGCATGGTGTCCAAGACAACTCCAATCTAAGGAAGAAGTTGGAATGAGCAGTCCCAATATAAAGAATCCTATGAATCAATGCCCACAATGACATCTACAATTTATAACACCCCACTTCACTGTGACAGCCTTGGTGTCAACTTCCATGCAGCACTCACTTCAGAAATTCCAAAGAAGGGCTTGGCTTCTTAGACCCAGATAAGGGCAGAAAAAAGAGGTTTATTGATTTATTTATATGGCCAGTGACGCCAGGGTGGTTTCAAACACTAACTGTAACATGAACTCATGTGAAAGTTGGCCCACCTGAAAACTGACTTCAGTCTGCTGGAGCTGGGGGAGGCCCAGGGATTTCAGCAGTTTTCCAAAGGCAAAGCAAGTAAAAACAACCAAAGACCTTGAATGTTGTAGTGAGGCCTTCCTCCTTGTATTTCAACCCCAAATTTGGCTTAAACCACACATATTTTCCTTCATAGCACACAAAGAACATATCATGTTAGGATTTCCTATGTTACTTTAGTTCCAAGGTTAAAATGCTGCCTTCTATTCCTAACAAGCCAATTCATTTCAAAGAATGCCAAGATACCTATATTCCTATGCTTTTATTTCTTTAAAAGAATTTTTTAAAAACCATTTCTAATGTTTATTGATAGTTTTTTTTAACATCTCTACTCTTCCTCTCTCCCTTCAACAGAACCCCTGTATCCAAGAAGTTAAATGAAACAAATCAACACATTAACCACATCTGATGATGTATACCACATTCTACACCCTCAGTCCACCACTTTTCTGATGAGAGGCAGTGGGCATGCTTCACTACCAGTCCTTTGAAGTCACAGTTGGTCACTACCTTGATCAGAGCTCTGAAGTCCTTTTAATATGATGATGATGATGAATTTAACATATTCTCTATTATGAACTAATATTAGATAATAATTACATATTATGAACTTAAAAAAGGATATTGTACAAGAAACTGAGCTTTTGTAACATAAGTTTTTTTTAAAGTATATATTAAGCTTCACATGAGAGTAACAAAGCTGCCCTGCCTGTCTCTGCTCTCTTCTGACTGGAGTATTTTTTAATATTTTTATCAACGGCCTAATTCTGAAATCTTTCAGCATTGTGTTCATTTACATTATTGTGGTCATCAGGTAAATTCTTCTCCTGGTTCTGCTTGTCTTGCTTCTGCATTAGCCCAGGTATTTTCTTCCGTCTCCCACATGAGAACACAGATCTCCAGGGTGGTTCCCAAGGACAAATCCACCAAGCAACTCCCGAAGGACTGTGAGTCAGGACCAGGGAAACACAATGTCCCCCAATGTGCTGTTGAGGCCCAATCATGGTAGAGCACCTGCAAGACAACCCACTTGGGAAAGTCTGAAGCTGTGTTTGGCTGCTGTTCCCTCTGCCAGCAATGAATAGGAAAGGTGGAAGGGGGGGAAACAGCTCACAAAAAGGTGTCCCTAATCTTGATGCAGTTTTGTTATCATTATCTACGGCTAACCATAGAAGGCAGACTTAAACCTGAGTCCATTTTCTCTGCAGACATTTGAAACTTTAATGTTCCTTTTCTCCCAAACAGTGTGATACCCCTACTAGAGTAGATAACTGAGGAAAACTGCAGTCTCCTGCATTTTTCATCCCCGCCTTGTGATTCCCTGCTGGACTTCCCTGCCCCCACTTTCAGGTTTGGTATTTTGCCCTCGCTACAATGCACAACACATGAGGTATTCCCTCAGGAATGTTTCTTGCATAGGGTATGATGCATAATAACCCTCTGTCAAAGGTTAAAGAACAAAATTGCCACTGTATCCAGTTTCCTGGTTTTTCATCCTTTTACCTCATTCTAAAAGAAAAAGGGATTCAGTGTAGTGTAGAGAATAGAGCTCTGGATTCAGAGTTAGAAAACCTTGAGTTCAAATCATGTCAAAGACATTTAGTAGCTACGTGACCCCTGGTAAATCACATGGGCTCTCAGTTTCCTCATTTGTAAAATAAGGAGATAAATGGTTTCTACGGTTCTTTCCAGCTCTAAGTCTCCGAACCTATCATTCTATGAACGGAGGGAGCTCAGCAGAAGTGGGAACCTTTTTTTTAATTTGAGTGCTATATTCCAGATATAGTCTCAGGAATATGATAGCCTGTCAGTCTCAGGGTAGCTGGCCTGCTGCATGAAGCCTGGAGCCAGACCAGACACTTGACTGATAGCCTCTCTTTCACATGAAGATGCTCATGTTAGAGTCAGACCTCTGCCCTATGAGACTTTCTGAGCTACTTCTCCAAATGAAGTGGATTTAATTTTGCAAGCACTTTCAATGAGTTCTCTGCTTTGCAGTTCTAAATGAAAGGCAGCCAAGCACTGCCAGTTGGCCACTGAGACAGAAAGCCCCTATCCCTGGTCCACCACTAACTCTTACTTGAAAAAGCCACTCGCACAAGACAAATGCTTCCCATAGTCAAAGCTCTCCTGCAACACATGCAGTCACCTCTTAACCCCTGTTTAATGTATCCCTTTCTCCTTTTACAAGCACCTGAGAGTCCCAAGAGGCATTCCAATCTTCCTTGTAACTAGGGACTCCTAAGAAGTAACCTGACTCGGTCCTCTACAGAAAGACAGTGTTTCTCTCACAGCTACCTGGGCTCCCAGAGAAATGGAAACCAGCTCTTTTGCTAGGTGTGTATGGGGGAAATGGGAGGTGGGGTGAATGAAGACAATGATGGTGTCAGTTAGCTATGCTGCTCCTTCCAAAACTTAGCTAGGCTAGGCTAGACTAGGTTAAGCAGGGCCTGACATCAGCTTTCATCCAAACACCTTGGAAGTGAATTTGAACACCCAGACTATCCATGCAGTACTTTACAAAGAGGGTTTTTCTAACTCTAAACTGCTGGATGAGAGATTCACATTCAGGTGTGAAGCTATATTCTCTTTTTAGCAGAGCCCTAGTCATGAAACCATAGAGGAGGTCTTGAGACAAAAGTTGCTTAGATATAACTTTTACCAAAATTCAAATTGGGTTTCCCTCATCTTTGAAATTCCTAGGCCTGTTCTACAAAGCTACTTCCCCCCACTGCCATCCTGGGCCCATATATGAATTATTGGTCCAAGGCAGACTCAATTCCAAAAGGCCAAAAAATTGTTTACTTTGATGTATTTTTTATCTATACAGCCAAAAAGTTAAAGAACACTCCAACTATGACTATAAAATCTGGAAAAAGTAGCTTAGTTTGTTAGAAGAAAGTAGGTGGGTAGGCCATATACCCCTCAGTTGATTTAGGTGAATTGGAATTAGCCTCACTCTATGATCACAGCTCTTGAATAACGGTATCTGGGACAATGAGAATGGGTAAGGATAATTGAAATCACACTCATTCCACTGGAGGAGTCTGTAGAATTGTTTTCCATGGCAAACATTCCTTAGGCCCTTGAAGCTGAGTTGAGGCTCTGATCAAGCTGGGCAGGACAGTATGTGGTGATACAGTCTGCAACTTAATCAACACTGGATAATCAAGAATTGAAAGTCTAGAGCCCTGTCATGGAATGAGCAATCCATGGGATGGAAGCGCTGGTTCATGCTAGATAATGTTGGAAAGATTTTTGGTTTGGATTTTGATTTTCCCCAGGGGTAGGGAACCTTCAGTCTCAAAGCCATATCTGGCCCTCGAGGTCCTCAAGTGTGGCCCTCTGACTGAATCGAAACTACTTCCTTAATAAAAGGATTTGTTCTGTAAAACTTGAGACTCAATCCAAAGGCTGCAGCCGAGGACCTAGAAGGCCACATGTGCCCTATCCCTATCATGGCAAAATTGGCTAGACATTGCCAGAAATTATCTCATCAGTGATGATGATGAAGATAGTTAACATTTATATAGTGCTTGCTGTGTGCCAGGCATTGTGCTAAGTGGTTTACAATGATTATCTCATTTGATCCTCACAACAAACCTGGAAAATAGGTGCTATTATTATACATTATATCTATTATATTATTATTTAAAATTTTTTTTTAAAGCATAGGAATATTTAGTACTGGGGTTTCAGAAAATTTCCTTGTAAAGCTTGCTCAAATGATCCACTTTTTCTTAGAGAATGATAACTTGCATCTGTTCCTGAACCTCACTAAAGTACACACACCAAAGACTTTCGAGAGAGAGAAGAAACTTTAGAATCCATTTACTCCTTCCTAGTTCCACAACTTGCAGCCCACCTTTTATTTTAACAGATGAGAAAACTGAAGATCAATGTTAAGTGACTTGCCCAAAATCACACGGCTATTTTGGACTAGGGCCAAGACTTGAACAGTTTTTTTTCTCACTACAATATGGTATCAGGTAACCCTGGCCTGGTCCTTGTTTGCTCCATGAAGAAGGCAGAGTTATTCTGCAAGATGAGAACTGCTCCTGGGCCCTGTGAATACCAGGCTGGCAGAACCTGGTCCCAGATGACCCATCAGGTTCCTGGGCTTGACCCTTTCATCAATGGTGACTTGTGGTAATGTCGGAGCCTTTAGCCTAGTGGGCAGGGAATGAGAGCTGCACATTTGGCTCTCTAAGGTTGTTCGGACAACCATCTGCAGGAATTTCAACCTCCCAGTCTTCCTCTCAGTGAAGGGGGAAAGCTGGCAGGCTTGGCTGCCTGGCTGCTCTTCAACTCCCCTAGTGAAAGGGAAGCCTTAAATCGGATTCCCTACCCCCAGCAGCCTCCCTCCATCCGCAGGACAGCACACAAAACAGCTTTACCCCCAGAGGGAGGAATGTGCCAAGACATTCTTTCGAGCTGGTAACTGGAGAGTCTGTTCTCCCCACCATGGCTAAGAAATTACTTTTCTGACTAAATAAACGATCATTCTACATAACTTCCCTAGATGGAAGGATGTGTGGGTATCTTTTAATCGGGTAAGGAAAAAGCCAGGGCAAAAAAAAAAAATACAATTGCCAGAAAAGAAAAGAAAATCATCTTGTTTTAAAGCATTAACTAGTTTTAGACATGTAATTACCTTGGCAAGATCTTACCCCCTCTAAGAAGGAACTGTACTGCATTTAGCTTTGTTAAACTTGGAGTCACGCCTCCTCCTCCCCACAGCCCTGCACCCTCCATCCAACCCCAATGTCAGAAGGTCTGCAGAGATGCAGAGTTCTTAGAAGGGCATAGAATTTTAAAGCTAGAAGAGACCTTAGTGTTACTTCACCATAGAAGCCTCAATCGAGAGGTGGAATTTGACAACCATTTATTAAATGCTTACTGTGTGCAAGGCATTATGCTAGGTTCGGGGAATATGGAAAGGTGGGGGAGGGAGGCATCCGTGATCACTAAAAGCTGATGTAGTCTTTTGGAAAGGGACCTTGGAAAGCATCCAGCCCAGCTTCTTCCCACCCCATTTTACAGATGAGGAAACTGAGTCCAAGAGATGACTTGTGCTAATTCGTGAAGTGGCAATGCCGGGGTTTGTATATGAATTTTTTTCACTCCAAATCCACTATTCTTTCTGATCCATCACACTGCTCCAAGTCTTTCTTTTTACGTGTGAAGAAACTGAGAGTAAGAAAGGGGAAGTAACTTGCCTATATCATATACTAGAAAACAGCTGCTGGTAAGCAGGTCAGCAGGAAAAGGTCAAAGGATAATAGACCTAGATGTGGAGATCTCATCTAGTTCAGCACCATCATTTTGGAAATAAGGAAACTTGAGGCCTAAGAAAGTTAAAATTACCTTCCCAGTCACACAAACCTCAGGGATGGGTCTAAATCCAGATCCTCTGACCTGAGAGCCAATGCTCTTTCCATTGTAGCAGGTTCCCGCCCCCATCTTAGGATCACAGATTTAAAGCTAGAAGAGTCCTCAGTAGCCATGTAGTCCAACCCTCATTATTTTACAAATGTAAATTTGAGGTTAGGTGACTGGTCCAAAGTTATCTAAGCAGTAAATGCCAAAGGTGGGATTTAAACTCAGGTCTTCTTACTCCAAGGGCAGCTAGGTGGGGTAATGGATAGAGTGCCAGGTGTGGAATCAAGCAGACTCATCTTGCTGAGTTCAAATTTGGCCTCACTTGTGTGACCCTGTGCAAGTCACTTAACCCTGTTTGCCTCAGTTTCTCATCTATAATGGGGTAGAGAAGGAAATGGCAAACCAGAAAACTCCAAAATGGGGTCCCCATGAGTCAGATCTGACTGAACCGACTCAACAACTTCTGACTCCAGAAGCAATGCTCTTTCTCCAGTCCTAGACTGCTTCCCTAAAATTCCACATACCACCAAATCAGAGGATGTTCAGAGTCAACACAATCTCAAATTCTTAAAGCCAGAGTCCTCAAAAGAAACAGTGAAGCCCCTTGGGCCTTCTCATACTCTGCCTTTTAGCAGAACAGGGAATAGGCATTTTATTAAGTACTAATAAGTACTTAAAAATAAGTGTTTTAATAAAAAAATTTGAAAATAAGTACTTAAAAAAGTGTCAGACACTGTTCCAAATACTTTGTAAATATTATCTCCTTTGAAAAATAAGCACTGAGTGCTGCCCAGAGGAGGGGGGAATTATTGTCCCCACCAGGGCTAGGACATATATATATATATATACACATACATCCCTGCTCCTTCTAGTGCAGAAGCATGGGGTGAGAAGTTCTAGAGTGGGAAGAAAGAGGAGGAGGAAATGATCACAATGGGTACAAGAGAGGCCTCTCACCTCCATTAACATTATAACAGCTTCCAAGTAGCTGTGACATTCTTGGTGAGCCAAGCTGCTTAGCCCAGGTGGCAGCTATCTGGGTTTCCCCACCCTCCCTCATTGCCTCCCCTCTCACTCATCTTCCTGTCATTTCTGCTTCCCTTCAGCTCACTGGTTTCCTCCCCTTTCCCCTAACCCCCCCTCCCAATTCCTTTATGGAAGCCTTTGAAGACCACTTGAGTGTGTGATAATTGCACAGACCTCAATTCCCTAAGGCCTAAGGCTTCTTTACTAATTCAAACCCAGTTCTTCTTTTCTATTCTCTTAGTCCTTACCCACCTTTCCAGACTTACACCTTATCCATCTACTTCCTCTGGGTACCAACAGACTTTTTCCTAGGCCCCACTCTTCCAAACACTCATATTTCCCAGATGTTGGGGAACCACACTTTTTAGAAACTCTAGCTCTAAAAGGCCCTGTTGTGTTTCTAAGGACATCTAGTCTATCCAGTCCCTCCTTTCTTTTCTCCAACCTTACCTTTTTACTTGCTCAGGTAGTTCTTGGGGCAGGAAAAAACACTGGGAACAAGATTGGTGAGGGTACTCTTGAACAACAAACTCGCTACTTTGCTAGGAAAGGCCCTGTAGTCCAAACAGGTGCACTCACTGATGTTTCCTTGGAGGAACAGGCTTCTTGCCCTACGGTCTGGCAGATGGGAGGGGTATGTGTACAAGCTTGTGAAGCGGTTGGCCTTGGAGAGGTCTAGGACTGTTAAGACCTCCCAATAGTCACCCCCTTCAACTGTTAAGGTGGAAGAACTCCTGCCTGAGAGAAGCAGAGTTTTACCCTTTACTGGAAATTGTCACAGGCAACCCCAGACATCTGAGCATCCCCTAAGTCTTGGGAAACCCAGGGAGGGCTCTCAGGAGCAGGTGCTTGGCCAAAGCGTAGGTTTGGTTTACTAAATATGAAGATGGTGGAAGCCCTACCCCCCCCCCCCCCCCAAAACATCAAAGCAAATTTTTAAAGGCACAAATCTTATCGATAAAAGGAAGGGCTGGGCTAGCTGATCCTTAAAGTCCCTTCCAGCTCTAATATGCTCTGTGAAGAGGAAGTCAGACACCTGCCCCTCTAATACCCCAACCTCCCCCCCTTTCCCCTGCCGAGTGGGACCGGAGGTGGGGTATGAGGGGTGTCATGGGTAGGGCACCCAGGGCGGAGGGAAGGCGATTCTCCCGCCTCCTCCTCCTTCCCTTTCCTCTCCCAGGTCCTACCTGTCCCGCGGGTCGATCCAGCTGGTGGTGCGACTGGTGTGGTCGATGTAGTAAACCTTGCCATCAAAGTCCCGGGCCTCCTCCCAGCCCTCGGGCAGGGGCAGCTCCTTCCTCGGCATCTTCCCGAGCCGGTCCGCGCTCCGCCATGCAGCTCCCGGCTGGGGGGGCCCGGGGCTCAGCGGCGCCGGCGGGGCTGCTCGGGCCCATCCAGCCGCGGGGGCACCATGGTCGGGCCCGCTGGGGGCAGCGGCGGCCGCGGCGGCTTCGGCCCAAGGGCAGCGCGCCCGCTCCTGCGGCACAGCCCGGGGCGGAGTGGGGGCTGAGTCCGGGATGGCCGGGGCGCAGCCGGCACCGGCACGCGGGCACCGAGTGCCCAGGGGGGACGGAGAGGGGGCGGCGCTAATGGGTGCAGGGGGGGCCGGCCGGGGCTGCGGCGCTGTCCATTCGGCCCTGCGGCCCCGGCCCGGGCACCGGGGCTGCGCTCCACCTCCTCCGGTCTCGGCTCACCGCAGTGCTCTGCCTCCCTCTCCCCTGTGCCGCTCGGCTCCCCGGCAGGCGAAGCTGTGCAGAGCGTGCGCGCGTGTGTGAGTGTAGCGGGGCGGGGGTGCGGCGGGGAGGAGGGAGCTTCTCGCCAGCTGCGGGCTCCCCGGGTCCGGCCGCGCTAACGCCGGGGCTAGGCAGCGGGCGCGGGCCAGCCCCAGGCACTGCGCTCCCAGCTCGCGGGTCCGGGCTGCCTCCGTCCTCCGCTCGGCTCTCCCGCTTCTGTCTCCTCCTCCTGTTTCTGCCGCGGTCTCGGCGGCGACTCTTCAGCTGCCCCCGCCTCCGCCAGGTGCTGCCGCTGTAATGCAGGTAGCCGCGCTGCCCCGGAAACGGCGAGCCCGGGAGGCGGGGCGCAGGACGCCTGGGTTCCCTTGGCTCCCAAGCCAAGCCGGCAGCCAGGACCCGTGGGGCTCTAGCCCCAAGGCCGTTGGCCTAGTTCTTTGGGACTTCGGCCACATGGCAAGACCTCCAGAGCCGACATTCATCTGGGGGCCAACCCTCGGGGATCGATTCCCACAAGGAACTGACCTCATTATCCTTGGCTCTATACTTTACTTTCTTCATATAGATAAGTGAGAAACTGCAAACAAGGGCGCTCTCTTGCCCTGGCCTGGTGTCTCAGCCTGTGACTGGAGTCTAGGGGTTGGGACAAATAGTGATGTGCTTTCAGCGAAATCCAGTTCCCCCCACGTACCAACCTCACGCCTCCTACCTTGTGGCAAACTTGGCCAATGTTCTCTTACCTCTCATATTAATCACGTAAAAGTAATCAGTGCCCAAATGGAGAAATTCTAGCCTTCCTTGAAAATGAGTCAGAGAACCTGGGTTAAAATCCTTCATCTATGTGACAGTGGACAAATGGCTTAACCTTTCTGAGCCTTAGCTTTCTCTTCTGAGAATCAAAGGGGTTAGATGGCTTCTGAGTTCTCTTCTAGCGCTGCTCTATAATCCGATGGTGTTTTATCAGATTCGGCCCACGCTTTATCAATCTGTTCCGCTAATCCAGGGGTGGGGAATCTTCGGATTCAGTCAAAGGGCCGCACTTGAGGACCTAGAGGGCCACAAGAGGCCTCGAGGCCACAGGTTCCCCACCCCTCCTAATCTATCTGTGGCCCTTCCACTCAGTTCCCCTAATCCAACAACTTTTTCCAGCTCACTGTGCTCTCTCTTCCCTTTTCTTTGTATTTCAGAAAGTTTTCATTTCACATCATCCAGCTAGCCTTCCTTAATAAACAAAAAGCATGTAAATGGCTTCATGTTCACACATATCTTGTATGATGTTTATGTTGCTGGCTAACACCATTTTACTTCCGGGCTGCTCATCCTGACATGTTAGATTGTGAGGGGCTGAGGCCTATTCCGTATTCTATTTCTTCAACCACATAGTGCTCAACTTTTTGTGGTCTCTCAGTCAACATGAATTGAGGGAAGGAATGAATCTAACATTCCTTTCAGGGTTCCCAGGTCTCTCATGTCTACAAGATGTTCCTGCTATACCAAACCTATCCCCTATATTTGACTCACATGTCAACAGGATCATAGATTTAGTGTTGGAAGGGATCAGTTAGATGAGGAAACTGAAACCCAGAGACATAAAATGTCTTGCGCAAGTCCACCACAGTAAATGGTAGAGATGGGATTCCAACCTAGGTCTGATAAACTCTAAATCTACCCTTGTCCTTCAGCTTTTCCCACGGTGGGACACTTAACTCTCTCTCTCTCTCTCTCTCTCTCTCTCTCTC